>NW_020451005.1:2478968-2649236 GCF_003343035.1 Apteryx rowi | reverse complement strand
GCCTGGATGCAATCCTGTGCAACGTGCTCCAGGTGACCCTGCTTGAGCAGGGGGGTTGGACTAGATCTCCAGAGGTCCCTTCCAACCTCAGCGATTCTGTGATTCTGAATAGCTTTAAATGCATTAAAATTGCAGCTATTAAAAATAGCTTTGTGCAAATCATGATAATGTATAACAGAGCACATAGAAAAATAAAACTTCCAGCCAGAGCCAAGAAACACCCAAAGTACTCTGAGATACCCTAGGTACTTTACATGGAGCACCATTTAAATATTTCAAATGCATTTTCAAAAAGATTTGTTGAAGAATCAAAGGAAAATTACTCTAACAATTAGCTGTCAGATAATAGGAAGGAATGCTGTCAAGAATAATGATACCCCTTTGAAAGATGACTGAAGAAAGGAATAAGAAACTACTACATGTCCACATGGCAAACTGAAAGCAGTATGGAAACCGCATTTTCTCTTCCTATGGAGCAATGAAGAACAAGAATTTCTGCATTTTCTGGACCTGCCTGAGGATCAGAACAACAGGATCAGAGAACCTGAGCTGTCTGCTTTTCTTCATTTGCACATATTATTTTTTGTGTTATTACTGCTTTATGAGTAGCAAGGAGTGGGAAAACTTTGGTTCCCCTTCTTGTCATGACAAAAGCCAAATATAAAATACATATATAAACAGCTGGTTATTCAGATCTATGGAAATGTAAAGTTTCTTTTTTTTTTAAATACTGTCTTCAAAAGGTTTAATGCTTTCAGAACTTGCTTCTATAAACGACAGTAAACATCAACAACAGCAAGAAACCTTTTCCTACAGTGGCCCTCCATTAGATAAACTGATACAATAGCTAGAACAATTTATTACGAACATTGCCTTGATACTTAGTCAGAGTGACATTGTAGTTTTAGTAACACTTTCCTTCAGTTCCAAACTCCAATTATTCATTATAAAGGCATTATGACAGAGGTTAACATCATACTCCATATCAGTTGCTAATCTAAAGACTGCCAAGCAGGGGTTGGCTCAGTACTTCAAAATTCTTAATAGCTGACACTACACATACTGAGGTCGTGATGTTTTTCCTACGCAATGATTATTCATAGAGCATCTCCTTTACCAACACAAGGAAACAGATGAAAAGAAAGTTTTGCATGTTGGTAAATACTAATGAATTTAACCTTCTAATTATATTTATGTCTCTTCAGAAGTGTTTTATTATGAAAGAATGACTAAAATTTGGATTAGTAAAGCCCTGTATCTGCTAGTACCATGCATCCTTGTTAAGACTAACAATTTTTCAGAACAATTTTTAAGTGATTTTCTGTCTTCCCAAAGAATCAGGTATCAAAGATTAATTCAAAATACCTAAAACTGCTTGTTTTAATGTAAAAGTTATTCCTTCTCTAATTTGCATACTGTTATGTCTTTTTAGCTGCCGATTTTATATCAGAATGATAAATAGAGCCTTTTAAAGGATTTCTTTCAATTAGGCTATACTTCAGGGTGGTCCTGATTTCAGTCAAAACTAGAAAATTGATGCTTGATTTTGAAAGCACAAGCCACACCAAGCTACACAAAAATAATTCATTCTAACATATTGCAGAGTTTCACTGATGTGCATTCATGGTATGGTCCACATTTTATTAACTGTTTATATACTTTAGTACTGTATTTCTAACAATCTATAAAATTTTTTAAAATGTGGCTACAAGAAATAACACAGTTGACATGGTCTTTAATTTCTTCTTCTCTCTAATGTAAAATTTGCCAATTATACTTCTTACAAGCTAATATAACATGAATTCTTTGCAAAAATATACTGTTACAGAATACTCTAAAACAGTCTAACTGTTAATGTAATTACAGTGAGAATAATTCATTAAAACTTTTACTTTCAGTCAAGTATCACTGAAAAAAGAATAGTAGAAAGAAATCAAACTAGTAAATTTAAGACATCAGGATACAGAAAATGTACTTTAAATGCTTGAATGCAAAGGAAAAGCATAAGGTTTTCCAGGTCATCTTAAGATGCAACATTACATTTCAAGAAAATGTTTTTGAGGAAATGTGACGGGTTTCACGTGAGTTGTGATGTTTCTAATTTGTCATAAGAGTAGATACCAAGAGTTACCGTGCCTACTTCTTTTTGGTACAATATTTACAAGTCTGTTGAAATCAGAACTTCTGACCAGAACACATCAATATCATAAATATCTTTGGCCTTAGATCCATTCACAATTGCATAGAAAGTGAAATAACAGAAGTTAAGATATATTAATATCTCTTATGTACAGTAAATATATTTGCTGGGATACACTTTAATACATATTTAATAATCTTGGTCCTTATATTTGCAAACGAGTCTCACTTGTCACCTGCAACCATGTGGTGCAGGAAAGTCATCTTAAAATATAAAGTAGTCCTTCATTAAGAGATAGCTAAGTCCCCCCTCCCTGTTCTCCCCTGTATGAAGACCATCAGCTTGCTAGTGGATATTTTCATGTTTTGATACATGCAGCACATATTGCTGAAATCCACCCTGAATGTGCACGAGGTAACTCTGTATACATATTTTCTTTGAATGTCTGAAGTAGCATGTATACTTCTATTTGAGCTCAGAAGTTGTCCATTATTTGAGGCCAGCATTTCTATTGTAAATTAAAAGTGATCAGCACCTTCAGAAAATTATTCCTAGCTCCCTCATAGACAGCTCCAAAATGCTAACAGATATGAAGAAGATCAGAATACAATAGCATACAAAAGTAATAACTTATATGATGAATCATTCCTATGGCCATATATAGCTGGTTCACAGCTTTAACAGATCACAGAAAATATTCATCTGAGTTGCAGAAATATATTTGAAGATACACATAAGCATATACTATATGAGCGCACACTTATTTTGGACATAAAAATGTATTTGCTTTTTGGGCAACTGTGTCTCTGGCTATCAATTCATAATTCAATACTATTCTTACTGGCACAATTACCGTACACCTTGGGGGAGGGGGAAAGTAATTACATTCTCCTACGTAACTACAACTGTACATATCCAGAGGTGACTTTCAGAAGTAGCAGTTATTCCCATGTAGGTTACAGAACATAACAAAATAGAATGTGTTCATTTCCATTCCTGTTGCACTGATGTCCCTTTATTCTTTGTGATAAAGCAATTTAATTTTATAGCTTTTATGTTCTGCTTCCTTTGAACAAATGCATTGGCTTCAAYAGGAGGCATGATAACATGATCAAAGGTAGCACGTGATCAAAAACTTTTTTTTTTTTAACCCTTTTAGATTAAATGTGTTGAAGTTAGCACCAGATACTGGAAACATCCGGGTGCAAATGCTCATATTTGAACTAAAAATGTTAGTACAATCAGATAAGTAAGCCTCTGAATGTGATAGGTCACATAAACCACTAATTGTACTTTCAACTTGGCATCCACAAAAGTACATGTTGTATTTTAAAGAATTCAGGTTCTTTGGGTTTAAACACCAACGTTCTGGAAAGCAATGGTAAGCTTTGAGAGATAGTACTAAAATGGAATTGCAGCATTTACTGATGTCAAAGAAATGGTATTATCAGTTTATGTCTTGCCACAGTTTGTAGAGCAATAAGCCCATGTGTTTATAATGTACCCAAATAAACATTTATCTTACTTTTTTGTCAATTGAAATAGTTTCTCCAGGCATCTTTTTAATAATTTGGCTTACCATGTAATACTCTTTGGGAAAACAAATATTAGAGAATTTAATATTCACTCTAAAATCACATTTTTAGTGAAACGAAAGAAACAGAAACTGTAAGTCATTTTCTGTTATTCTAATTTACTTAAAAATCATAACATGAAGATTTAGAATAAGAGATGAAAAACTCCTGGATGTTGTAATGCTATTGCTTCAGCAAGTATCTTACTCAAAATAATTGAATCTGCTAGTCATGCATAGAAACAGACTTCAAGAAGCATTACTTACTGTTTGACATAACTATACATCAAGTTCCTGAACACTGAAGAAATGTTCTCTCATCATCTATTCCAGTAATTAGTAACTGCATAGCATTACTTGCATAATTTCCATTAGTTCAATTTCAGCCAAAAGAAAYAAGGAACACTTTTCCAGATAAAAATTAAAACAGTACCAGTATGTCCTGTGATATAAACAGAGGAGCTCCTGGCATACTCATGAATAATGGAAGACATGTTACATTCATGTCTCAAAACTTAACTCTGAACAATATAAGCCCTTTGCAGTTCTTAATTCTAGTCTCAAAAGACCAGTGTAACAGAACTGAAGGCAATTACAAGAGCCATCAGCTTAACTGGGAGAATTAGCGTACCCAAAATACACCTTAAAACATTTTTTGTGCCCTAGGTGAAATAAACCATATGATTTGATAAGATCAGTCCTCTTTGAGACACCCAGAAAGCTCAAAAGGGTGGAAAGCAATGCACCTAGTCATACAGGATGAGTCAAGGGGGGGGCCTGGGGCTGAGCACGTGCACAGTGGAGCTCTGTAATGTAAGATCATGCAGGTGTCCGGGAACAGTAACATGAGTAAGAGACACTATTCCAGCAGGACTGTGGTGCCAGAACTGATTGTCTAAAGACTCTCAGCTCTCCCCCTGAGTGGAGCTCGTACTAGCCTTAGTGATATTAGCAGCAATTCTTTTAATCATTCTGTCCTACAAGTTGTTGAAGCTACTAGTGACCAGCAGCTCCAGAACTCTTCTGCTACAAGTGAAAGGTGTAAACTAGGTTCTCCTTGGCAAACCTGCTTTGCACTGAAGCCTCTAAAATCTGTAGCCACATTCATTCATTTTATCATCACTGAGGAACATCACTTTTCCCTGTAACATCACTACAAAAAGTTACAATTACACTTCATAGCTGAAAATAATGATGGATGAGAAATCTCCTCAAGAGATTGTTCTTTTTTTAGGTTTTCAGTTTTGCTTCTGAAGATCTTTCTATGAAAATCACTGAACAGCCTGACCTCACTTTTGATGCTTCAGTGCCCGCAAATGTGCCCAGGAAAACTAATTCAAATAGGTTTTCTTCCATGATTACCAGAGAAGACAGGAGATTGTAACTGGTTTAGTTAGCTTATTTTCTCAGTTTCCCTAGATTTCTGTATCTGTGCTGCTTATCAGTGAGACAGTTTACAAGTCCTGTTTACTCTGATCTTCAGCTGCCATCTRTATCCCTGTAATGGCTCTCTGAACAAACCATCTGCCCTCATGATACAATGAAGGGAGATGTCATAAAATGCCTTCATCTTTGCCAGTTGAAAAAGAAAGAGGAAGCTGAAAGCACCTGAGGGAAGGAAAATTCAAAGGGCATGTGCTTGGCTGTAACAGAAGAATTCAGGACAAAAAAATAAAAATTTCTCTTAATATTTGTCCATGTTTTAAGATACATTTAATTTGCATGTTGTGCAAGTTCTATTGAATGCATCCACATGAGGATTCTTTCCCCTAATGGCCAAGACATCAAGGAGGCTGGTACACACAGCTCTCTACATTCCTCCCTCACTATACTTCACATGGATAGCCCAGAATAACAAGAGTGCTGACCTTAGGAAATCTACCAGATATCTCCCTCATCAGTATCCCAAACTGCATCAAACCAGTTACAACTACTTGCTATGTAACAGAGGTAATGGGCTGTCCTACCCCTTAGGTCACTATGCCAAAAACGCCATAATTGAAAAGTATGCTGCATTCTAACTGTACAGTGTAAAAGGATTTGAATCAATATTGAATAGAATACAGACCTCTGTACTGAGACAGCCTTTTAAGACTGGATAGTAGCCCATTTCTTAACTGCCAAGTAAATTCCTTTTTTTCTCTGCCCACAATTTATCTCCCATTCTTCCATTTCCAAGACGAATCACCACCAGAGTCTGACTACCAGGCTGTTTAACTGGTCAACTCAGATGGTCTTAGCCCACCTTCTGAGCAGAGTCATGGACACTCTTTCTTCTCCCTAGCTCTTCTTCACATCTGGACATAGTTTTCAGGTACATCCTTGTCTTTCCCTGGTTTCTGCCATTCCTTCCCTGTAGTAATTTCATATGAACCAGGATATTAGGCAATGAGCTCTGAGAGGAAACAGGCAGATTTCTTGTGTACAAAGAGCCATTCCCCAAGAGGTTTCTTTAAAGAAACCTTCTAATACTCAAACTCCTAAGAACACCCTCCACAGACACTAGTGAGAAGACCAAAGTGAAGGTCTACATAGGAGTCTGCCCAATAACAATGTCAGGAAACTGAGATCCGTCACTCCATAGCTGAATATGCCACCTCACTGATTACTCCAGGCCACAAAAGTCAAGTAGGATGGCCAAATATTTAGGGCCAGCTGGTCCAGTTAATTACAAGCTGTATGGCAATCATCAAAAAGGTCAAGGACTTTAAAAGATGTCATAGGAATTTATGCTACTTGGCCAGGTGCCATGGGACATAGTACAAGCAAAGAGTATATAGAATAGCCTTATYAGAAAGAGGTGCTGCCTTTGGACCCGAAGTTTGTAGCTCTATGACGGCCAGGCTCCAGAAATAGGACTTTTCATACCATCAGATGGAAGAACTGTGTAAGAAAAAGGTTGAGTCTATGGATCTGTGTTTCTTCCTATGTTGCACATGCCTTCTCTCTCAGGTAACAGAAGTATCTACAAAATAACATGGGTATGGGCAGCCACACAATTTGGCCCATTTTATGTAGTCCAAAAGGATTCAAGTTAACAATTACTGACAGCTCCCCCAGCATGACCATTGCGTCCTCCCATTCATTTCCAGGAAAACAGGCGTTTAACAGCTCATTGTGAAGAATAATTCTGGTGGATGAATGTATGCAGACTCAAACGATGGCCAATAGAAACTACTCCTCTAATAAAACATGTGCCCAAGAAAAGATAATGCTACGTGTAACACATTTGCTACCTGAGAGCAGATAAAAGGGGTAGCAGAAGACTTCAAACCATCTGCTGCCTGGAGAGCACTAACAAAGATGTCAGCTATTGGAGAACTGTTCTTGGCTGAAGTGTATCTCAAGGCTGGACTGGAAGCAGACTGTACCATCACACACAGATCCCAGATACTGGACACAGATGTATGTAAAGCAGAGGCTGGTATCAGAGATGGCAATTATATTCATGCCATAGCTCCACTATCATCTGATGAAGGCACAGCCAGGGTTAATGGGCTTTCTAATATTGATTCAGGTCCTGCTACATACGCACACCATCCTCAAAATGTTGCCCTTTCTGAATATTCTTGTACAGTCAGATTTCAGTTTTCCAAACCCCTGAGAAACATGATTAGTTCCTCTTCTTATTTACTTTTTAATTTCTCCAAGTATTCTTCAGGCCATGGACAGGTCAATGTGGACTGATATGGCTATACTGCTAAAGGAGCCAGTGGACCAAGGGCAATACTCATCAAAGCCTTTGATGGAGGTGGCCAAAGGCATCACATAACTGAGGGTGGCTCTGTTCCACAATTAAGTACTGCATAGCCTCAGTCTACTCAGTAATTCTTTCCAATTCAAGCCTCCCCCATGGGGCAGAGAAAGCTGGAGTAGGCTGGCCTGCTGGTCTTCTGCCAGGCTTGTTTCCCCAGCTCCTCCAAATGTCCAGACATAACTAAGAGAAAACATACTGGCTAACTAACCAAACCTGTTTTCCCCTGCCCTGTTCACCCACTGGCCCTCCCTGTCCCATACCTCTGACCTCAGTTTAGTTGCTTTTGTATCCCTTCTCAGACTCAGTCTTGCCACCCCAGTTGTCCCTTGCATGGTTCACATCTTCCTCTTCATGTCCCTGATAAATCTACTACTATTTCCTAGTCTCCATCCCTCCTAACACATACCTTCTGTGTCTCTGCTCAAGCTGTCTGCTAACCCAAAGGCCTGGATGAGCATGAGGGAATAATGGCTTTTATACTGGTGGGCGAGCCTTGTTCCCAGTTTGGGAGCCTTGGTTCTGATCTTCCTGGGTGGGCTAGTCATGACCCTGTCTTGACAAGAATTAAGGACTTTCTGCATGGGTTGGGCAATATTTAGGCACGTCGCATGAGGAAAATTAATCAAAACAGGGATGGGTGGAGAACAGAAGGCTAAGTTGGCAGGGGAGAATTGTATGAATGTGAGAAAAGTAGCTTAGAAGTCCAGAAAAGTTTATAAATCTAATTCTGGATGGCTATCAGATTTAGATGAGCAGTGCATCCTTGGGAGGTGGGGTTAAGCAAAAGAGGAGAAAGGAAAGTAGATGGCATTGAGAGCAAGACTTAGCTACTAAGTTTCAACTAACTAGCTAAATGAGAGAGATAATCGTAACATTAATTTCAAGAATCTTTGCCAGGAAAGCAAATTACTCACCCAGTTGTCCCAAAAACATATAATCTTATTGTTTAGATCATTTCTGTAGTCCAGTCTCTTTATTGCACTCTGCGAGGTTTCTGGAAATTTGGTGCTTAGAAATAAGCTGTAGTTTTCCAGGATAAATAAATACTATAATCTCCCTACCTCCATGAAGATACATTAAATACAGGAATTAACTAATTGTGATAACATTCATATTGCATTCATTTCAGCAAGTATTGCTGGTATGACCAAGGAACTTTTAAACTTATTATTTTAAATATTTAATTATTTAACTTATTATTTTATTATTTTAAACTTAAGTGAGAAAAGCAAAATTAAAATGTGCTTTTCATAAGCATTTGCATCAGAATCTGGAATTTATGAGAATGCATGCATTTGACCAGGAAACACAAGCAAGACTGTGTGAGTTATCTGACCCCTAGCAGCTAGATTTTAAAATAATTTTTTCTAGTAGCTAAATTATAAAATAATTTTTCAAAAACCAAGCCATATTATACTCTGTATTTATGATATATCTAGTTAATAGTTTCAAATAACTATATATAACACAATTTTACTGGTTTATGGATACTCAGTGAAGAAATTTTCCTTTGGCACATTCTTCTCATTACTATTTTTCTGTTAGTTATTCAATATGAATCATGTTAGCATCAAACAAGACTTGATCTATCTTACACTGAAAACATTATAGTTTTTCTGTTGACTTTTAAGAGCACTGGATTAGGCCCATAGAGAGGAAATATTCTCTCTTCACTCCATGATACAATTTGAGAACTTGGAAACTGAAGTAAACAGAAAACGGGGACAAGGGACACTGATTATACAGTGCCCATTTACAACTCGTTAGTTCAGTTTTTATTTCTCTATCCTCTCTAGAGCATGCTGTTCATCACAATTCAGGCGCAGTTTCACAATGAGTTTATTTCACAATCCACGTCCACGCTGCCACCAAAAGAGAAAGTTCTTCCTATGTCCTTGAGCCCTTAGTCCCTCCTTTGTGCCAGCACTAGATTGCTAAGATCAGATGGATTGACTTCATTCAGCTGAAAACTACAAAAAAAATTTTTTGTTTTCAGGCAGATCATCTCTCTGATCCAACCAACCACACAGCYGCATGAATATTGGCGCCAGCAGAAGAAAGGCAGCACAGCCCATAGCCTGGAGCAGAAAAGTGGTGGTACAGTAGCAGAGTGGACTGGTTACACCAATTGCAAAATCACAGCCTTAAAGTCACATGCAACGTAAGTGAACCTACTGATCACCATCTTCTTCACAAATGGAGATACTAAATAAAATGGCAGCTAACACTAATCCAAACAAAAAAGTACTCTGAATATTGCTCATATTCAGTCCATTAAATTAATGGGACAGGCAAAATGGATGAACTAGTTCTTAAAGCATGACTTTATGAAGCACTCTATCACTTGTTTATTAAAATGCATATTATTCTATGTTCATCTTTAGTTTATAATCTTAGTGAAAAAAGGGCTGTTTAGATAAAATTTTGCTCTTTAGCTATTTTTTCTGCTTCAAAAACATTAAGATTTATACATTCTTATTAATACTTATCTAACAACACATGCCAGGATTGCCCTTTCATTACACATTGAAAATGTTAACCAAATTTTTTCGTTGTCCTATGTCAAGTCAGCTCCCTCAAAAATAACTGTTATTAATACTATATGCATATCAACTATATCCTTTTTAAAAATTGGGATACAAAAAATTGTTTTGATCAATCCAATTAAAATTCATATGTCAAATTCCTGGGTATTCACTACTTGCTGTTGTTAATGGCCCTCAGCTCAGCCTTGGACCATTAACTTTTAACCGGCAGTAATTTTAAGTTGCTGCTGCAAGCTGTTATTGCAGAGTTCTGTTGAGAAATCAAAATAAGTTTTCTCAAAGAATATTACAGACATTGTCAACTACTACATACTACTAGGGTGAAGTATGTCACAATATACTGACAAGATTAAGAAATCATTAGCTTCCTTCATTTAGCTATTTCTAGCTATTCCAGCAAGGACTGTTTGTCTTGTTTATCCGATCCAAGGACCCTCTAGACCACACTACATAAAATGCTTAAAATCACAAAACTACATCACACTACTTCACTGTGACAGCCTTCTAATGTATCCAATTCCTATATGAACCTATAAAATTTGCACTATTATCAGCACATTGCAATCAAGTATTTAAAAAAAAAAAAGACAAGCAAAGAACAGAACAGAAAAGAGTCAAGTATTCTTGTGGCAGTTTTTCCATTTCACCTTAAAATGCCAAAAGGGTAAGTCATCTGTTCCTCTTACTAAGCTACCTCATCTATGTTCAAAAGCCATCAAGTCCCTTTCACTATTATTTCCATCAACCTTTTGATGTAATGATTAATTGCTGCAGAATTACATGATGTAACACAATGCTTAAAAATAGGAGTATCTTTGCTTTTTCTTATTGGCAGCCATTGCTTCACGCCCACACATAACTTTGTACCTCTCACACCTTACAAAATAAATTTTTAAGCATCTTTATGACCTTCAGTAATACTCATACATCAGTTTGCTCACACTATATTCTATGCATATGTATCCATATTTATAATTATACACAAAACAACACTGAAAGAGTATTAAGACTAAAACATTAAGTGCTGAAAAGTTAGCAGTTACTGGAATTAGGGGTTTTGGTGCAAGCCTACTTAAAATGTTACAGTGACAAGGGCCTTACAAAAATTTTTGAAGAAATGAGTAATTCTGGCTTTTGATGAGGATTTGAAATGCCTGCAATAAAAAGGGCTTGAGGCCATGCATGATAAGGACAAAGCAATATATTTAATAGCTGCTCATTAAGTGCATCCTGTGCGAGGYAGGAATTCTGTGGAAAAATAGTGTAATCTCATAATTAAAAGCAAACATATGAAGGACCAAGTTTACTCTATAAACAGCTCCCAGGCTCTGCTTCCTTCCTTCTCCCTATCTACTATCACAGTTCTGTCATCCCCACTGTCCATCCCTCTCCTGTTCTTGTCCCAGTCTGTTTATTTTATTTACGTATTTGCCTTTTTTGCCTCTCTACATTCCAGCAGAGAAGAAAGAAAGAGCACATACAAAACAGATTCCCTGAGCTGTTCCAGTGACTCGACCTAGATCCAATCCAGCTTAAAGCAGTGCAGGAATGTATATGAAGCAAGAACTCTGTTCAAGGTTGGTATATAATGAAGAACGTAACTGAAACCATGATTTTGTCATGGGTTGTACTGGGCAACTTCAGTAATATGAAATACCATCAGCTCACCTACAACAGTAGAGATCGTGCCTTAATATGTATTTGTCTGTTCCGAGCACTGTGGAACACAATGTATGAGATCATGTAATTAAACATAATGCATACACAAAAGTTCAAATTCAACTGCACAGGTCACATTAATCTAGTAATTCCTGTTATTTGATTGCTGAACTTGATAACTTTAACAGTGTTCTTTTAATACAGGTTGTGTGTGTATGTGCCTGTGTATGTATATGATTTGCTATGTATACATATAATAAAACTGAATTTGATCTATGCCTTAGGTATAGAAGAGGTTTGACTCTCTTCTCACAATGCTTTATACTAGTGAAACTACATTGATTAGAGTGAAGTTATTTCTGATGTATATTAATATGATAGGAAATCGTGGTTTTCTTTTAATACAGATAAATACCCACACACATACATTGTGTTTTACACATACAGTCATATACACACATGTACATGCATACTCACACATGATAACAGAAAGAGAGTACAAATCGTGTTTACTGTGTGTTGCGTATTGCCACCTTTGACTATCATTTGTTCCTACTGTGTTTTCTGGAAGAAGATTATCCTACTATCTAAGATCCTGTTCCAGCTTGCTGCCAGAAATTTTCAGTTTAGCCCTAAACTAAAAGTTAAACTAAGGCAATAAACTAAACTTGCCCCTTACTCCCTGAGGGAGTCCAACAAAAAAAGGCATAAAAGCTTCTTGTTCAGCTGTGGCACTCCTCTTCTAAAACTACTGTATGACTGCTGTTATTTTAGTGACACATACTGCTTTGTCAGAAGGTGATTGTCTCTGTCATATTTATTAAAAGCAGTTCTGGTACTAAGCAGTCTTAAATAGCTTACTAAAGACATAAATTACATATGACATTATATGACATGAAAAATGGTTCTCAAATTAGTTACCAACCAGTGATCCGGCTATATTTTATATATTTATATACTATATATTATATACTTTTTTTGGTATATTTTTCTATAGATTTATGTACCAACCAGTGACCAACTATGTTTTAGCTACACAAAATGAACAGAAAAAGTATTGACTTAGTGGGCAGGAGMTTCAAAATTCTGGATGTCAAAAACCATCCTACCCAGGAGTTAAATTTGATTTTGCCTCTCTTTGATAACTGAAAAGGTATAAAATCTTGCAGGCTAAAATGTTTCTGTTGGGTATGCCTTTTGAGACACTCATGAGAATTGTTCCAGTATCTGATTAACTCTATTTTTTAAAAAGTGTTCCTGACTGTTTGCTGATGAAAACATGCAATAAATGATGCTTTGTTTTAAAAACTACTTACTTACTAAACTTCTTCTGGAGGTGATCTTCTAATGCATTATTTTTTACACAGCAATAAAGTAACATTTAAGACTGGTATGCCATAGCCAATTTACAGAATGTCTGTACAGAAATGTCTGTACAAAGTCTGCAGCGAAGAGATGTCCAAGCTCACTTTAAACAGCTACAAGTAGCCATCCTGCTGAATGGTCGTGGCCACCATATCAACTTATTTTCTGCTGAAAAGTTTCAGGTTCTCCCAGCAAGAGTTCTTCCAGTACTTAAACCTTCTTAGTTATAAAGGTATTTGGGTATCTCTCCATTGTAYTGTGTGCACAAGTTAGATTTACACATCTCTGGTCCTGCCTGAATTTAACAAGACTTCTTGATCTCGCAGAAGTTGCTATGTTGTTGCTACTACAAGCTTGGAAAGTGGATTCCATTTTCCCTTGGAGATCCCTACTGTGCAGTCTTGGTACTTGGATCACATACCCCATTAAGTTTTATAAATACACTATTTTTCCCATAAAGTACCTAACACTAGTCCATTACTGGGTTATCATCATTAAAAATGGAGCAGATTCCTCATGTCTCTTGTTCTGAACAGTAAAAAAAAAGCCATGTATTTTATTTTGTAGTGTCTCTTTAACAGTATATTTCAGAATATTTTATGAGGCTAAATATTAAACATGATTGTGTTAATAAGAGAGCAAAAGAGATGCTTACTAAAGAAAAGGAAAAATGTTTTTGGCTGCCAGGTGAAGAAGAGACTCTGTAAAAGTCCTTCTTATAGTATTTACAGTAAAGCAGAGTAAACTTGCAGGTAGAGTGGCTTGACTGCATGACACAACAGAAACACCTGATCTCTGCTTGACTAGAGGAGAAAGATATGAAGTAAGTCAAGCAGAGCAGGGGTAGCACAGAGGTTGAAGTGAAGTCCTAAAACAAGCTTGAAATGAATCAGAAGGGTGTGACATACTGCAGCTTATTTCCTTCTGCAAGGAGGTAGATAGCAACATTCTACACATACTGGAGTCCACAGATATCAGGTCTTGAAATTATACATCAAATAAACATATAACTCCAAGAAAAAAGAGAGATGAAAGCTTAATTTACTGTATGTAGTACCTAACAGTTTTCATGTTGTTAAATTCCATTTCTTATTCCTAAAGATTCTATTACCATTAGACTAAATAGCCCCATTTCTGTAAAGCTATCAAAAATACCCTATTATTAATAGCCTGGATATTTTGTGGATAATAACTTGGAATTTTAAGCCCTGACAAGAAATGACTTAGAATGAAAGCTACTGACAATTGTTTTGCTTCATGCTATTTGTTGACATTCTAGCCGGATTGGAAAAAGTTCCTTTCCTGTGGAACTCTGAAATCTCAAAAATATTTCTTCCCCACATTAGAATCAACCCCAGAAGTTTCACAGTTTTTCCACAAAATAAGAGCAAGAGACTCCAGAATAGCAAAAAAGCACAATTGTCAGTGCCTTTATTTTAAAGTCAGAGCAGGGATTTGAGACTGAGCCTTCTGCAACCCAGTCACAGTGCCCTGTTCACTTTTCATTCATTCTTTCTCTCTTCTTCATTCCCAGTAAAAAGTTCAAGTGTTCATGAATTAGCATGTTCTGGCCAAAAAAAAAAAGAAAAGTTTTTTTTCTCTCCCTACAGCTTTAGGAGAAATAAAAAGGAATTATTTTAGCAAAATAGGTTTTCAGCCATTGTACAGCTACCATGGCACCATCTACCATCAAAATTCATGCCTTTGAGCTTTAGGAACTAAATAGTTAGTCAGTAATTCATAGTAATTCAAGATAGTCAGTATTTCATCTGCTCTTATTGCCACAAGCAAAAACTTATATGTAAAAAAATATAATTATTTGCTTGATAAAAATACTTATTTTAAGCAACATGAGAATATTAGTGTGATCAGTTCTAAAGTGTGAGTAAAAAGATACAAACCATTCTGTTGAGTAAGATATTAAAATAAATCAACATACCGTTAACAACTATTTCAAATATTTTAGATTAAGTTGGAAGTGAAGAAATCAGACTAACATTATTAGCCAAAGAATTTTCATCACCCTTATGAATTTAAATTATTTAAGCCAGTTTCAACATCTGAAGAACTTTCCTGCTCTCAGGGGAGATATTAAACATATACATCAGTAATTCACAGATTGCTGCTGCTGCTAGTCATCAGAATCTGGCTTTAATTCCATCCAGTTAATATTCTCTTAAAATCAAGAGTGGGTTAATTCACAAAAACCATCTCAAATTCAAACTGAGAAGAAAAGATCTTATTAATGATAGACGAGCTAAAATGATATATTACCTTTCGTACCTGAGAAAAAGAGATACTTCATTATCCAAATTATCTGAAGAGCAAACAGTGAGCTGATTTACATAGTAGTAATGAGCATATAGGTTTCATATGATTTCCTGAAACATGTGCACACTGAGCTGACTGAACCTGGAGTCTAGAGAGCAAAGAATCTGACAATATAGGGGAAAGGAAATAGTCCAAGCAAAAGGAGATAATAATAAATGTTGGGATGCAATTTACATGGACGTGAGGAAAAACACAGGGTCATACTGTGGCAAGGAGTTCAATAATCTTCTTTTCCCACCCTTCATACATTTTAGGGCAACTGTAATGCTTGTACTGTTCCCAGGTAAAGAAAGAGAAGATAAAGTAGTGGTCTCATCCTTTCAGCCTGGGTTAGCCAGGACTCTTGGCTTCATCTTTTCTTCCTGAACAACAGTATGGTTGCAGAATGACCAGCAGAAATTTCTTTCCAAGAAATTCTTTTGTATTATTCTTCAATAAACCTAGCTATTACAGATGGATTTAAGGATAGTCTCCAACCATGGGAGAGATTAACAAACCATTTAAATGCTACGTGACTCTCTAGACGAAAGCAAGGCTTTTATATTCAAGCTCTAATACATTCTCTACAGATACTGAAGCTGACCACATTGTGAATTGCTAAAGAGTTTTCAAGGAATAGCAAGTGGCCCCACTGGTATGTGAGAATTAATTTATAGTTATATTTATTGAGCAGCAGGGTAAGTCATTTCTTTTCTATTTCTTCCTTGAAATGAAACCAATTGTCAGCTAGTGGTCATCAGAACTACACTAATTTTACACCAGACAGAAAGCTGGCCTGACAAGCCTTATTTCATGTAGAGAGTCAGATATACATGTTAAAAATTCCCGCTGAAACTTTTTTCCCAGAAAAAAATACTTTTTCTAGAAAATCCTGTACTACAGATAAATCTGGAACTTTCTGTAATGTTAGGCAAATGATGCTTTCTCTAGGAGTCTTCTAAACATGTATGTGATTACACACTTTCATTTTATGGTTTAACCCCATTTCTGTAAAAGAACAGGTAAAGAAGCTAAATTATACTGTTCTGGTTGTGATAAAAAATTCTTAATAGCTATTTCACTGAGACGGTCTTCAACCTTCATTCTTTGAAGAAAGGGCATAAAATTGGCAGGGTGATCTTTACTACACAGTCTCACCCTGTTTCGACAAGCTATAAACTACTGACAAAAATCAAGAGTTTGCACGTGTTCGATGAAAGCTAGTTCGAGGGTTTCAAGCAACATTCTCTATGGAGTCTGTTATCACATTTTGTCTTCCAGAACTGAACAGAGCTTTTCCCTGCAACTGCTCCTCTTGGCTGCCAGAAACAATTATGGCACTGGGCACCAGAACAGAAAAGAGGCAAACAGTCTTCCTGTGTTCTCAATGTTCCTCTTGTTATACACACTGCTCAGAGAAAGAATCATTTGGATTGGAAGACATGATGCTCATAAAAAAGTGAGTGAAAAGAGAAGCAGAGTGAATGGGAAGGCTTGACAGGAGACAAAGGACTACCAGTAAAGGTTGCAGGCTGTGTGTGATGTGCTAATGGACAAGAGCAGAAGTGGCAAATTGATGGGAAAAGTATGCAAAAATTTAATTACTACAACTACTTCCCACAAGAACCTGGAATAGGACCCACAGTTCTCAAGTCTCAACATTCCTCTGCTGTAGGTAAATGGTTGGGAAAGTCACTGCTGAACTGCAAGTATCTTCTGCTTGCTGTGGCCAGCCCACAAAAGAGATGATAGCTTATGGCGGATGCCAGATACTCCATATGGAGACATGCACAAGTCTGTGCTACAAATCTATAAAAACCCTATTAGCACCAATGTTGCATTCAATATAGATCCACCTAACAGCAATTCTGTTTTTCAGAAAAGTCTTATTTTGTTTTCTATAAGATAGGATGTCACTTTAAAATCTGTATAAAATATGATACATATTGCCAAGTCTAACTCAAAATTTAGAACACATCAGCGTTTTTACCTGTGCAATATTTAATTGCCTCCTGCATCCATAATCATTGTATTGCATTTCTTTTATATGAATATATTCTATTCTGGGTCCCTATTTCATACAATAGTCAGGAAGGACAGTGTTTAGGGAATGATTAAGGCTTGGGCTTTGAATGAGAATGCTGTTATGAGACTTCTGCCCCATTTGCTCCAGAAGCTGGATGGCACCCTGGAAAGACCAAGCAAAATCAAAGATTGGCCCTCTCATGCTGAATGCAAATTAAAAAGTCTGTGTCCAGCTGAATAGGAGGGGATCCAGAGGGAAAGATCAGCACCATAGCCAATGAGGGAGTAGACTGTGGCAAAGAAAGGCAAAAGGAGAGAAAGCAAGGTCTCACTCATGAAATGGAAGGCTGCTTCGTGGAACTGTGTTCTATCTCTGAAGTCTGCCAGAAGTCCTGAACTCTTACAACAGCAGCAGAAGTCAACAAGAGCTATATTTTTCACACTTCAAGTTCTATAAAACATGCCAAACGGTTCTATAAACCATGCCCTATGAGCAATTAGGCCTAAAGTTTCCTAAGCTCTGAGGATTGGACATTTTTGACAAAGGAGGATTTGCTCTCTCAGTGTTTCAAGTAGCCACATATTTCTGTGGGGACACTGACAGCAGCTCATTTCACAAAATAAATTATTTCATGTTTGCTAAGAACTCATTTAGTATAGTAATAATGGCATAGAAAATCCCATATGGAAATTAGTCAGTCAAAGCAGGGTTTGGCTAGAGGTCACAAATGAAGCAAAAGGGGAAAACATTGATTATGCAACCACAAAGCTATGCTGTGTTGTCAACTCAATTGAGGTATATTTAACTGGACCAACACAGTACCATATACGGATAGACAAGCTTGGTCTGAATGACAGACACCACTTCCTCTGGCTCAAAACAACCTACTGCTCAGTAGGGCTATGCAGATAAAAGAGGAGATTCCTGAATTAATTAAAACAAACCAATTGTCCCAAATTTATCAATATTCCTGTAAACAAGAGGGGCATGCCAGGAACTAGGATGTAGCACTACAGGAACACAAAAGGAGTAAGATATCCCGAGTTCCCATGTCTATTGCTGGGACTGTCAGTTCAGAAGCAGCCAGGAGAAAAGCATCCTCAAATACAATTGCTTTTCTGCACATTTAGTTTGGAAGCAGATGAACCCTTAACTCTTCATCCTCCTCTATAATATGCTGCCCCTGCAACGGGTTTTACTTACATCTTTGGAGATACTGTAGGGGTTACAACTTTCTYTGTCTCTTTTGGAGAGCTGTAACTACATGCCATTTCTTACAGGGAGTTACACTTGAAAAGCACAACCAGCACCTAATTTAGTAAACAATGTTACTAGGATAGGAGTAAATCTGCATATTGCAGAGTCCTGAATTCACTGAATGTTAAACTTGTGAAGGACTGTCTTCATCTCTGAGGATCAGACCCTTAAGGCCCAGCCGGGATGAAAGTTTGCTTACATGGCTCTTGGCTCAGCTGAGGGACCACAAACGTTGTGTACTATGGAGCCACTCAACATAATCTGAAGAGAATATTTCCTTCAGTGCAGCTGCAAAATACCATAAATAGGCATTCCCTTTGCTTCCTTACAAAGAACAAAATCTCAGACTTGGCTCAGCAGAACATGTTTCACTTGGGGGAAAGAATCCCCTTCGTTTCTTTCCTACAACTATGAGTATGTGATGCAAATAATATAAAAAATCTAAAGAACGAGCCTATATTGTGTTCATCTTTTCTTGTCTTCACCCGCATCTGTAAAAAAGGTTACAGATCTATGATGGAGTAGTTTTCACTCACTATGTACCCTCAAAGGAAAGTTAATGCTCAGTGAGGAGGACAATAGAATAGTATGGAAATCAAACGGCTGTTGTAACCATTCTCAATCCTACTTGACCTCACTCAATTTATGGGTAGGAAGCAAATGAAGTTTTGTAGGAAGCAAATGAAGTTTTGTTCTTTCTGTCAAGTGGCTTTCTCCTTGAACAGATTCACCTGTCAGGAAAACTGTTTAGGTATATACATTCTGTAGAAATAAAGGACATAAATGCATGGATAAATTAGATACTGAGACAACTTAGGCATATTTCAATCAACAAGACTAGAGAGCCCATAACCATTCACTGTAAAGAATTGCCTGTTCTTTTTCTGTTACTGTCTTTAAACTGCTATAAAAATGAATCATTCACATGTTAAAATAACACCATTGTTATGAACCTGTAATATGTAACCTTTCTCCAGATAAAATGTTCCTTTTTTTAAATACATATTTTCAATCTATTGTATTTTTCTCTTTCTTGAGACAATAGTTGAGAACACTTAAAATATAAACAATGCTTACTCTTCATTCTTTATGTCTCAGTCCTGTAGACACTGGTGAGAATTCTGTAGCAGAACAAGTATAGACTGCAGTACTTTGGGCTGTCTTCCTTTCTATCTTTGTCTGTAAATTTGGTTTTCTGCAAAATGTTGCATATCTTGTTGATATTTTAATTAAGGATACGCTTCTTTTGCCTTCATTTAATGAAACTGGTGGTACTCAGGTGTGTGAACCACATGTCTAATTTCTCGTGGTACTACCATTTCCTAACACAATACTTTTAGGAAATATGACTTTCAAGCAGAAAAATGTTCTGAGCACAAAGGTTATGCTATCAAATTATTCACTATGCTGGGAAACTACAAAGGATTCATTGGTATTACTATGAGGTTTTCAGGAAACAACATACTACGATAATACATACCACCTGATCATAATCTTTGATAGTCAATGAGGGGTGACTAGTATTTTAGAAATACTGAAGAAGCTACTAAAAAGATCTTTTATTTTGAAAACTGATTCCCTGTGCAATTGAAAAGTCTGTGACATTTTTATAGGTCTGTTACTCCAGTTATGCCAGTGACTAGCTAGATTCTGCCTGTGGTTGTGATTTCATTAAGTAAGGGTAACAACTTTGAAAATAGATCTCTCCTCAGAAATCATGAATACAAGCAACAAAATCTGAACAAAACCTTGAGACCCTACTATCACCAGTAAAGTTAAAGAATATTGAGAAACCACTGTCCAGTGGATAAGTATGACCTAAATTTTTCTAGTTGAGCACTTTCTGCCGTTCAGACAAAGAATTTAATCAGCATGTGCCATATCCTCTTTGAAACCTATGCAGCTTCCTAGCACTTCATTGTCTTACCAGATAGCTTTGTGTCCTGCCTAAAATTACTTTAATGAATAGTGTGTGTCTGGTACCTTCAGTAAGCTGGTTCTGCTGGCATTTCCATTGCTCCTATTTTTTCCATCTTGTGTAACAGAATAATCACTGCTTTTTTTCAGTTCTGTGGTACTTTTTCTGTTTTCAACCTGCTCCAAATACTTGATGCAGGTCATTATTGCATCTGATTCATCAACTTTTAATACTTCAGTTATGACTGCATACATTCCTGTTCTTATTTCTGTGCTTATTTCTTTCACTAGCCTCTCCTCATCCTCCAGCAGCATTTGTTTCTCTACGTACATTGCCAGAGACACTCACTGTACAACTATTTAATAATTGTATTTTTGTTCTGCCCCTACTTAAGTTTTATCTGTTTTTAAATAAGCTGTCATGTAGTCCTTCTACAACATTGCTGACTGTAATTTTTGAGTAACAGGATTCAGATTCACTAATGAATACTTCTGCAGGTTTTTTTGTTGTTCTTGTTTGATGCTTCCATTCAATTATTTTTTCCTGAACAAAAGCTTTCTCTGAAAGTCAGCCTATGTCTTAATTCCTACAGCTGTTGTCTTCCTTTCCTCTTTTCTGTCTTCATCAGTCATCCCCCCAGATGTAAGACAACGTTAGGGAAGAGAAAGGGAAGCAAACAGGTCTGCAGGATAGAATGTAAAGTGAACAGGGCAGAGAGAAAACTGAAAAGACAGACTGAAGGATATGGAGAGAAAACTACAGGCGGGAAAAGGAACACCAAGGAAGACAGGAGTAAGTCAGTATGAGAAAAATAGGTGACCGTTAAAGTGGGAAATGAAGTAAAGGGAAAGAAAGATATGAGGAAAACACGAGAGCTACAGATAGTATAAAGAGTAAGTAAGAAGACAGCAAAAAAGAAGAGACAAAGAGGAGACAGAAAACAAAGGAGATTAATCAAGACAAAAAAAAAAGGCCCTAGGGAGATGATCTGTATCAGAAATAAAAATTTTTTTAACCAAAACTGGAGATGCAGAGTACAATGGGGAACACTACAGACCAGTGTAGAGGGCCTAGGACAATAAACAGAAGAAATATTTTAAAATAAATGAGCACAGAGTGAATAGAGCAGTTGTGCTGCTGTACATGCTAAACAGGAAAGGGATTATAAGTTATGACCATTAGTCCAGCATTTATCTACAATTTAAAAGGTAAGCAGGATGCTAAAAGGCATCAGCAAAGAAACTTACATGCTGTATTATATCTTTTTATTTTTCTACTGTATGCTCTTTGATAACCCTATGTGGTACAGTGTACTCAATAAGGAAGCTAAAACTGGCAGAGCTCTGCTGTCATCACTCAATGATATATGTTAACAGTAAATGCTCACTTGGGTATATTGCTTCTGATTGCCTTCTTAGATTTTGCCAAGACGTAGTCTGCCTCATCCCTGCTAAACATTATAAATATTTTTAATGGAAATGGAATACACATCAAAAGAAGTGATATTACTGTTTTATGAGACACTGGTTAGACCTCGTGCTTAGTTGTGCTCATTTTTCCACAGAAAGGCTATTATTGTACATTATAATGGAATAAGTGGGATAAATTCAGCTTTTGAGATAATTTCTTACGAGGCGTGTTGGCATGTTGGCAGATGGACTGATTTAAAGTGAGGCACCCATGCACATGATAGGTAGAATATTCTCCAACAAACAAAGACAAAAGTGCGCAGTAGCTAAATGAAATCCTTTGAAATTATATACTGTACAATTTGACAAAATATAGTTGGTTTTTATGGTGCTTTTAATGCATAGTGCTTGGTAATTATCATTATGCTCATCTTGCATAAGGGAAAAAGATACAGTGACTTGACAGAGGGCACTTAAGGAAGTCAGTGCAAAGCCAGCAACGATTCCAGGAATTAATATATCAGCTTTGTTGAAGTTGATATTAAATCTCCAATTAGCTGCAATTCACCCAGGACTTAAGCACAGCTTTCCTGTCACTCTGTCTATTCATTTATCAGTCTAACCAGGAAAAACAACAGTGGCCAAGCTTCCTTAGGGACAGGTGCTAATTTCCTTTTGTGGSACCTTCTTTGAAGATTGTTTTGAAAGGACAACTTGCACATCTACACACTTGGCTGTGCTTGAGAAAAGGCATAATTCTAGTCCCAAACACTTTTCTGTGTGGACATGGCATAACAGTTGGGCTTTAAGCATCTAAAGCTTTATGCATCTAAGCAATAGGTAACATTTGCTTGTGAGGGCAGTGCAGTGCCCTTACAGGCATTTCCTAGCTCCTCCTTGGCAAATGCAGCAGGCCAGATGGAACTGTTCCTTGGGCTGCCAGTTGGACCACCCTGGTTTGTACCAAACAGGATTTTAAAAAACCCAAGGGGATGGAAAAAGTCTGAAAAGTAGCAACTAAAAATAAACAGGAAATGTAGGCAGAACCATTTCACATGAAGTGCCGTTAAGTACATGAAATAGAATTGTCCAGTTAACATCATCAAAATGATGGATTTAAGTAAAAACACTGGGGACAGCAAAAATAATGCTAGGACAGAGAGGAAAGGAAGAGTCACATTTAAACAAATAACCCTAAACAACCACAGCTACAACAATGCTACCACTAGAACCACACATGGAATTTCCTTGATGTGAGGTAAAGGAATGTGTCCAGAAGTGTAGGATTTTGAAACTCTGAAACAAGATTCCTGTAACCTTCAATGGAATTCTTTATTTGTAGCAGCAGGTATGATTTGTAGTTTGAAGTTTTTATTCCTTTAAATAATAGCTTTGGGATATTAAAACCCAGGCCAAGTAGATAATGGAAGTTTGTATTCTATCACTTGCAATGCATAAGCAAGAGCAGTTAGACAGGAGAAAGTTACTGCATAATAAAATAAAAAAACCTTTACTTATTATCCAGTATCAGTTCTTAAGATTTAATGGTGATTTTTTTCCATACRGATATAAGATGTGGGCTGCCTGGGACAATGCTATTTTCAATACATATTATTTAATGGAAATGTAATGCCAAATAGAAATTACACTACCTATGATTTGATAATACTGTTTAAAGCTGGAAAAGTCAGAAGAAGCTCTCAAAAATATATGGCACAATCCTGTATTGCCAGGAGAGAAGCTAGATGTTCTAAACATGACCTTTTCTTTCTGCAGATCCTGTTAATGAAAGAGCTGTGAAACTGCTTTTTGATCATGGCATTTAATACTCATCCAACAAAAAGTAATATAGAAAATAAAGTATAAATTTACTTTACACGACACACCATATATGCTAATGTTAAGATTGTAAAATACTGCAATATGCTGTGCCTGTATTTCACTGATATGAGACCGTGAGATACTTAAGACAGCCTCCTTTCTAATTATGGAGTTTTACACAAATCTCAGCACCAGAAAACTTTTGTTATCTAAACAGTTCCCCCCAAAATTTAAACACAGTGAAGCACAGTCAAGCCTTATCAGATAGATTATTAAGCAGGACTTGCTAGGATACTTGAACTGCTAACCAAAATAACATATGCAGCATATATTTGTGCAGCAGGCTGAGAGTCTTAAAAAGTTTTCCTGCCCTGCAAGGTGAATTCCACTGAGTAACGCTTTGTTCTCCAAAAGAAAAAAAAAAAAGATATTCCTTTTCTGCAGGACACAGGGAGTGCAAAGCATCCAGGACAACAAACTAGAGAAGTATCACTTCAGAGTTCTTTGGATTTGGTGAGCTCTCTCCCTACAGTTACGGCCAACAAGACAGGCAGAATCTAAGCTATTTCCATAGCATCTTTAAGTCAGCACTTTTTTAGCCAGCTGTCCCTGAAGTGGTGCCATAAATAAAACAGTGATTATTATCTCTCAGTGGTTATGCTTGTGTACCAAAACTCTTAAGTTTGCAGGTGAAACAGCACTGGATTTCTTTTTAAGCCTCAGTGCTACAAGTATAATCTGAAGATGATATTATATTCTTTCTGGTTCACTCTGCCTTATAAGTAATAATAATATATCTATATTTGTAATTTAAAGACATGAGGAGAGAACAGTAATTCAGTACAACAGGGGCTGGCAAGCAAAGAGGACATCCTAAGATCATCCAAGATGGCTGATATAAAACTGGATCCTGCTTTGGTTGGCAGGGTTAAAGTATACCACCTTCCTTTCTTCCGCAATCTCACTAGACTTTAATATTCTAAAAGGATTGTGAAAAAGATACAGCATGAAGCAATTTTTTTGTTGTTTCATGGTGGGGGAGGGAAGGGGGGGTGCATTTCAGAGAAAAGAGTACTGTAAGGTCTTTACAGAGAGACCCTGGGGCAGATTCTTACGTAGTAGAAGTTATCACAATTGCTATCAACAGAGATATGGCAGTTTCAACCAGCCGATGATCCTTCTCTTCTCTTCTAGGAGTGGGTCCTGATAATGGCCTGAGCAAGATCATAGGCAGTCCTAACACAGAATTCCCATGCCTTAGTCATCTAGGATAAAGTTTTGTCTCCACTACAAGTTTTAGCAAAAGTGCTTACTGATTTTAATGAAGTGCAGCTGTTTTTCACAGAATCACAGAATGGTCGAGGTTGGAAGGCACCTCTGGAGATCATCATTTTTACTTGTTAGAATGGTAGAGCATGAACTTCTCAACAGGTTAGAATTTTTCAAATTTTCTGTAACTTAGAAATTTTCAATTTCTTAGAGCAGTAATGGCTTATGGTTTCCTTTCCCAAATTTAAGAAACACTTTAGAACCTAGACAAGCAATGAGGAAGAGAAGAAATGCATTAATATTTCCATTTTTTTCATAAAATGTAATCTGTAATCATTTACTTAGAATTAATCACATCACAAAAACAGGAAATCACCATTCTGCATATTATCTATAGCTCAGAATTCACACTAGCATTCCGCAAGTCTCAGTTACTACTACACATATATAATTTAATAACAGAAGGAAGCATTTATTTTCTGCATATACAAGACTACTCTAATAAATGTTCCTCCTATAATCTCCATACTTCCATGGCTTCTTTAAAAAATACTCTAATATTACTCTGTAGACTACTGTAATATGAATTAGATGACAAAATCAAACATATGTTGCCATTGTGCTGGGCAACATATAAATACAGATAAAATAAACACAGAAAATCCAGGTCCAAGAGGCCTAAGAAAAGATTACAAATATAGTAAACCRATTTAGATTATAAAGGTTCTTAAAATATTGTAATCAGCTTTCCATTTCATTATATGCCTCATTCCAAGGCACAGTTTCTTCACAGTAATCATTACATTTCCAAAAGCTAGGTATTTCAAGACATTGTTTCACCCACAACAGCGTGTGAAAATAAAATTAATTTTGATGTACATTTTACCAGAAACTCAATATAGGTCCTGCAAATAGTATTCTGTAGCAATATCTGTATTCTTTAGCGGCAACTAAAGTTTTTAGAGAAAACTAATTACCCGTTCTCAGTATGAAACATCGATGGAGTTGGCGGTGGAATCATACTTGGGTTGCAACACTCCTTACCATCTCAGCCAAAATTCATGCAGCCAAGGGGTTTGGCTACCTGTAAAACAGTGATATCATCATTTCCAGTTGCCTCCTTTTTAAGAAATGTAAACAAAATCACAGTATCAACCAACACAGCTCTTAGCAAAGCTGTATTTCCACACGGAAAGCAAATTCAAGAAATAGCTATTCCAAAGTGTTCTGAAAATGCGACTATGAAAAAGAAGGAATTTTCATCAGTCACTTGTATAGGAATATTTGAGTATTCACCTGCTTCTGACATATATTGATCCAACAGAACCTCAGTTCTTTTCTGTCCTGTGGATAACAAATATTTTAAAATGTTTATGAATATGCACAGTCCTAAAGCATTAAGTCTATATAACAAAGTACAAGACCTCTTGATTTTTTGAGTTATATTAAAACAGTTATTCAGAGCACTTAATACTTGTGACAGTGTGCTCCTTCCCCCCGCTGACATGCTCTCTCCCCCTCAATCTGACCTCCCCATAAACAACACATAAGCAGGGGCTAATTGAGCATGCACCAACTAAAGCCCGTCTAGTATGCAAATATGACTATGAGTCAATCATCTCCCCCCCCCTAAACAGGGGGCAGCCCAGAGCCCATTGAGCTCTCCTGCATGGCAGCGGGCTGCACTGCAGCACCTCCTCTTGAGCAGGGATGCCTCTCGAGGTTACTCCTCGAGGCTGAGAGACTCCTTACCCGCGACAGATCCTCGGTAAGTGATTAATAGCATGCCGAACTTTTGCTAACTTCGTGAAACTTTCCTGAGTTATATCTCTGATTGATTGTGCACATAATCCCTTAGACATAAACCGTTGACCAAGTCTGAGACTAGGACTGGATCCAGCCACACCCAGGCTCCTCTGAGGAGGAGTTTGGAAAGCAAGGGGGTCCTTTCCAAACCTCGTCACTCAACAGGAGGGTCTCCTTTGCACTTGCATCTGACCCTGTCCTCCACGCAGTAAATAGCCTAGTGAACCTTGCCAATCAAACCTCGTTAAATCATTCTTATTTACAATTGAACTTTGTTAAGTCACTATCTTACTGCAATAAACATAGTGCTGCTTCTCTCTTATGAGTGAAGTGCATTACTCCACTCATCCACGACAATACTGATGAAAAATAAATGTTTATCCCATATAATAATATAATAATATAAACTGCAGTGCTACAGTTCTTTCCCAGTTTGTGGGTTCTTCATCAGCAATAATTGACTGTATCTTACATGCCAAATGATGCAATGAAACCTTATTCTCATTTAAAAACTGTGGAAAGCTCCAGCATAGCCCAGTTAAACCATCTTACAAGAAGGTCTTAGTTCAAGAAGCAGAATACAAGAAAGATTTCCTATTATAAACAGTACTTAGCACTTACATAGTGCTTTGCATTTTTACAATACATCCCAAACAAGCAAGTAAATATTGCACTCATTGTACAAGTCAGGTCACTAAAACAGGGCATTCTTCTCTGAGGTTTAAAAATAAATGTTTTCTCAAACAAGAATTAGAATATCTTACAACAATTTCTGTTTCAGAGCTAACCAGAAACCATGGCTTCCTGTATTGTTCAAAAGCTAAGTGGTACATGAACCAATTTTCTTGTCCTATCAATGCACTACAGAAAACATACCATATTAATGTGGTATGTAAAGTATATATATAAGTATATAAATAATAAGAATATAAATAAATAGACATTGTATGTGTAGCTAGTTAACACCATTGTACTCATAAGGAATAAAATGTCAAGGTGTTGTAAGGCTGAAGTTTTGGCCTAGGCTACAAGGAGGTTACATAATAAGGGAATGATCTAGATATAACTGATAAATCTAGAGAAAGCTATTCAATGGACTCCAGATTAAGTCACCTCTAAGAGGATAAAATAAGTCCAATAAGAACCTTGACTTCATTATTCATTTTTCCTTCTTATTTTATCATTATTTTTTACCCATTAATTCTACTTTTCAGTGATAGACTCATTTTCCTTTCATTCATATATTTTTATTTTCTTCAAAGAAAAGGACCGTATCTTAGCTCTACTATAAAATAAACGTATAAGGTAATCAATGGGTGAATTTTGGCTTACTTTGAAAAATGATGTCAAAAGTCATAGTTCAGGCATTTAAATGTTACATCAGGGGATTTCAGAATTCCATTTAATCCTACTGGCTGTAGGCAGGTGGATCTCAAGATACAGTGTAGAATACCATTTGATAAATCTATAAATTAAAGATCAATAAGAAACAGTAGAAGCACAGGACTGTTTGCCCATCAAGTCCTCTTTCTAGAAGTGTCCTACGTGTGAAAAATAAACTTTATGGCTCCCTCCCTGTAGCAAAACAGAAAGATATGTAGCTCATTATGTCATCTGCTTGAAATCACCACATTTTAAACATCATGTTAAAAAAATGATTATTAAAACTTTTTAAAACTCCATTTCCTACTCAAAAATACTGGAAACTTTAGAATTATTACCTGTCCACTCAGCTATGTCAAAACAATTTAATTCTGAAGACTTCCAGACTAGTTCATTGATTTCTCGGTACAACAGCACTCTTAGGGAACATAGAGCTGTCACTTAGAAGTGCTTCCCAAAGTTTTGTCTGTACAGATTACCTACTCTTGAGACATACAAATGCCCTTAATGTTAAAGTTCGAACCCTTTGGAAAGCCATGCTTGGTGGAGCAATACACAAGCCTCCCAGAAGAACTGAACATTTAGTGTAAGGTTATATAAGAACCCATAGGTCCAGAGGGAACAACCCACACAGTCCTTCAATTCCTTCAAGCTGCCAGAGGCACAGGACCAGACTGTCCTCTGTGCCTTCCTCCATTAGGTATATTCAGGTAAATTTATTGTAAACAGTTCCACTGAAAGTACAACGTTAGTATCTCAGATTTTGTATTAGAAAAGATGATTGCTAGAAGAAAGTATTGCCTTGGGAACAATCAATTGATCCTTGAGTTTCCAAAAAATGTTGAATGGCAGTATAAACTCATTTGCCTCCCACCCATACTTGACTGATTTGCTAGTAAAATCCCACAATTAGTCCACGAAATACACATTGTCCTGCAAACACTGTATTCTCATATTAAAATGTATTCCAGTTGATGGGTCTGAAAAACTGACCCTGACTGTCATCTTTTATGGAAGTCAACGCTGAAATCATTGATAGCAATATCATATCTGTGTGGTGACCTCTACCTATTAATCTTGTCCCATAGCTAGAAAGTGGTTTGTATCTTTGTACCATCCGTAGAACATTATGATCCCTATTTTAATTCACCATTTAGGTCCTACTCTAGATAATTACATTGGGAGTAGCAGAGGTTAAAATGCTAGAATCATGACCACTTTAAATCATGTTTTTGCCAGAATCAGAACCAAATCTCTGCAGTAAGGGTTAAGTGCAGTCTATTAACTTCAGTCAGACAACATGTAGCCTGCAGTGACCATTCCTTGGGAAATGAGGGATTCCCTCACATCTGTAACAAATTATGTGGAGCAGTACAGCTCATCCTTAAAGTTCATTTGATAGTGATTGTAATACATGCCTTAAGGTTAGGACGGAGCGCTTAACTCAATTGCTTGATTATATAAAGAAACTCAAATCCTGTAGAAGCTAGGCTGCATGTAAAGGTTCTGGGACTGAGGACAACTCACRCGGACTTCAGGGACTTTCTTGTGCCTGTCTCATCACAGGCAAACTGCACTCAGACAGACAATACTACTGAAATCAACTACCTATCTTGTATTATTTCATAGCTGCTAACTCAGAAAGGTGCTATATCCATTAAGAGACCTCAGCTGTTGCTCCCTGCTCCTGGAAATGACCTATCATACACACAATTTAATTAATGTGTCCAGTATAACCGGACAACTGAAAGATCCTGAAGTTGGATTTTTACTTCTTGATATGGAATTTATTTTAGTGTAGTTATGGTAAAAGTGAATATGAACGGTCACTGCTTCTATCACCAAGGAAGAGGGCTCTTAGGTTCCCTGAGGAATATTTTTGTGTTGGGTTAGAGCCATGAGTTCTTCTATATATTGACTTTGATTCCTGAAAATAAATGAGATGATAAAAATGAGCAACTGGTTTGCTGGTAGCTCCTGACAGATTCATGTAATTTTTGGTGCTCTATCCTTCAGTTCTGGCAGTAATGTAGCCCTAAGTTTGACTTGTGGTCTTCTTAAGTTTCCTGCCCTAGGTGTTTGCTTGCATCATGAAAACTTGAAAGAATGAGACTACTAGTGCACACAGAAGGTGCAGCATATTCTTTTGCAAACCACAAGCTAACAGGGAAACACACAATAAACTAGAAGGTTTCTATTAGAGCCATTCAGGAACAGATGGTTCCAGCATCTGCTACTGTGTCTCCTATCCTGGCTTATTTATTTATTTTTTTTAAATATGGTTCAGCCTTAAGTTCAGTCAAAGTTCATCTGGCATCCACATCAGTTTACATCTTCTTTGTTCATACATCTTACAGTCAGATGAAAGAAATGATTCACACATTGCCACCTGCGTGTGAACCTACCACCTACTTAGATTTATTTCTCACCAAAGTTAATGGAGTCTTCATCTTAAGGTTGAGAAGAATGTACACGGTCTACTCTGTCTTTGAAGACCGCATTCCTGGCAAAATAATATCAGTCAGGAGAATCAGAGAGTTCCAAAACCTAATGGTTGGACAGTGTTCCACGTGGATAAAGCAGCTTTATGACCACATCCTAAATTCCCAGCCAAACTGGTGTCTACATTTCATTTTAATTACAGCTAAGTTGAGCACCACTTTCTAGTTAAAGATTGACTATTGTAAATAATCTAAAATCCACATGCTTGAAATTTACTGTTCATCACAGTAGTATGAGGGATGGCTAGCAGGCCAGACTCAGTCACTTGAACGATAGGTTCCCAAAAAACAGCCTCTGTAAGAATTAGCTGTTTACAAAATCACCTGCTTCTTCCAACTTTTTCTGTGCATGACTGGGACTCAAACTATAGATTTAATCCTCTCCAGACTGATTTCATTCAATCAGGATTTAGGTCAGCTAACACAATACTCCCAATGCTCCTTCAGAGAAGCAAAATAGAAAAAGGTATTTAGGGTAAAATTTTTAACTCCAGGTCAGTGCAGGCTAAATGGACACTTCAAAAAGATGGTACTATGTATGCATTGCACTAGTATGGAGAAGACACCTAAAGGTGTACATGAGCTTGCAGAAGCATGTGTGCCAGAAATATGAGGGAGCTTTCAGCACCATTCTGTAGTCATTTAACACAGCCCAAAATCATTGAYTTTGCGCCTGGTGTTGGCATATGTCTGAGAATGATTGTTAGATATTGTTAGGTACACTGATACTTTCCCCCATATGCCAAAGGACTTTATAGTTCTAAGAGTCATGTGTGGAAAAGCATATATGTTTGAGATGAACTCTTAAGTATTTTCTGAAATATAAATTATTCTGCTGAACTAAATAAATCTTACTTCTGAAAGCTAAATTACACATATGAATTAGCTGCATGTTGTTCTATGAAAATATGTAAAAATAGTTGCTGATTTCACTGTTAGTTTCTATCTATCTGTGGGAAAAAGGTTTTTCTTTGCTTGGAAAGTAGCCTCAAAGAGCATAGTTAATATAGAATATATGTTCTCTATGCAACAATGTTGTATATGGTGCCTTAGCATGTATTATGCAAAACCTGCTATGGAGAATTTCCCAAACCAAAGCTTCCAAATCAAATATGGACTGACTCACACTGACTTATATATAACACAGCAAAATGCACATGCACTGCATCAACATGGAGAAAGTGTGTGGAAGCCCATCTGACATCCCAGTCACTGAACAGCTCACAGCGGAGTTTGGGACTGCTTCGCCTTAATGCTGCCAGGCTGCAAGCTCCATCCCCACCCTTGGCAGACAACAAAGAACACCAGGCACAACTATTTAGATCTATTGTTTAGTTTTGTCATGCACAATATCACATATTCAGAAATACCTTTACCCCTTTCATAAGTATTAAAAACATCTAAAAATTTCCTTGTTGACATCTTATACAAAGTGTTCCTACAGAAAGTTGAGGATTCTTCCAACACTACAGCAAGGGATGGCACACGTGACTGGTAAACTACAACAGGCAGTGGAGTTACTACAGTTCCTGGTAAGAATGAAAGATTATTCCATGGCAGCTTCCTTTGTCTCTTTGTAACACACATAAATAGAGACATGTTGTTGAGGTGAATTACAGCAGGTAGTAAAAGTACACAGTCCATAGGTAAGAGGGCCTCTTGAGTCTTCATTCCCTCACAAAATGGTTTGCTTTATCTACCTTCTGGTTAGCCTAGCCTACGTTGCACAATCGAACACAAGTAATTGAGGGTTTGTGTTAGCAGCTGATATGATGTACTAAAATAATCTGTAGTTCATATTCCCTGATGGGCCAATCAACTGGACCTAAAATCAGCCCAATACTGCTGCTGTAACCAAAAAGGACTCAGGTTTTTTTGAAGTCATGTTTAGAGACTAGACACATTAGTTTATAGTACCAGATGTTCCAGGTGGCTTCAGCTGTTTTAGAGGATTTCTGTTAAGAGCCTAGGGGAACTCTGTGGTAAAGACATACCCTAAAAAGCTGTCTGTGACTGTCTGGGCACCTATTTTCCCATAAAAATATCCTAACAAGTCCTGTTCATTCATGTTATACCAGCTTTCACACCTCGTATTTGTGGTATGCAAAAGATAAGCAACATGTTATTCTCAATGCTGTAAAATGATGTGAGCTATGGTATATGATGGATAGAATCAACCAGAAATGTTCTGACCAAACTGAAAAATTCTGTTACATCACAAACAAAAATATAAGCAAAAATATAATGGTTTTACAAACTTCTGACTAACCACAAAATATTTTAATGAAACCATTCCAACAGTTTTCCTTCTTCATTACCAGAGAAGCTGCTACAGAGAACGGACTTGGAAAAGTCACAGCTGTGGGGAACTCCTGCCATAAAGACTGTCCCAGAGTCAAAGTTTCCTGATATTCCAGTTCTCTGCCTTGAAGCCATGGGAAGCCTAGCTCTCATGATCCAGCAGAGAGCCTGGAAAACCCCTCAACTTCACTTCTGATGGAACTATCAGAACATTCAGACTTTCACCCAGAAAAGCCAGAAGGACAGGAACTCAGACTGCCAAACTGTGACATTCCTGTCCAAGTCCTCCCTCCAAATTTCCAGATTCCTGAGTCTCTGTCCACCTAGCTGACAGGGAGATGGGGRGATGAGACCATTAAGTTTCAGAAGCCATAGCTGAGGCAGAAGCTTCAGAGCTTGAACTCTCAAGCTCAGTTTTGTTTCAGAATAATCTAAATGAATTATCTGACTATTTTAGAAAGATTTTTCTACTTTCCTTTCTGAGTGAAACCTATAAAATTTAAAATTTAAGGCTTTTTTTCAGAATTGAATCTGGAAATGGAACTCCAATTCTGAGCATCTATAATGGAGAATTTATGATTGTTTGACCATTTCTCACTGGTCTGTGACACAGGGTGGCCCCAAAAAGAACAGGAGTAAGTAATGAAGTAGAATCATTGGCTTCACAACATGTCTCACACTTTAGGAAGAGTTCTTTAAGTAACAAGAATAATGTTAGAATGGACTCAATGAGAAGAATAATGTTGATGAGATATGGAGCTATTCCACCCTCATTTCATCTAACAGTGAAGTCATTCTGAAAACAACTTTTTTCTTAACAAAGTAAATGGCACAATAGAACTGTGTTTGAGAAGTTCAGCTCAAATGTCAGCTAAAACAAAAGCAGAGCCACTCTCTAAGAGCTGAAGTGGTCCTGCTTAACCTAGTGAAATGTCCCTGACACCAAACAGTGATCTTTCTGTTCCAGTATCTTAAATGCCATAATTTCGCAGATACAGATCAAGGCGAGCATTGATTTGCCTCCTTGCCTGCTCCAAAGCTGCAGCATTCCTCTTGATGGCATGCCAGGTGTTTTCCACCAGTGTGGAAGGATGGGATCTGGCCTTGGTATCACTGCTGAGAAGAAGCTATCTCATATTGCATGGGCCTAGCTGTAGAAGTGAGCTTCAGGTGACCGTATGTGAAGTTCTTCTGTGAATCTTAAGAATATGTAAAGGTGTGCTGTCGAACTACTGTACATCTCTTAAGCGTCTGGGAATAATTCAATGCTTCTGATTGCTTGCATCAGACCTGATCCTCATGATGCTATGAGATTCCTTTGCCCAGCTTCTCTTCCTATCTGCAAACCCATATGATAACTATTCTTTCCAAAGCTGACACTAGCTATTACATGTATCAACATATTTCTTTTTCTGTTAAAAATGGTAAGGAATTCACTGACTCAAAATCTTAAAACAGGTTTCTTGGTGCAATAGAATTCCCTTGCAAAATACCTATGACTATCCAAATTCAACCGCTGAGCCACAGAAAGTAAAAAGAGAGCACACAAAATAATCTGAAACACAATAAAGTTCAAGTGCATGCCACAATCTTAACCCTGTCCTCTGCAAATGGTATTCTGACACATTTAACTTGCATGCCATAGATACCATAATATATCATGATAAAGATAATAATCTAGATAATGAAGGTAATGGTATAAATAAGCACTCTGCTTATCTTCCAAGACAAAACTAGAAGAAAATCTAGCTACAAACACTGTAGCAGCAATAGCTTTCTTTTTAAAACTTTCCAATTCTCTCACACATAATCGTAGTTTAACCCAAAGATGATTCCTATGTACTCTGAACAAATTACAGAACTTACTCATCTCTACCTCTTACGGCAATACCACATTTAATCATTTCCAGAAATGAACTTCATATGACAGAATACAGTTGCCTTAAAAAAACTGATGTGCTTATTAACTATATTTCCTATGATGTATACTTTCTACTTCATTAGTATTCCCTTATCTCTGTTCATCAGAGGCTAAAAGTTGCCTGAAGTTGACACCCTGAAATGACAAATACTAACACCAACCTTAACTTTGAACTATCAGAAAGGTTTATAAATAAATTCATGTATCAACCAGCCTATGGAAAATATTTTGTTAAAGAAGCTATCATGTACTTTTTTAAAATGTGAAAAGGAACAAAAGATTAAATCAGGTATTCTTGCACAAAACCCCATTAATCAGCAATTTTAGTCAGAGATTTTAAAGAACATTCAACCTTCTTCAAGTCTTGCTTATACATCTTTATATTCCTGTATCACTACAGTGCTTGAAGTTTTGAACACTTTATATTATACAAGGTCAACAGTACATTCCTCAGAATTTCTGGGAAATGTCTCCATCATAGATGTATGTAAAATTTCTATGTAGAATGTGACCTTCACAAACTGTCAGTTCTTTCTGACTTCGGCAACTTGACCTGAATCCCATTTCTGGAAATCATTCTCTATTTAATTAATACACCTCAAACTCACTTCCTCCAAGAGCTGGTACGGTTATACATAGAAACAGATCTTTATGCGGGCAGCACTTGAAGGAGGAGAAAAGGTTATTTACTAATAGCTATACTACTTTGATCATATAGATTTATATTCCTCACTTCCTCTCTCCACTTCCCTCACAGAGACAGGAACTGTGTGGACCTGGCCGCAACTCCTCACAGAAATTTTCACTCAACATTTGTTTTTGCATGAGGGTATCTGCCCTATGGCCACTTCCTTTGACAGAGTTCCAGTTTCCCATTCCAGTAAGGTATATGCAGAACTGAAGCATGAAATCTAGTGTAAAAATATGAGCATTGCCCCTGCCTACAGAGGGAAACAGACATACAGACCTTCAGCTGCGTACTTACGCCACTATAACACTGCCAGTATAACCCACTCTAAGGAGACTGCTTGGGAATATAAGTGACTTTATCCTGATATTGTTGTTCTGCTTTATACAATAATCACTTTTATTTCACAATAATCTATGTAATAATCCAGAGTAATAAAAATGTCATAGGTATCGTAGTATAATTACATAGCTACAGTTCTGCCAGCCAGGTTGCTTATGGCACAAGTCCCAGTACTGCAAAGTAGTATTTTTTTCTGAAATTACAAAGCAAGAAAGCTGTATTTCACTCATCAACATGAGTGCTGGGGCCCATGCTGCACCAGGGTCTTCTCTCATTCATTATATTTGATGTAGCTCGAGCCTTGGTCAGGAGCACTTTCAACCAAGTGAGAGGCAGTAGTAAGACAAGTGGTGGTCAAGAGTTTAAGAACCACTGCCCTCCAAGAAATGCACTAAAAGGGATAGGAAGCAGTTTTTATGTCTACCCAACGATTTATCTACTCAATGATTTATCTGATGTACTTTTTGTCCATGCCAAATTCCTATTTAGTTCAGTGTGGACTGTTTAGAGATAGAGTTCAAAAGTAAATCTGAAGAGACTCATTTTCTTTGGTTAAAAATAAATGTGAGGAGAACAGTAACAGGCTGTAGTTTCTTTAGAACAAGATTACTGCACATCAGGAGCTCCCTGCAATCCTTCCTTTTTGTCTCTCCCTCCCCAGGAGAGAGCCCCAAACGGGCCCCCCGGATGCAAGAGATTTTTTCCCCTCTATTTCAGGGATAACCAGCAAGTCCCCATAAAAACCCCCTGGGGTTCTATTTGCCGCCTTCCCCTGTCTCCCTGAGTCAGTGGCTCTAGGTGCACCCAAACTACATCTTTCACTGGCAACTTTCCATTCCTTCATCTCTCCCACGGGAAGAAGCTAATATCTCCTTCCTGTGCTATAACTTCCTCTTCCCATCTAAAGGATCTGTATGACCTCTTTTCTAGGGACCTCCACCCCTACCCTTGGCTAGAGCTCTGTGTGCTCTCATTTTTTCTCTTTCCCACATTTGCTCCATTCCAATTCACATGGGATTGCCCATTCCCTCTTCGTCTTATTCCTGGGTTCCTGTGTGCATTCCTTTCACCCAGTACTAGGCACTCTGTTTGTCCCACTCTTCCCATTTAAAAGTCTCCCATTCTTAGTACACTACGTGCACACTCACTCCTCTACACGCTGCTTCCTCCAGCCATTAGTAACTGCCACATGTTAACTGCCACAATATTAATTTGTAATACTTTAAACTCGCTTAAGTTGGACAGAACTAAGATGTGAATATTATTACACTGAAAGCCACTAAGAGTCAGCCAGCTGTGCTTTCTGTAGAAAGCTGCAGAAATAATGATGCTGGAGCTGTGCAAAAAAGATACCAGGAACTAAACATGCCTCCCATGCTCTCCCTCATAGCTTCCCAAGTTTGCCCCTCATCAACACAGTTTGGTCCCTGATGTCTAGAACATTCCATGAAATTTGGAAGTTAATCAGAGCTGGCAACAAGAAAAACCCCGAGAACAAAAAACCTTTGCCAAACTGGTCAAAAAGTAGTTGAAGGCCGCGGACAGGGCGCCTCGTCGGGCCTGCTGGCCACGCGCCTCAGCCGCAGGGGAAACACCCACCTAGCGAGCTCCGCTTCCTCCGCGCGCCGCGGCGGCCCCATCGGTTGCCGCAGGCCGGGCCGCCGGGAGAGCGGGCACCGCAGGACGAGCAGGGAGGGCACCCCGCTCCCGTGCCCGCTGGCAGGGCCCCGAGGGCGACTCCCTGCCCGCGGAAGCGCGGGGGTCTCCCATTTCACAGGCGGGAAAGCTGAGGCGAGGCGCGGCGCTCCCCGCGCGCCCCCCGCCGGAGGACCGTTACGGGGCGGGGCGCCGCCGCGGCCCCCGCGTGCCCAGTAACGGTCCCCCCGCGCGAGGGGGGGGGGAGGTCACGCGGAGGGGGGGTCCGCCTCTCCCGCGCTTTCCGCGGCCCCTTCTCCCCGCCACCAACGGCCGCCCCCCGCCACCAACGGCCGCCCCCCGCGGCGGCGGCGCGCGCGGCCGGTGCCGCCGGGTGACGTGCAGGGCGCGCGGTGGCAGCACCTCCCCGCGCGCTGCTTAAAAAGAAGAAGAAAAGAGGGAGCGAAACATGAGAGCCCTAGTGAGCCGCAGCCGCCGCCGGCAGCGGAGGGGGCATCGCCCGGGCCGGCTGCCGCCGCCGCTGCTGTCCTACCTAGGCGACATCCTTCCTATGGGACGACAAGTGAAGCGCTGCCGCCGCCCGCTGCCCGGCCCGCCCCGCGCCCCGGCGCCTCGGCGCGGCAACTGCTAAACCTGTGCCACTTGCACAACTTCAGCCCGCCGCCTCCCGAGCATCCTCCCGCCGCGCCGCAGCGCCGGGGCCGCGGCTTTTGCTTTTGCCTTGCTCTTTTTTCTTTTTTCTTTTCACTTCTGCCTTTTTGCATCCTCATTTTTGGAAGCGCGGGTGACAGAAGTTCCTTCCCTCCTTAGTTTTTTTTTTTCTTTTATCATTATTCTACTGACTTTCCCCTTCTGGGGGGAGGGAGGTGATTTCCTGATTTGAAGTGCAAAGAAAAGTCAGTGGGATTCCCCTCCTTCCCCCCCCCTTCGCTCTTTTTCCTTTTTTTTTTTTTTTGGGTGGGGGTGCATTCACACGCTCCCTCAGGCATGATGCTCAAGATGCTGCCGTTTAAGCTGCTGCTGGTGGCCGTGGCCCTGTGCTTCTTCGAGGGGGATGCCAAGTTTGGGGAGAGCGGCGCGCGGAGGAGAAGGTGCCTCAACGGGACMCCGCCGCGGCGCCTGAAGAAGCGCGACCGGCGGCTGATGCCCCCGGAGGCGCCGGGCGGCGGCGAGGCGATGTGCCGCGGCCTCTACCCGCGCCTCTCCTGCTGCTCCCGCGCTGACACGCAGGGGCTGCTGCTCGCCGAGACCAAGGTAGGCACCGCCGGGGCTTTTTTCCCCTTTCCTTTTCTTTTTTTTTCTTTTCCCCAGGGCTGCTGCCCGGGGCGGGGGTGCTAACCTGCTGCTCGCTGCGCGGCGGGCGGCACGCAGCGAGGGGCTGATTTATCTCCCGCACGGAGCTGCCCCCCGCTCCGCTCCGCGCCCGCGGCCGGTGCGCGCGGGGCTCCGCTCCGCTCTTGCGGGGGGGCCGGGCCGGGGCCGCCGGGCGGGCGGCGGCAGCGGCCGCGCTGCGAAGGGACTTGGCGGCGGTTTCCGGTTTGCTTTTCTGGGGCGAGAAAAGCGCGTGCGGAGCTTGCTGCACATGCTGAGGCAGGAAGGGTTTGGGGTAGGAGCAGGAGGTGGTTGGTGCTGGTGGAGCGAAACCCTGCGGTCTCCGGGCTCCCTGGGAGCGCCCGTGCTTACGCGTGGCAGCTGCGAGAGCTGCCGGTTTCCGCCGGGACACCTCGCTCCGGCGGCTGGGCTCTCCCCCGGGGCCACGAGGCTCTCTTCCTTTTCACATTACCTGGCAGCGCCCGTGCCAAACTTCAAGCCGCGGTCATGTGAAGAGAAGCACCTCCTCTGCCTACTGCTTTTCTAAAACGCTCAGCTCTCTGCATCCTTCAGCAAGTTGGTATCTGCTTATCAGCCTGTTGCTTGAGATTCTCAAACGCGTCGGTACCTAACTCTGCAGGAGCCTGTTTGATGAGCGGTGCTGTGCTGGTCAGTGCTGCGCCCCGTGTGCACCCCCGGCGAGGGGACTGCTGAATAATGTCATTAAGAATCACTGCACGTGAAATAAACAATCAGGTGTCTTTTTTCTTTTTCTTTTTTTTTTTCCATCCTGGTTTAGGTTTAATTAAGAATTCCTCAGTTACAACTCTGTAGTTGTCAAGGTCTGAGAGACTCTCGGAAAACTTGTGTTTCAGTCTTGCTGGCCCAAGCATAATAAAAAAAAAATACCCAGCCTGAATCGAATTTTTATGCTCAGTTCACGGTAGATTTCACTCCATTCTTATGTAAACAGCTTCTACGAATCAACATATGTGTCTGGGTGGTATCTCTCACTTTGTTTTGTAACAAAAAGCCATATTGCATCATTTAATTTGCTCAAGTCATGCAAATAGGAAAAAATCAATAGGACAAAAAGGGGTCGACTTATCCTCCTCCCCACTAAACTGCTGCCCACACACAGAGTCCTGTTGCTTATGGCAAAAGAATAACAACAACACCATTGTGTTTGTTAGTTGGTTCACTAATGGGTGAAACTGGAGAACATCATTCTCCTTCAGTCCCCAGCTCTGTCCAAATGTTCATGCCTTTTGAGGGAGCATTTGTCCTGCCCCCCCCTATTCCCAGATGAGTGAGAACTGTCTTGCTGCAGGTTTTCAGCTGCAGATCTCTCTTTATTCATACCATATGCAGCAGCAGTTTGAGATTCAAGGCAGATATATTTCTTCATGTTGTCTAGAGACAGCGTCATTAAGCTCCTGTGTGATAATTGAATTAAACTATAAACTAACCACATGCAGATAACCTGAAAGATCTAGCTGAAATGAAAAAAAAAATACGGACTGGAAAATATGTCCTTGGTTCACCCTGTTTGTAATAGCTCAGTAGCATATATGCTACTGAGATTATTCAATGCTTGGAGACCCTTGTACTAATTAGGTTCAATGCAGTAAATTAAAAGTTGAATTTCAGTCGGTTTTCAATTTCCAGGCAGTTGTAGGGTTTATTCTTCTCTAATTACTTGAAAATATGTTTTAATTCCCTTTGTTTTTTTTGACTAATGGTATTAAAACCTCATCAAAACATGAGAAGTGTGACCATATATGCCATAGTATCTATTTCTGAGCTGTTGAACCTGTTTTATAAATATAAATATACACGTTCTAAGGAATATTATCTTACAAGGTTTTAAAATTGGACTTTTTCACCAAAGATTAATGGTGATGACACTCTCAAATCTGCTTTATCATATCATATGTTTAGAAAAAATGTCAAAGTATATGACATTTATACTTGACAGAAGGAAGTGACCATTCCATAAAAGACATTACAAACTATTATGCAATACATTTGAATGGAACTTTTCAAAAAGCACCTTCTACTAGAGCTTCAGTATGCTACTAGAGTTCCCAAAGCATTTTTTGATGTTGTACGCCATCGTRTATCTACAGTTTGGAGTGGCTATGACATAAACAGAAATCTGAACACTAGCTTCTTAAAAAAAAATAAGTTGAGCATGCTCAGTAGACATTTTCATTTTCTTACTAGCTTTTTGGTTAAGATGTTGGGTGTTTGAGAATTTTTATGACCAAATTATTGATATGTATTTATAATGAAAGCCCTACCATTGCCTGTGGTTTTGGGAACAGAAATGGAGCTACCATAATAAGCAGCTACAACATTGAACTGTCTGAAGTAAGATTTTTGTATACTGTTGTTGACATTTAACTCTTTGTCTTCTAGTTTTCTGGAATATCKCCTTGTTTATGTATGGCTACTACACCCCAGTCAAATATTGCAATATCAGATTTTCTAAAAGTTTGCCTACAGCCGGACAGGCAAAGTCCTTTCTACCTTAGATGGTTTCACAGCCAAGGCTGTCAAGGAATGGCTGAAAAGTAATTGTTTTCAAGTGTGCCCTTTTACAATCATTTGTTTGCTCTGCCTCTTTCACGAACAAAGGCTATTGTTGAACACATCCAACTAAACAAATAACTCATCTTGGGGCCCTTTAACAGCTGCCTTAGTACAATGATCTATTTACATATTACCCTAAATTGAAACCGAACTCTTTAATGACATAATCCAGCACTATAATACAGAAGAAGCATATGTTCAACCCAACAGCTGAACAATCTCGTAGACATATGATTTTTAGACATGAATGCTTGTATATCGAATACAGCTTAATGCAATGACTTATTTCACTGTTGTCTTCTGTTAACATCAAAATTATATTGCCTTTCTCAGACTAGATATGACAGGGTACATGAAACAGAGGACTATATTCAATGTAAAGAATTTCTGCCTATAGTGCATCTTCTGTTCCTTCTTCTTTGCACTATTCTTTTTGTTGATAAACCAATTTTGCATGCTATGCTTTCCTGCGCATTCCAGGATTTATCTTACCTTTAGTCTACCCATTTTACTTTCATGTGGCTAGAGATTAAAGGATGATCTTACAGATGTTGTAAGTTAGTCAGCAGCAGGCATAATCATTATTAGGCATGTTGCAATAAATGTTTGGAAGTTTTACATATTTTCCAGAGCATAGTTAGTTTAAACCACTGCAGTCTGATGGTTTCACATATGACTTTAAAAACTGAAGCAGGAAATTAGTTTACATTTCTTCAAAAGACCAAAGCGATTGTCAACTTTAAGGTCATTTTGAAAGTAGAGATCCAACAGAAAGTGCCTTATTCAAATAAGTATTTCAGCTTTTGCTTAAAACTGCTTTAATATTCTTGAGGGTAAATAGATTATCAGTTTACTGAGATTCAGGATAGAACGGTTGCCCTGTCTCCCACCCAGTATAGAGTTATACATCAGACCTCACACAGAGCAAATGTTAACACCCTATTTTGCTGGAGCATTCTAAAAGTTAAATAACACTATACTTGATTTTCAGATAATTGATTGACTCTCATTCCTTAATCTTCCGATTAGCTATTATATGACCAAGATTCATTCCAGAAACGACATGAGGGGGTGAATTCCTGTGGTTAATTCCTGGATAGCAGCTGCTCAGGAGGATTAGGATCCTTTTGTCTTAACTTTGACGACTGAAATGTTGGCAAGCATTTCTTCGGCTGTATCACCAGGCAACATCAATTAAGTTTTCCACAAGAAACAGTAAATTAGTTTTGCTATCCTGTAGGTTTTTTTCCTGTTCAAAATGTGCTCTGGAGTCTTCCAGTAGATATACAGTGTTATGTGTGCATCACTGTGGAGTTAGTTCAATAAACATGCTGAATATTTACCTAGTAATACCTAGTGTTTACTTGTACTTCTAAACATACCACCATACTGCTACCACAAGAAAGCCTGCTGCCTGAATGAGATCGACTCACAGATGAAAACATCTGAGACCTGAGTGAAGCAGGTGATACTACTGAACAGAGAAAAGTACTCTGAAGAGTTTGTAGTCACGGTGTGATTTTCTTTGGCGGAAACACCCCAAACTGGTCATTTCATCCTTACTTTAGGAGAGTTCCCAGATTCTTTGCTGACATCAAATTCTGATAGACTGGCATTTATGAATAGTGCTTTTGATCATCCCCTGCTGGCTTAAGACTTCATGCTATTTGGCAGATGATGACTTGACTGAACTATATAGGTCACTGCCCGTCAAACCTACAGCAATGCAAGGTACCTTGTCAGAATGCCATCATCCCTTAAGAAAGCGCAGCTAATACAGCATGGATTGCTGTAAGCATATAAAGTCTGTTCTCTACTACCTAGATTGGAATGCTGAAAAATATCAAGTCAAGTTCAAAGTTTCAGTTATTATGTATTTTGTTTTAGTTATATGTTATTACTGTTATATTTTTAGTTCTTGTCTTCAAGGCATTTCTTCCCAGATCCGCCATATCTAGAACAACACCTGAAACTCAGGAAAGATGACTAAGGTTAACAGTTCTGCTACTATGGCCCAGACAAGCAATCTAGCAAAAAGAGTCTGAGCTTTTTCAGCAGATGAAGGGACTAGGGCTGTGGAAAGAATTCCCCAAGAATTCAGGGCCAAAAGAAACCTTTTACCATGCATGCAACATGCAATTAATTGATTACTGTCTTCAAGGTAGAAAAAGACAGCCCCTTGCTAAAAAAGGCATGAGACACAATTATATTTTAAGGAAAGGTCTGAAGAGAGATAATTAACCATATGTGGCAGCTGTTAGTCACATTACTTATTTTAAAGGTACTATGAAGCCAAGGATGATCTGAGAACAGATAGTCTAAAGGACAGAACATTTAATGCCTAATCCTGGCAAATTCGGGAGAATTCTCTCTGAAGCCAATGGCAGCTCTTCCGGAATAAGAATACAGGCCAAATGCTGTTCTAATCAGTGGTTTAACTTTCAGATGGTCACTAAACTTTTAGACGGCCTTTTGACAATATATGGTAAGACTAAATGGCTTCTAAATTAAGGTTCCTTTAATTAGGATTTTGTGTAACTGCAAAGGCCATGTCATTTTTAATATTTTGAATACGTAACTATTTAAAACAATGGGGGGTGCATTTCTCTCRAATGTTTTATATTTATGTAGTTATGATCTGTAAATAAAATGAGTTCAGAATTACATTATTGAAGTAGTGCATCCTAGAAGAGAGCTGGCCTGTGAGACAGCACACTCAAGTTACAAATCAGAAGTCTTCACATATTGAATATTCTGAATTATCAGAAGTAATTTAGATAATTCCAATCAACGTTATACTGCAAGAGAATGACACATTGCAAAGGTCTTCTACAAATCAGTTCAGAGATATGAACCATTGCAAAACTGTGTCAATATTTTCAAATGCAATATTTACAAATATTTACAAATTTTACAGAATACAGATATTTGCGGCATTAGTATTTCTTAAAATAAGTCTCTTAAAGTATTTTTTTATAATTGTATTAAACAAGTAGCAGAAAGAACCTGAGCTTTGTTTTTATATTGGAACAGATTCAGTCCTTCTCTGCTGAGAACACATTTCTTATTATCCACCATTGGTATGAATGATCAAAAAACAATCCATGTGGTTAACAATAGATTAACAAAGTGCACTGCATTCAAAGACTAATAAAGAAGACTATGCTGTTTTCCATTATTTTTCATGATTTGATGACATTATGCTCCTTAGGCTCCTGTGTTTACTTAAACACATCATCAGTCGTGGTTTAGTGCTTCTTCAAGTACTATGCATAATATATGCTTTTTTCAGGACAAAGTTACAGTTTCAGTATGGAGACAAACAGGATGCTACTTCCTACTTATAAACAGAAATGTCTGGAAACCTATGGCTTTTCCCATTTCCAAATAGTTTCCATTAGAAAGTGCAAAGACCGGAGCACCATTTGAAGCGTAAAAAATCAAAGGCACCTGCTGAACTCCACAGCAATCATTTCAGTAGCTGGACTACAATATAATTCAAGATACGCATATTTAACAAATAGCTATATATGGTTTTCCCGATGTGTTTTGATAGTAGAATTTTAATTTTTGATCTTTAAATTGCTTGAAAACATCACCTCCCAAGTTGTGTTTTTAAGCATTTCTCATAGGAGGAGTGGGCAGAAGGCCTGTTCCTCTAGCTCGTCCTCATATGAATGATGCCTCTAGTGCAGAGATTACCTACGTCATTAAGAGACTGCAGGCTTGTATCCATAGAGAACTTGAGTACAAATATCCTTATCTGGGAAAGAGAAGCAAGCACTTAAAATCTCACTGTACTAATGACATTTTGCACATTTCATAGTAATAATTTTTGCATTTGATTATTCCTGAATGGTGACATAAAACATGATGCATTTATACTAACTGTATTGGTTAAATTAACATTATTTATTACATTAGATCATACAATCTTTTTGTGTAAGATGGGCAAACAGATCATATGTTTACTTGTCTCTGGTTTGTGGCTTGCAGATACTTTCTGTTACCAACAACACAGAATGTGCGAAGCTACTGGAGGAAATCAAATGTGCACACTGCTCACCTCATGCTCAGAATCTATTCCATTCACCTGAGAAAGGGGAGACACCTGAAAGAGAACTAGCTCTTCCCTACCTGTGCAAAGACTATTGTAAAGAACTCTATTATACTTGCAGAGGTCACATACCAGGTAAAACCTCTAACAAAATACGGGACTAAAAGATGTCTACTTTGAATTGTTGATATTGCCTGAGAAGTCATAGATCCAGCTCTTAACTAGGTAAAATGTCCCTTGATATCCAAGGGATTTGGCCTGAGCAAAGACAGAACATCTCAGGGCTGTCATGGTGGATCTTACATAGCAAGGTAAATATTCTGAGAACTTTCTTACCGCCCTCTTATTAAACTCTCCATGAAACTCAGAATTATCTGTTTTAATATTTAAAGGCACCAGAAATTATTGCCTTTACTGAAATATCAGCATGCTCATTCAAAGCATGTAAACAATTAGTTGCCCATCCAAAAGGCTCTTCTAAATGATAGAGAGCTTTAAAATGAAAGAAATAAAGGATGCTGGCTGTCCTCTGTAGGTACTAAAAGCTGATGAATAAAGTGTTTTTTCTGGTTTTGTTACCCTAGAAACTGAGGTTTTTCCATAGAGTTTAAAGCCCATTGAAATCAAAGGGAGCTATTCGATAGACTTCTGTGATCTCTGAATCAGTTCCAACATGCTGTTAACAACCAAATTCTTAACTAACCTAACACTTACTCATTGTAGTCAGTAGGATTAGCTGGACATAACCAAAACCAGAATTTGACCTGTGTTGTCTAAGGCAGTCACCAAATGTGTGCTATCACTTGTAACTAAATCAACAAAGTAACCACAGAAGATGGTTCTTTTAGAAATATTGTCTTAATACATTATTATATTAAATAACATCTTTGGTATTCTCAATAGTAAATTATTTATAGCATTACGATTGTCATTTTTAAACTATGCTTTTTTCCCTGTCCAAGTACTAGTTATAAATAATGTCACACATGAGAAAATAATTAAACTAGTGAAGATTTTTTTACTAGCAACACAGACTAGAAAGCAGAGTTGATAAGGATATGAAAAATGAATTTATGAATAATCATTTTTAACATATGAACAAAGCTTTGTAATATAACATAAACATATTTGAGCAAAGGGTATAGTTTAAGTGGATTAGATTTGGAGGAGGGTTTTTTTAATTGTGTGTGTACAGTGTGTACTTGTTTTCTCTGAAATCCCAAGAGTGCAGGGGGGTTTTTGCAGTGTTGTTTTATTGACTTGAGAAAACATTGTGAATTGAGTTACTTTTTCCCTTTAGTGTGGTCTAACATGTATCTCAAACCATTCAAATATGAAAATATTATTATTGTCTTTATAAACTAAGAGATGTTTCTAAGGCTTTCTTAAACCAGCTGTTTCTTGCTCTTTATCACATTCCCCAAAGCAAAGCAGAATAGATCATAGTTGCCAAGACTGCCTGCTGAACAGCGATAACAGATTAGATATTTTAAATGTTTGGCCCATATAAGAAGTCAGAGACTTTTTTTTTTGATGTGAGTTTATAGCTAACACAAATGATTAGCATATTCTGCAGATCATGTCCCTCATTATTTGTTTTGTGAAATTCTATGTTTCTGAGGAAACAATTTTTTTAATTGGAAAAAGTGAAAGATGGAAAAGGGAGAAAGGAGGAGGAGACAGAGAGGGAGAGAGAAAGAGAATGGGCTGAGCAGCACAGGAGCTATAGCCACAGGAACCTCACTCCTCAGATCAACATATGTGGTGACGAATGACAAATTTATTTTTCTACAAAGTTTGTGTATATGTAAAACTGCTGAAGTGCATCAAGATGTCAAGTGCTTTTTGTGACCACCCAGGCTGCCTTGAAAGATAACCAGATGAAAGCATAACTTTAGCACTGGACAGAGCACTGTGCAGAAAAAGAGCTTACATACTTTAGCATCAGTTAGAACAGGATTTTTCCTACATCAATCAGATGCTAATAATCATTCTGAATACTTGTTCTGAAAGTGGGTCATACTAACAAAAAGTTGTTCCATACTTATATCCACCAACGGGATTAATTTGGTGATTTGATTGGCACACGGTTGTTGGTACATATACTAGTATTTCCTGAAGGTGTTAAGATTCAGGTCCCTCTTCTTGAGAAGATGGCCTATAGGATTTTAATGTAATTTAATATTCTTATACATTCTAAAATACACATAATTAAAATGACAGTTTATGTGGATTTTCTACTGTACTTGTGAGATCTGTCTATCCATAATAAAACTTATTGAAAAAGAAAGAAAGAAAAATAGAAAATAATGAAGCCACGTTTTAAGTGTAGCCTGGAGGATTAAAGAAGGAGTTGGAAATTAACAGGCCCCAAATCCTAAGTCTCTGCCAGTGATTCACTGTGCATTTGTTAAAAAGTCAAACAATTCCTCTTTCTCCATTAAGGAGTGCTAATTGTTTCTGAACATCAATACAAAGAGGTTTAAGAAACTTGCCGACTACAAAAATGATTTTATCCCTTAAGTCCTGCATAAATTAGAAATATTATTAGTGACTTAAGATGTCAAGCATCTTTTCTGGAATTGAAATTTTAACAGTACACATTAACCAAGATGACTGAGAAATTATAAACCAGTRTTTTGATGGGTTAGCTCCAGAATAAACTCCAGAAATTCATGTATACTTCTTTTTCCATTTGCAAAGTCAAAAACTCTAGTAGACTCTTGGTTAATTATTTTAAAGATATCTGTTTGCCCATGAGTTATGACTGCATCACAATTCCCATTGACTTTTGGGGGAATTTTGAATATCCAGTGAATAAATGGACTTGATCCTTTATTCAAACAGGATAATAGCTGTTAGGGTTGTATGGATGTATTACCACAGGAGGGTGTAATGTTTCACAAAAATCTATGAGTATAGAACTTCCCTGATTCATCCCAGATGACTAATTAAGTGACCTAATGAAGTCTCTTTGATTAATATGAATTTTAACTTTTTCAAGGTCATAAGAGAAGACTGTCCAATATTTATTATTAATACGGCTAAATAAAGACAGGCATGGCTGATTCTCCCTTTATGCATAAGCAGAAACTTCATGCATGCCAGTGGAAGTGACATGTTCTACGGAACAAACCTGTGCCACCGCCAGGGAGGGTTCTGCCATCCATGGACATTGGATAGATTTTGAACTATGTTAACTCCCTGTTGTTTTCTTTAGAAGAAATGGGTTCCAGATGACTGTGGGTGAATCCACATCTGGGCCCAGATCTGAATCCAGGCATTACCAGAACAAATGCTAGATGTGAATTTTTTAACTCCAAAATAGTGGCACCCCAACCCAAAATGGTAGAAATCATCAGAGAAATTCTGTAAGCCACACAACACTTCCAGAAGTTCTAACATAACCAACTAATAACTTGCAGAAAAACTGTAGAGGCTCTTAATGTTGCTACTGCTAATAAGTGCAGCAAGAGGATTCATCCTGGCATTGCATGTGTACTGGTRCATGCAATGTGTGACTATCACAAGGTTAGGGCGAATAGTCACTTGAAAAAACAGTAGGAAGTGATGTGAACTACCACTGCACCTATTAGGTTTTGAAAGAATCCATTTGGAATCACCTCTTAGATATAGTTTTCACTATGTGCTGAGAAGAGGGAGGAGAGCATGTTTGTTGTCAACAAATTTACATCTAACTGTAGAAAGTGCAAATCACAAAAAAAAAACAGTAAAATTTTTTTTTAGYAAAATACAAAACTGTATGCTCAAGGTCAATAATGTAGCAGGAACAAAGTAGGTGAGCCTGATGCTCTTTAAGCCAGTGTAGGTCTAGTCAAATAAGTGCACGATATTCAATCCTGTGCGCAGTGCAAACAAGGAAGGGAGAGAATGGTAACTTCACTTGCTGTAAGGGCTGGGACAAATGCTACCATGATGATTCAGTAATATATCAAAGAGAAGAGACAGAGTAATGGTTTAGCAGGCAATTCAGTGAAGTAGAATTTGGTGAAGGCACATAGAGCATTTGGAAAACCTGGACCACAAACACTAGTGGAGAGAGGAGATGAGGTTCAGCTGAGAACAGAAGTCACTTTGCTAAAAGTTCTGCCTTTGAGTTTGAAATCATGCAGTATTCCCTTGGTTTTTAAAAATGAGAACACAGAAAGCCTTCACTCTAACTACCTTAGCTGAAAAGTTTGTTTATCAAGAATAGTTTGATTCTTATTTGCAGGACAGAAAGTTTTAAAGGCACAAAAATATAAGCCTGTGCAAAATCTGACATGTACAACACTTAAACATTTTGTTTAATCTTTCTCTACGGTTCARGTTTTCTTTGTTAGCACAGTCACTGCTCTGCCAACACCTACGCAATTGGTACGAAATTAGTAATTATATGTATGATATTTTAAAAATATAAGTACAGAAATTCACACAGGACCAAACATTGCAGTCCTCACTCAGATATATTTCTCATAGAGGGCAGTGACAGAGCTGTATCTGAGTAAACTCAGACTGAGCAAAATGAGTTTTTGGAATAATTTTAATGCGTAGGAGAACTTGTCATGGACCATTCTTCTGGACACTGTACAAACACTGAACTAAATGGCAAGCTCTGCATTAAAGACCTTAAAATCTAAGCATGACAAAGGAAACACTAAATGGCTATGAACAGATAGGAGAGTACAAGCAAACTGCATTGTAATTCTGTCTTTCCTGAAGCCGTTTGTATGTTGAATCTAGCATAGATATCATGGCAGCAGATCTTTTGTAAATTACTGTTTTCTTACAGAACAAAATTGCATCCCTAACACACAGGTGAAACTGTCTTTACAGAGGTTACATTCCTTCCTGTAATGCCATCATTTAGGAATTTACTGATAATGCGGATTTTCATAATTTAATTCAAACTCCACTTTCCAAGAACGTTCCTAAGAAAAATGGAATGTAAGCCATGCTTTTCTTTGGAACCTTATGATGGGTTTGTTAAATGGCAAAAGGCAAATGCAGTACAACACATACTTAAGCTCATGATAGAATATTTTATAGGAAAAAGTGATTAGTCTTGCATATAAAAAAGGCATTGCATAAGGCATTAGTTGAGTGAGTTTGCATCTGATTATAATTTGAAATGAACATCTACTGAGTAAACAATATGATCATCATATGATTTCAGTTTTTCTTACTGGAGATAAAATTCAAGTCAGAGTAGTTTATCTTTAATAAATAGTAGATAGTATACTTAGAAATTCTACACATCCAATTTGCTATTGCATTTTCTTTAATGATCTAGTGCATCTAGAGGAAGACACTAGTAAAGAGAAAACTGTGTATTCTTAAGTCAAATAATTCAACAACAAGATTTTAGATTACTTTTTGATTTTGGTATTATATCTACAAAACCTTGGAATACTAGTCTGTGATTATATCAGAGTTCTTCTTCAGTTGTTCCATTTGAAATTATATCTCCTATTTTCTCCAAATAACTACTATAAATTAAAAACAGCTCCTCACAGCTGATTATTTACTGAAGCTCCAAATCATGGTAATTAAACTTTTACACCACAACACACCACCATGTGTTTCCAGATATTATTTTATAGAAACCAAAGTCAGACTTTGTCATGTTATTTGTCCAATATTTTTAAAGGAAGATACATATGCAAAGAAGTATAGTTGGGTGGGAGAGGCTTTCCACTCCACAAAAATTCTGGGATCTAAAAAATTTTCCTATTCCACATAAGGAAGAAATTGAACTCTTTCGAAATTTTCCATGAAGAAAGCCACAGAGGGACCACCCCAGGATAGCTAATAAAGTGGTTGTTAGGACATTTACTTGGGAAATGGGAGACTTAGGGTCAAACTCTTGCCTGACAGATGAGGGGCACTGACATGAATATTCCTCTTCCTAATGAAACATCCTAATTACAGGACATTGGGGTATAGTGACATGAGGTTTGCTGTCTGGTTCTCTCTTTTTCATTTAGACCAGAAGTTCCAGCTTGTACCAAAGACATAATTTTAACTAAAATTTTATCAAAACTGATAATGTTTCTGAAAAAGCTTTGCTTTTAAGAAATTGGCATTTTCCCATGAAACACATCTGTCCCTGATCAGCTCTTATTGTAAGTTGTAAGCCAGAGGTTTTATGGCCAAGATCTATGGATTACTGCATTACTCACAAGTGGTAAAACCATGCATAAATTAGGCCTCTAATTCCAATTAAGTGCCAATAAAACCTCTATACTATATCATATAATTCTGAATGCTGTGTATCCTATGGGTTAAGTCCTGGACCATAGTACATCCTAACAAAGTGTGCCAATAGTGCACAGAGGAATAAAAGTGACTTAAGACAGATTATCTTAACAGATCTTATAGTAAAATAATACACATATAACTAGCCAAATTCTGCTGTCTTAGATTTGATACTAATGATTAAAAACTGGATGAAAATGACTAGAAATAAGCTTGTGGACAAAAATATGAATTCTTGCTGTCATTAAAACTAGTATAGTATCAGTAATGGCAGGGTTTTTTCCTCACAGACTCTCATTTTACCAACTTCTTATTTCTCTGGTCTTCAATTTCCTTCCCATTGTAACCTAAAACATACAGCCCACCTTTCATCCAAGCCAGCTTAAAGCCAGCTCCAGTGCAGTATGAGACACATCCCCTTCTGCAAGGTTTGGAGGCTAAGGAAGCCACAGGACTGTGTATTCAGCCCCTCCGGAGCAGGGAATCAAGCAGAGGCCAATGGCACGGCAATAAGGTGCCAYTGAAGCAGTACTGAGACAACTAATTATTCACCTCTCTCGGACTGTCATCCTTTGGTGCCAGCATTCCACAAAATCTTTACTGCATGTCTTCTCCCAAAGTCTTTACCAAAGTTTTTACTACAGCAAACCACTTTTTAAAAATTAAATCAGTGAAGAGTTACCATCTTTCATTAATTTTTTGGTATAACAGCTAGTAGCAGAATATGTTGGGTTTTCCTTAAGTAATTAATGACAGTAGGAATTAGATATAAAGCCCAAAGCAAGAAAAAAGTTAAATGGAAGTTGCTTAAGCTATTCTACAGCAGATACTACATTCATTCATAGGGTTAATATCAGGGAAAAGTGTATGACTGCCTTAACTCTGAACTTTGTCTCTTAACTTTGAACTTTGTCTCTTAACTTTTTTAAGACTGAGCTGTTGAGTTGTTTTGAATGAATTGTTTTTTCTTATTTAAGCACACTGCAATTAAGGCTTAAAATAAATACAGATGAATAAACTATAAAAGGTAACACTCTATTTTTGTACTTATTCAGAGCAGGCCTCTTTGCAGATAGTACTTTGTTTAAAACTATTTCTGTTTCCACTCAATATATAATCTGTTTGAAGATCAGTTTGATGGCACAAAACTGCAGACATGACAACACACTAAATATTTGTATGCTCTTTTGTATTTTTAAGGTTTTCTCCAAACTACAGCTGATGAGTTTTGCTTTTACTATGCAAGAAAAGATGGTGGTGTATGCTTTCCAGATTTTCCAAGAAAGCAAGTGCGAGGGCCAGCTTCTAACTCCTTGGACCACATGGAAGAATATGACAAAGAGGAAGAGATCAACAGGTTCATAAAGATAAATGCTGTTTAATCTGAAAAAAAACTTACAAAGCCTGTGGTTTTCACAGTGAACCAGCTCAGTCTGTGCTTATGCTCAGCAGCTGTGTTTTCCAGATGTTATTTTCTTTTGCTGCTGCTAGTATACATTGAAAAAGTTACATTAGCTTCAATACTTCAGTACCTCTTAATATTTAAGTGACGGATGATGTGTTACAATCTTGCCTTCCCTGTAGATCATACATATGCCTTCTAAGAAGTGATTTCAACCTGAATTTTACATTAGTAAACAACTACAATAATTTTATTATTAAAATATCTATTTTATGATTTTCAAATGTGTATTTGCCATTGTGAAAAAAATTAGATTATTTAAATAAACTGCCCCATAATAACTCTTATTCTTAAATGGACTGTAGAAACCAAATTTTGTCAAACTGTGGAGTTGCTGGAATTTACTGTTTATTGTAGAGTAGAATTTTTCTATTTATATTTTGTTTTCTCTTTTTTTAATCACATATTTTCTCTCCTATTCCTCTGCATTTCAKATCTAAGATGACTTATTTTTCTCTGTCTTGTATACAAAACAAATTTTGCTCAAGTCAAGTTCAAACTGACTTTCAGTATGATATGCTTGCATGCATTCAAGGAAATAATTTATTCTGCCTTATATAATTGTGTTTGTAGTATCACAGAACATTCATTGTAGCTCTTAGGGACACTGTTGTGTCATGGTTATGAGAAAGAAGAAATTGCTCACAATTTTTTAAAATTTTTTTAGAAAACACAAGCACAACTGCTTCTGCATTCAGGAGGTTGTGAGTGGACTAAGGCAGCCTGTTGGAGCAGTACATTGTGGGGATGGATCTCACCGCCTCTTTATTCTTGAAAAGGAAGGATATGTGAAGATTTTCAATCCTGAAGGAGACATAATCAAGGAACCTTTTTTGGATATACACAAGCTTGTTCAAAGTGGAATAAAGGTTGGAATTTTTACTTATCTCTATCTGTTTATATTTTAGCATGTATATAAGGAAAAGGGAAGAAACTCTTTTCAGAAAATATTTTAATTTAAATAATATAAAGAAGAGCAATGATAACAGACACTACAATCCTAACTGGCAAAGAAATGAAGCACAGTGAAAACTCTTCTTTGGTTCAGGAAGTAAAAAGATAGCGTCTAATACCTGAGGTCACATTTTTCTCTGTCCCTCCATTTTTCCTCACTTTAAATCCAGAAGAGACTATATAACACCAGCTTCACACAGCCCTGTGTTTATATTTTCATCATTTGCATTCATTCCTATCCCATTGAATTCAGTACAGTTTTGCTGGGATTCCAGTGGGAGCGGGTTTGGTGAGGCCCTGCGAGCCCGAGCTGGAGCCTGAGCGCAAGCCGGAGGGGGCCCAGGGCGCTCTCCAGGCATCCCTGGGAGAGGGGCTGCAGCGCTCACTCCCTCTTGGCTCAGCCTCAAACGTGGCACAAGCTGCCCTTGAGGGCAGGCTCCTTCCAGAGAGTTAGTATTTGAGATGCCCCTAAAAAGTGATTGAACTTCTAAATTCAAACACGCAGGCTGACTGGTGTAACAACTCTCATTAAGTTTAATGGGAAGACTGCTCTTGACATTTATCGCTATGGGAGCAGGGCTGGTGGTGACTGGGCAATGATGGGAATACATTGGAGGGTGGAGGTAAAAAATTACATCTAGGTATGACAAAATAAATCATGGGGTAAGTACTACTAGAAACCTGTGAAGTCTACTGGGAGATATTTTACTTAGGAAATGTCATAAATGTTGTTCCATGTTGATTTCTTGTCACATTTTACAGTGGTAACTCAGATAAAATCCAGATATATAAAACAAATCAAAATTGTAATCAAGTTTTGCCTAGGACAGTCATGACTGTGCACCATAAAGAAACTTAATGGATTAAATAGGATATATTGGCCTACTCTTGACACGGTAATTTTTAAATAAAATCATAAGGAACTATATTGATTTAAAGTGCATATTACATGCTAACTAATCATTTTTGTGTTTCAGATATAATGTCAATAAGTCAATTTAAGATAGCCTTTTCTGGGAGGAAATCTGAATGGTTTTTGGCTTGTTTTGAAACAGAGGGATAAATGAAATACATGACACCTTTTTCATAAAATTTATATATTTCTGGGATTTCTTGAACACTTCCCTTTTTGTCTCTGTAGCTAACGATCATCTACAAGACTCTGAAACAAGAGGGACTAATCACAGGCATATTTGAAAATCAATCTAAATTTGATTCAGATTTTTAAATTGAAAATCCTGAAAGTTTGTACTGATGAAAAACTGACACTGAAACTTTCCACAGAACTCTTATCAGTCCCAAACAAACATTCCTAAAGGAAACTTTTACAGCTGGAAATCACAGGCAAGACTAGATAGAAGACTGATTTTCCATACTTCTGAACAGGCCATAGCCTAGTTGATAAGACTCTGAACAGCTACCCTCAGAATCAGATTCAACCTTGAGTTCTGTTTTAAATCAGTGACCTGATCTTTTAGTCTTTACTACCTTAACCATCATATAATAGAGTACTCTGCACTGGATCTGTTTCAAGTATAACATTTGGTGTAAATAATTTGATGTTCTCTAAGCTAGAAAGTCTAATTCCATATCCATGAGATAACAGTCCAGTGACTCAGGATAATTGTTTTGCACTGTTTAATAGAGGTTGGCAAGAATGGCAGCTTTGTATACCTCACAGGTAAGGAGAAAGGGAATGTGCCACGAAGCAAGACACTAGCTTTTAAATAGATAGAGGAAAGTACAGGAATTGTAGGAATTAGTATATTCAGACTTACTGGGTTCATAGTTACAAAAAAAACGCCACCAATAATTTGAAAAATAAAATAAAAATAAATAAAAAGAAAAATAAAATGACACCCAATTTATCCCTAATGATAATTTTAAAACAAGGGTTCTCAAACATTTTTTTGTTTATCCCCTGTAGTCTGATTCCTAAAATTGATGTCCGTGGTCCTTTACTTACAAAGATACAAGACCACTGTGAAAACTGTAGCAATTATTCTCATAGAAATAGAATAYTCTCTCAGATTATAGATTAAATAGATTATTCTCTCAGAAATGGAATACTTGAAGGGAATTTCATTTTACTAGCCTTTTATGTACTTTAAGATTAGAAATCAGTAACAGAGAATATTATGTGGATAGGAAATGATCTGCAGCCAGCAATTTGAAAGGACCATCTAAAACACTGCACCCAAATGCAAAGTGTGAGAATCACTGAATGTGTCCTCTGTGCCTAGTCAAGACACACTCCCTGTATTAGAAGAAGCTATATGTATAGATTCTGTGCACAGGATGCCTGATTCTTCTCTTATAGTGGTGTAAGTCAAAAAGTACAATGAAATCAATGAAGTTTTAGTTGTCTCAGATCAAACATAGGCCCGTGTGTTCCAGCGCAGTGTGTTGCCAGTGGTAACCCTACCTATTTTCTGAATTCTCTGTTCATTTACTCAGTCATAGATGTTTCAGCCAAACATATAATCAACTCCTGTATAACTTCACTTATAAAATGTTATTCCTGAATTACCATAGAGACTCTTCTTTAAAATAAATGAAAACTGTTCACATCTTTTCCAGCCTTGAAACAGTGGTAGCAAGAAAAAGCAAACTATTCTTTTCCCCTAAAAATCCTGGATTAGGACTTTATGTGTTCAGATTTTCTCTCTTATATCCAGGTGTTTGAAAACAGCCATTTTTGTTCCTTTTGTACCTGTATCTAAAATACTAACAAATACTTTATTCTAGTGACAATAGTGAAAATGATATTTTCAAACTTTTATAGCTATATGTTGTATCCAGTAAATAATAATAATTATACAGCTGTGGTTGAATGAAAGGCAATTTAAATCGATACCTCTGGAGGGTGCTTTGGACAACTATCCCAATATCCCAATAAGATATTTCTAGTGCTGATAGATGGGACAAGAGAGCGGTGGTTGATTTCTTTTTGTACATGTAAAGAGGAAATTTAGTATTGATAAAATTATAACATTGTCATAGAGCAGCAAATCTGTTGAATGATAATTTTCCAAAGAATAATCTTAAAAGTCTGTCTTGAGGTTGGTATAACCAAGAAAAAGAAATGACATATTTCCTTCGTAAAAATTAACTCTGGACTTAAGTTCTGATCTCACTAACATCATTTGCCTCATCTGGCGGTTAGATAAATAGGAAAACAACATACAAAAAAAAGAGAAAAGGAGGTGACTGCACTGTAATCAGCCATGATACAATCCTAAAAAGATGCTGTTCTGCTCCCCTGTGTTGATGAAATTCATTTGGAGCTCCTGAAGGTTTTGTTAGTGAGCTCCTAGTGCTTTTTTACTGGTGCTGCTAAGCACACAAATAGGGTTACTAGAGTTGCTTCTTGGCAGTCATTGCTGTGAAAGTCTGTAGATGTAAATGGAAATTAAGTAAATAGAATGGTACAACCTGATGCCTATGCTTTATTGTTCCATTGGCTTTTAATGTTCATTTAAGTCAATGGGGGTCTCTGCTTAAAAATTATTGCTGCAGTAAAAACTATTGACAATTAGGTGATTTAATTTTAGGGAGTTCAAATGAAAGAGAAGAAATGATAATTTTATATGTAGTCAGTATCTCAGAGGGAATTATCATAAGCACGTAAAAGTATTTCATAACAGTGAGAGAGATGTCATGAATGGATGAAGGCAGCCTGAGCTTCAGGGAGGCCTTACAAAATTAGATGCAGGATTCCTGAAGGTAAAAAAGACCAGAATCTGAAGAGCGTAAGAAACACTTTTTCTCTGCACATCTTCCAACTACTAATGCTCTTTGACAACACAATTAGCAAGAATGTGTTTTTGCTGTTCTATTTTTCAGCTTGGTTGTTGGAAGCCACAGATGAGTCTTAATGAAGAAGTTGTTAAATCAACATCTGTGGCTCTCTCCAATGTATTTTATGTCACACTGGCTACACAAATGTTAGAGTAGGTGCAGATGGATTGGACACTTGGCCAACTCCTTCCTGTCAACTGTAGCCTTTTCTTCCCTATCTCCAGAATGTGGTGAAAAGAAGGGAGCTGGGCACATCCATCTCACCCCAAAGTTGAGTAAGGACATGAGGGAGCATGCGCTTGTAATTAGAATTTAGGATATGACCCTGGGCTCTGCCATTAAGGAATATATAGCCCAGTGCAGTGAAGAAAATATTGTCTGATTCTGTTAACTGTGCCCATTGATATTACAGAGAATCCTGAGTATGTGGCATAGATGTAGAAGGAAAAAATAATATTTTACCAGCAAAAAAGCATTTCCTACATACCCTAAAAGTCTGCTTTACACACTTCACACACTTCACTTGACCCAGTGATTTACTGCTCCATTGTGTTGTGACGAAGGCAGTTGTTAGTTACAGAACATTCTACAGTTGTTCCTTCAAAGTTTTGTAGCAAAGACAATTTTAATACGAAAATGTCACTACCCGTTTTTTCTTTCAGACTCATTTTCACTTCTATTATTTTCTTTCTGTCTTAAACTATTGTGAAGTATCAGAAAGATGGAAAGGTTGAGTGAGAAGCTATTGAACTGATTATAGTAATAATTTGATTTCACTGGAGTTTAAGGAGACCTTCATTAAGTATCAAGATAGCTTTGTACATCTAAATCTACTGTTAAAAAGTTAGGCAAAATAATTGAATGCTTAAAAAATATCAGTAGTCAAATATGAATTTTACCCATAATGCACTCAGCAGAAAAAAATGCACCAGAATATTCTGAGTACTTAGATTTTACCATTTCTTGAGATGGAGCAGTGCTGAATATGGTACTATTACTAGATCAGTCACCTTGTACTCAAGATTGTATTTAACTTACACAAAAATGCTGAATACTGTAGCAGTTCTCTCTCCAAATTTTCTTACAACTGTGGCTTAATTTTATTTTATTGACTGTATTATTTCCCTAGATTTGGAAACCTTAAGGAGCCACCATATAATGTAACCTATTACATTGATTTTCACTCCCTTTCTTGTCTACTGAGCTGTATGACATATGTTGGTCTAAAATATATTGTTCAGAAGGCATCCAGGTATGATTTGGCAACAAAAAAAATGAAAAGCCTTCCATTTCTCTTGGGAGTCAAACACTATGATCATCTTCCAAAATACTTTCTGAAAAGCTAAGTAACTCTGTGGCTCTCACTGTAGGGAATTTCCTCCCAATCCTTACATCATTTTTGTGGTCTCTCCCTACAATCATGCCACTTTTCAACATCCTTTTAAAATTAAGGACCTCAGAACTCGGTACGAAGTAGCCAAGTTTACAACTCACTACTGCCAATGGTAAAATCATGTCCCTATATCTACATGGTATTTCCCTATTTATAAATCCAAGCTCTGAATTAGCTTTTTAGGTGTGGAATTGCAGTTGGGCTTCATGTTCAGTTGCTTGTCGTCTCTGAGCCTTAAGTCATTTTCAGTACATTGTTACTTTTGTTACTTGTGACTTCAGATATTTTGTAGTTTTAGTGTCTATCTGCTGACTATGGGGTCATACATTCTGCAGCCAGCCTGTGTTGTAAGCAAAGTTTTTCTGATGCATTTTGTTTCACACAGTGGCCAAAGCAGAAACCTCTCCAAAATGGGTATCCTTAAAACTGCCCTTATGGAACTACCATTTGCACTTGCGTAGAAATCAATTTTTTAAAATGAGCAATAAAGTTTTAATAGTACATCTCATGGGTGTACTGTGATAAAGGGCGAAGCCTTTGAGAGAGGAAAGGGCAGAGCAGGGAAGGAAAGGGCAGAAAGGGACAGAAAATGTCAGTGAAATGGTGTTGGAGATATGCTGTTGCATATATATGAGTTAAGACTCCTTGACCATAGTCACCTTCTTCTCTGCTCTAAGACTATCATCACAGAAAGGCTTAGATTTTAATAGAAACTTTCCCTAAATCTTAACACACTAACTTATTTTGTCTTACTTTCAAATTACTCAGTAAAACTAGCTTTCCATACTTTTCTAATACCCAAAGTTTTAAAAATCCTATATTCCTATATAGTTCTTTGTAATTATTTTAATGGCTAATTCTCTTTGCAGTGAATAAAATGCATAAATATCTGACAACCATTATTTTAAGTGTTTACTTAGCTTAAGTTTATGAGTAATATTCTTACAAAGAGTTAAAATGCAGATATAGTCATTACTGTACGTCAGCTTGTTTTTATATCAGAGCACAAGTACCCTTCAGTCCTGCAAAGCCGTATTCATGAGTGAATCCAGTGATTCAGATGGGAATCTTCTGTGAGTAGGAACACAGAGAACACAGGGTTTTCAAGGTGAGGCCCTAAAGAGTAGCACCAAACATATGCAGTAGACCCATTTTCCACCCATAACAGTTCACATGTTTGGTAGAAGACTACTAAAGTAGACTGTCAGGTATTAAATATGCTAACTATGATGCTATGAGTCAATTATTCCAGAACTTCTCAGGGTGAAATGAGCACCTTGTCTCCATAAGCAACTTTTTACAGCAATGCAGGATTAGTAGCAAAACTTCTACTATGCCCTCTTGTGTGTTTGCATCATGATGTAACATTTAGTCATATGATTACATATTACTCAGATCATTCAGTGTAAAATACAAATCAAAAAATAGAAAAAACACCACTACCTCCAGCATTGACACGGCATGTTTCAAGCTTTTTATAGGTTGTATAGCCTCTGCAGTGAAGAGTGCTACTACAGAAAACTAAAATAAAACAATCATAAAATCTTTTTAAAACTCAGTGTGTGAATAGACTCAGCTTGTTTGTGTTATTTGCTGAATTCTATGTTCAATTTGTCATTACTAAAACTTCCTGCATATTCCTCTAGACAGTGGATATATACATCTATTTTTGCATTATGTTGATGTAAAGACCTCAGTTAAAGCATGCACTTTCCATTGATATCAATGGGATTTCTGTTACTGACAAAGGACACTGCAATACCTGAGCGGTATTCATACTAATTCTCCCATGAAAACACAGTAAGTTCAATGAATGTATTTTCCTCTGAATTCTTATGTGGATGAGGGTGAAGCCAATGAACCCTTCTTCAGCTTCTTCTTTCCCTGACCTCACAGTACAAGGAGTTCTGCTCCATTAACCAGTAATTTATACTGCTGCAGAGGATATCCCCTGTCATCTGCTCCCTAAAAAGCCAAACTTGCAGTTGCTACTAAATTTGTGACCAATTACTCCCAAAGCAAGAAGTATTATTTTGATGCATGGAGAGAAAGGGGAGCAGCAGAAAGTATATATTTCTCTCAAGGCCTTCGAAGTGGAAGAACTGGGAGATCCTATTAAAATCTCTTCCTTCTTCAACCTAATGGACCTGCAACTCTTCAGAGTTACTCAGAAAACTATGAAAAAAACCCTGTGTCTGTGAAAACTCTGGGAAATAAATCTTCTTTGTTCTACCACAACAAGCTCCCATCTACCTATGAAAAATATGGGTAGTCCATTAAAATAACTGAGTTAGATTACAGAATATAAATATGACATATATCATGTTATGAGCAGTATAAGATTTCATTTTCGTTTCATTCTAGAATTCATTCCACCTATGCTAAGCATAAATGCTATTTACTATCTTGCTCCTATACTCTTAACAATCGATAATTAAATTTTAAGTCTGTTTAAGATATGTGAGTAGACCCAGGCAGAGTGGCAAGAGAAATAAATTTATTGGCATATAACAGTGATAAGTTTCGGGGTACTTTTGGGGGTTTCCTGGATTTCCTCTGCTGGAGTAATGAAAGGAGAGACTTGGCTATCTTTGGTGAGAAGCTGAAATGCCACTACTGTTGCACTACTGTGCGTGTTGCTGCTTTTCTCCTGAGCTGTGCAAAAACCAACAAGGCGATCAATACACATCCAGCCCAACTTTCCACTGGGAGACAGCAGGGAGGGAAGTGATGAAGGCCGGTCTCCAGCACAGGGCTTAAACATGAAGTCATGTAGGGTAACAGGACATGTGGGTTTTTCACTCATTCCAGAGGGCAGAATGGCTGCAGTCAGACTGCAGCCCAACAGATGCCATTTCTTTGGCCCCACCTCATCCGTGACCTGCCCACTAGGAATCACAAAGAAGTAGTTTTAAATGTCTTGCCATCAATTTGGGCAGAAAACTAGGAGAGAAGTAATGGTTAGGGCATGCAAATAGCCAAATCTAAAAATACTGGGCATGTTGAAGATAAATAGAAAAGACTGCCCTGTTTATGGTGACTTTAAACATGGATGAAATAGACACAGTGCATACAGCATAACACCTAACAGCCTGCATGAGGATTCAGCCCTCTGCATTAAAAGGAAGACTTTTTTTTCAGTAGCGATGAGTGTTTTATAATGATGATTTTTGAGAGGATGATAAAACTCTTGTGAGGACTTAATATATTTAAACTGTATTCAGAAACTGTAAAATACAATCAGTGTTTTAACAGAGAACTGTATAATGACAGTGAAATAGGCCTAGATTTCCCATTAAAGATTTGCAGATCTTGATTTTTATCCTAAAGGACACAAAATAGTCCATTGGAAGAGGCTGTATTTTATCACCATATAGCACTGGTTGCTTGCGTAGAAAACAAAGGTTCTTACTACTCTGAAATGCATGTGCCCAAAACTCTAGAGACCTCTAATTTTTGTATGAGAGACTGAACTAGATAACCATACTCAAGCTAGCAATTGTGGAACAGTGCAGTGATTCTCAGGTTGTAAGCTGACCAGATGAAGAATTGCCAGTTTATTCTATGGAAATTTGAATCAACAAAACATTATTGTTTCTGTTGATTTTGGGTAGCATGTCTTAGATTTGAAGAGCTGAGAGGGGAAAGAAGATAATACTTTATCATTTTACATGCACATGTGTAGATTTTAATGTTCTGTGTTTCCTTGAGAGGAATCCCATGGTGCCAATTAACCTAACTTATTCCAAAACAATTCTCTGTTTGGAAAGAATAATTTTCATTGTGGGTGTTCCATGAAATTGTATGCCTCATACCCTGTTATTACTGAAATGTGTGTAGCGCAATTGAGAGTGCCAGTTTCTTTTCCATGCACTGTATAGATTATAGCTGTATCCCACACACAGTGCTAGATAATCCCTGTTTTAATTCTGTTATGTGTACAAATGCTTTTTGAACATTTAGCAGTTTTAAAAATGTAAAAATGCATCATCTTCTGAAAATACATTTGTTAAAACTGAATGTTGAATTTAGAAATGATCAAAACCAATGAATAACATGGTAATTATCTAATTAAAAGGCAAGTATTGCATTTGCTGAAGTATAACAGGCAGATCACGATATCCAGCACAAAATGGCAAAGAAGACATAAAGTTATGCAGAAAATTCCATGGTTGTTAGCCAACACAGTTTCAACCACATGATTTCCTTTAATGGGAGGAGTTTTAACAGTCCACTAAGGCTACAAGATTTATCATCCATTTAAGCTCTTGGATACCCCAAAATCTGTAATGAGGTCCTAGAATACTTCAGGGAAGCCATGCAGGACTGGAGCTCTCAAGGAGAGCACCCAGTGTCCTGGAGATCTCTTCTGTGCATCTCCCAGTCCATCACAGCTAGACGATTCCCTTTCGTGTTACGTCCCTTGTACCACCCCATTTAGAAAATGGGTCCTGTCTCTTATCTTAAAAGAGATTCGGAACTGAATAATATATAAACTTTGGTAATTAATGCAGCCCATCATCTTTTCCTACATGTACTTCCCTCAGATACCACAGAACARTTTTCCTCTATATCCTTTTCCACATTTTTTCACACAAGCTCTGAAGTCCTAGTCCTTAAGCAGGATCTGCAAGTTGGTTTGAGGGAGGAACAATTCCCTTTCTCCAATGGCTCACTGGTTATATTATCACGTTTTCCACCCATTTTATTGCCTTTTCAGTTAAAATTGGAGAAAATTATCTGTCCCTAATTGAATGGTTTTATATAATTTTAGTTCTAAAAAACAGTCAGAACTAATTTTTCCCATTACTGAAAAAAACCCACCCCTCCAAAAGATGAAACCACTTCGTAGCTGACACTTATTTTTTTMACTCTCAATGCCTGCATTCTCATATTGCTGGAATTTTAAAATAAATTATTCCATAAATCTCAATAAAGTAATATTCACTCTTAGATTTAATTTGGAAAATGGTATATATGATCTGTGGGAGTGAGCCTGGCAAAATATTTTCAACCATTTGTTTTTAATTTACAGCACATATTTTTAAAAACCTTGATCTATCTTTACTGGCATTGAATCTCAATCCCTACAGTTGAATTGCAGCAAATTTAATTTATGTAATAATCATTATTTTTTATGCTAACTGAATGCCCAAACAAGAAAAGAAAGAGTGAGTAATTCACCAAAACTTTTATATTTTGACATTCCTAACAATTCCGGGAACCTTTATCAACTAGATTTTCAATCACTGTAACAGCCCAAAGACAACATACCACAAGTGCTAAAGGATGAACRGATCTGAGTCACACTGGCTTAGATAAATGGCAGGAAAAAGAAAGAAATTTTTTAGATCAAATATATAAGAAAAGTGGTACTTACCCAAACCTGAAGTAGTGATACCAATTTTTGGAAGTGTGGGCCATTTTCATGAGGTACCACTTTAGAAGGAAGTTAGTTGCTCTAAGGTCACCATTTCAAACTCTTCTTTAAAGAAGACACATACCTTTCCTTTACAATTAGGATACATAATTGTGTGTTATTAACATAAATAATATGGTACACTTCATAGGAGCCTAGCTGAAGATGTGACTAAACACTATTGACTCTCCTCATCGCCTGTCAGACAATGTTTAGATATGTTAATGCATGCACTAAATCTTGGACACTTTAAAGGTAATCAAATAAATACAATTTCAGATTAGAAGAAAGGCAATGAGAAAAAGCTAGCAGCTTCCTTTACTGCTGTTTTCCTCCCCCATAACTGACTTATAGGATATGATCACTGGGACAATATTGCTACACTGACTTTTTGAGGGATAGAGCAAGAAATCAGTGGTCTCCTAAAAAGCAAGTCTGTGTGTAAGTAAGTCAGTAAGATCAATTAAAACTTAACAAGCCACCTACAAGATTATGCAAATCTGCSCATACCATTACTTACAGATCATTGAAACTGCAATACCCTGCTGAATACAGTGAAGTTTCCAAATGTCAGGTTAAAAGTTTAAAGCAAGCAGACAAATCAAAAGGTAGGGAATATTAAGGAACTGTCTAATAGCAAGTAGTCTCTGTTACTTCTTACCCCCCTACTAGGTTGCCCCTCCCTGGGATAAATCCAGATCATTTCACAGCCAGTATCCATGTTCCTCAAAGGTCTGTGAGGTGGGAAGGCCACAGATATTTTCAGCTGGATAAAACCCATAATCTATGAATGCTTGGTAAAAAAAAGTTACAATTATTTAATTTAAAAGAAAATTCAGGCCTTGAAACAGAAACATTCAGAACCATGCTTCTGCCTTAGTTTAATAAATCAGTATTTTGCAACATTGCAAYATTTCTTCTAGAGATACATTCTACTTTATGAATAATATAGCCCTTTTAATAATTTTCCATTTGAAATTGTATGTTAAATATGCATTTGGAACAGCTAAAAGAATAAAAGGAACATAGTTCAATGTAATTAATGCAGTCCTCTATATTGTGTAAAATTTATATAAATTTTATCAGTATATATAAAATTCATTATATTTTACTATTTGTATAAGTATTTTAACCTCCAGCAACAAGGAAAAACACTGGCAAATGACTAAGGGAAATGAACTGAATTAGCTGGTTACTAACCAGTAACTTCCTAAATCACTTCATATGAATGGTTTAAACAAAAAAATCCATGGAAGAAACTATTATCAATTCTAGCACTGTTAAAGTTATCGTTTAATAAGGCCTGAGAATTCCTACCTTTGTTCAGTAAAACAAATGAACCTTCAACAACCAGTGAACAATTTAGAAAGGGAGAAATAGTCTTACACATGAGAAGGCTCTGATCTGCATGCTCTGACTACTCTGCCCATATTGGCTTACATGTGAAACAACAGACTAGAATCCTTGGGACTGAATTTGATTTATTTAATTTTCTCAGGTGCTGTAATTCATCAAAATACTGATTATAGATGTCTTCAGGGAAAATTAAGAGAATACTTGATTCATGCATTTGATGTATAAGATATGTAGTGAAGGAAAGCTTCTTGGAAAAAAAACAGCTTCAGAAATGAAACACCAGATTTCAAAACAGACTCTGCAATGTACCAATTTGATGAGCAAATGTATATCTCTGCTTAGCAGTAAACACTGATAAAATAGAAAGTGCAAAGGATATTGCATGTACTATAATATCACTCTGTCTGAAGCATGTAGTGCAAAACTTACACTTCTTCTATTATGTTTGCTTGTTTTCTGTGTTAATTGTACTGTCCATTTGCAAAAAAGTAGAATAGTGCTTTCTTAATGCTGTTCTCCACTACTTAATTCTTCATTTGATTAAAAACTAGTGGAATTAGGATTTGTGTTTAATTGATTAAAGGTCTGAATCCATGATATTCTGTGTTTCAGTTCTAGCTTTTTGAAACTTCGTCTTATTTTTGAGATTGAACATACACTGTTGTTCTAATTGCACTGGCTTTTTGAAAAGAACTTTGTATTGGATTCAGCCAAGTTAAAGGGTTTCCAAGATCATGGTCTTGGCTCAGGATAAATGGAGCCAATGAGCTAAACAAATTCCTGCTTTCTTGGTTCTCATACTACTAGAAAAAGGGAAAGAGTGGAATACTTTTACTTCTTTATGCAAGTGAAACAATTCTGGAAACTGCAAAAATACAAACTAACTGTCTTTATGTCAGCAAGATATATTATTTTAGAAATTATTTTTAGCTTTCTTTGGAAATATGAACCACAGATTATAACATTAATGAAACAAACATTTTTCACTTGGGAAATTTAAGTAGTTATTTTTAAGAATAATCACTTTCGGATTTTAAACCATACAGACATTTAGTCTAGTATAGACAAATATTAGTGTTCTTATAACATGTAATAGTCATAGCTGTCTTGCACTGTGCTGAATGAAGAAATATATGTCTTTATTTGTTTCATCTTCTATTGCTGAGAATGCTTTTCCAATGAGCTAGATTTTAAAAGTGGGATTGAAATAAATGAGTAATGGAAAAAAAAAGAAAAGGGACTTCTAATCAGGAAAACAGTGTACATTCTTTCAAAGTCATAAGTTCAGAGAAGCAGTGGATCTAGTTCAAAGACAAACCATATTTCAATTTGCTTTTTAAAATTACTATATAGTTCATTATTAGATTAAAGTTTGTTTTCAGTTGAATCTTGGCCTAACAACAATTTTTTACTTTACATCATAATCTGCTTTCAGTCGTAAGGTATCACAATTTCTATTTACTATAGGTCATGAAATCACCAATTTACAGTTTTGTTTTTAGGTTTACACAGGAATAAATTAATAATGTAAGGAATCAAGAGACATAAGGAGAGTTTACAGCTGTTTCATTAACTCTTTCATTGGGTTTAGGCTTTTAAGCTGTGGGAGCATCAATAATTTTTATGTGCTGATTTTCAGTAATCATAGGGTATTTAAACTGCAGCAAACCTTCCATATGCAAACCTGAATTTCAACACACAAGCATATCCAATTAGATGTGCAAGCGACAAACTGAACATACAGTTTGATTTGTGCACGCAGGACGAATATTTGCATTTACAAAACTCCATGTGGTTCCATTGAAAATTAAGCCCTTTAGTCTTCAGGCACTCTTAAGAGTGCATTGAATACACAAATATTTCCTGGTGACTTTTTCATGTGTATAACACAGGCACATATTTTTAGGCCCTCTCAGTGTGCTACTGGAATAATGTGTAGATACCACGCAGGTCCTGAGTGAAATGTATGAGTTGATTCAGGAAGTTAACGTGGTTGAGCCACTAAATAAAAGTGACCATAATATAATTAAGATCAACATCCTCCCATGGGATCCTACCATGAGGTAATAATATTACMGTACTTTTCAAAAAGGAAGATTTTTATATTGAGGAAGTTAGAAATAGCCTGAAGGGGAAAGTTAGGAAATTAAAATCCATAGAAGCAGCATGGAGGTTGTTTAAAAGTACCTTATTAGACTCAGAGGAAGTACGTATATACTGGAACAATTAGGAATCAAGAAGGTGAGAAATATAGCAAGGTACAAGGGAATGTTCAGGCCCCCCAAAACTAATAATTCTATAATAAAATGGAAATCCAACTCAAGTGACACTAATAGAGTGGAATATAAATTCAGAACACCAGTGTAAGGGCCATATCCTGCCATTGTTTCACTGGCAAAGTAAATAGGAGTTTCCCATAAACATTTATGGTAGAACAATGTTTTCAGAGGTTTAAGAGGAAGTTTAAAGTGAAAAATATAAAGAAATTTTTAATAAATTGTGATAAAAAAAGATAAAAAAGAACTTCCTCAATCTAGTTTGTGGTCTTTGACAGAGGTTGGTTAACTAGACCAATAGACTATAAAAACAAAAGATTCAGCTTGATTTCTTTCCATAAGAAAGACTGGGAAAGACACACCCTATACTTGGTATTTAACATTTTCTCTGTTTCTCCACCTGTAGACTTAGGAAAGAAAAAAAGGAAGAGGGAGAAGAAAAATGATGGAAAGCACCAGAATAAATTGCCCTAAAAATAAGTGCCCTAAAGGAATTGAAAATTGTAGTAGTTGAGATAAAAAAGGGGTACTATTTATCTTCAGAAAACTTAACTATTTTCTGAGAGGTTGGCTAGAAAAGGGCCCTGAAGGTCATCTTGGAGATTACAGAGGAGTGGGAACTTAGAAAAATCCTAGATGAGAAAAATTAAGGGAATTCTAAAATTAGGTTAAAAAAAAATCTTATGTGTTAACTTGCTGTCACAAACAGAATTCAGTGGACAAATTAGTAAAATAATGAAGAAAAAAACAGTTTAGCTTTTTATAAGTTTTTATACAGTGCCTCTGAAGAAAATAATATGAGAGATTGCTAGCCATAGAATAAAAACTTAGACCTGCTGTGATTCAGAATGCACTCAGGGAAGGACTGCTCTTTACCTGTGCCTCTGGCCATACGTCCAATATTAGTACACTGCCAAATTAGGAGATGAAAGCAAATAGAAGGAATGAATAACAGATATCTTGAAAATAATTAAAAATTGCATAATCTGGGATTACTTCTAAAACATTAGTTCATCCTTCTCAGTATGTTTACTAATGACTTAGAAGAGTTCATGATTAACTAAGTGGCAGAAGTTGCGGGTTATACAAGATTAGACTATATTGGGAGGAGGTCTAAAGAAATTATATAAATCTAGGTAATGAGATAGCACATCAAATTCAACATAACACAGTTTAGGAAGAATGTTTAAACACAGGAAAAGCTCTTACCCTGTTGTATTCTCTCCTGAAAGAAATTTAAGTAGCACCAATGATAACTCAGTGTAGCTGTCTAACTATAAAAGAGCAGATATTACACAGTATTTGAAATAGGATTTGAAACACTTTGGAGAAAGCACTATGGATTACATCCTCTGGAGCAAGGCACAATTGAAGTGAATAGAACTGGAAAGGATTTTTGTTCAGTGGCATATAAAAATATATTTAATTCAGAAAAAAAAGATGTAACAGAAATAGGTAAAGTAATGAATATCACAGAGAAAGTAATATTGGTTCCCTTTCTCATCCTCACTTTTCATTGATTAAAAAGGAGTTTAACAAATTGAAACATCTCACACATAAAAGGAATGAGATTTGAACAACATAATCACTAGTCTGTTACATAATGCTGCTTTGATAGTTTTGATTCRCTACCAGTTAATGAAGGCTTAGCCTCTAGCTTTCTGACTACTATAATTATCCAATTGTTTACAAAAATTCCAGAGGCCACGTAGCCTCACTGATAGTATATCATATCATATGTCAATAAAACTGGGTGTGGGTATGTTCCAGCTCTGTTGGCATCATAGTCTATACAAATGTCATCTAAAATCCATGCATCAGATTTCTTCTCCAAAAATATCCAAGTGTTTGTTTCTTTTCTGTGGGGAGCAGAGCAAAGACCTCTCAAAATTATCTTTTAAAGAATGAGAAAGTCCAAATATACTGCAAAAGCTAGGTGACTTGGGACCCATATGTAAAGTCTCTACTTTATATCAGAGTTGGATGCAGCAGCAARCATTTGCAAGGCTATTAACAGTGACTAAGGGTTGTCTAGACATGCTCCCGGGGACAGTTATAAAGCTGTAAAATAGTGGACACTGATATAAAATAAGACAGATGAAATTCAGAGAGGCAGCTCCAAAGGCACGTAAAAGTCAACAGTATTTGCTCATAGAAAGAGACCTGCTGTCCTACTGTGTGGAAGTAATTAAATATTGTTTGGTAAAAGAGACTCATTGCTCTGCACTGATGATCAGGACACTTATTCAGATATGTGAGTTACAGATTGTAGTCCCTGCCATGATTCAAGCACAGAATTCCTCTTTCCATTTTGATGAAACTGTCATTTGGAAACCTTCTCAGGTTAAGACTAAAAATTCTAGTAAAAAGCAGAAAAGGAAAAAGAAAATGAGAGAGAGAAAGTATTACAACATAACCAGTAGCTTGACAGATCAAGCCTGACATGGGATTTGTGAACTGCAAGTGCAGTCCTCCAGTTTGAATCAGGCACCGCTGGGATATTAGTTGTCTACTCTCAGATCACAGACTGCCATCAGAACTTAAGGGAAACAGTCACCAACAACAGTTTTGTCAGAATAACTTTTTTTTTTTTACTGATTGGGATTTTCCAATAGTAACTGCCATGGAAATGTTTTGCCAAAAATCTAGACCAGCATTAGTAAAGCAATTCTCTGTACTGGGTGCCATACTTCACTGCCCCGCTTGCTGAACAAGCCCGCAAGGCCTTTTCTTCTCCAGCTGAACAAGCCCTGTTCCGTCAGCCTCTCCTCACAGGACAAGTGCTCCAGCCACTGACTGTCTTGGTCACCCTCCACTGAACTCACTCCAGTTTATCGGTATTGTTCTTGTACTGGGGGGGCCCAAGACTGGATGCAGTATTCTAGACACAGTGTCATGAGTGCCAAGTAAAGGGAGGATCCTCACTTCCCTGGATCTACTGGCTACACTCCTGTTAATGCAGCCCAGGACGCTGCTGGCCTTCTCTGCTGCCAGGCCTCACTGCTGGCTCACACTCATTTTGCTGTCTGTTGAGATCTCCAGGGTCTTTTCAGCAGACCTGCTCCCCAGCTAGTCAGTCCCCAGGCAGTAATGTTGCAAATGTAATAGGATTTGAAAAGAGGAAGAAAAAGTGAAGTCTGCAGTTGTATATATCTGTAGTTGAAATGCATTCCTTCTTTCGATGACTATCTAACCAGAGGTAGTTCTTCACCACTTCAGTGAAGATCAAGCTTTCCCATGAAAGTTTTCAGTTAGTCTCCCCTGAGATACCATTCTCATCCTCCTGTCCCCCTTCCCACTATAAATCTCATCCAGTTGCTTTAACCACCATAAGGTCTAGAGCTGTTGCTTCAGATCAGGCTGGCTCCTCTCTCTCTCTCTTAGGCATTTTTGTATTTTTTCAAAAACTGATATTCAGATGAGATTTGCAAGTGTATAGAACTTCATAACAATTCAGAAGTAACAGACGCTGTCGACTCAATGGCTGTGAATTGCACATGTGCATAGAACCTCACCTCTGAGCAGAACACCACTTTCACTGAAGAGCACCTTTTAGGGGGTTGATTTTTAGAACTCTTAATCACTGCTATAACCAGACACTTAAGACTTGAATATTTATTATATACATAAGGCATTAAATATTTATGGTTGATTTATAGCTTGGCTTAGGATGTTATTTTTAAATAAGCCATATAAAATACCTTCAATCCTGTCCATTCAGACACTCATGAGGCAGACTCCAAAATCATGAAATGGGCTTAAAAGCCATGCATTTAAAAAAATCCATTTGGGAACAGGGSGAATAGAAATTCTCTGCCTTCTTACTTTTCTGAAAACATTTGATTTGTGTTCTCAAGCTTCTTCCAGCAATCATGAAGACTAAAAGTTTTAGATTTAAAAAAGGAAAGATGAAAACCTACTGAAATGTTTTATTCTATTAACCAGCGTTCAAAAAACCTTCTATACTTTGCAAGATTTGTAATATAATCACAAGCATTGGCTTACACTATATAGTTAGATAAGTACACACATCTAAGTAGCTGAAAATTCCAGAAAATATTGGAATATTAGTTGTAATTTACAGAAGACTGGATTGCTGAGGTTCTGTGGCGTGTCTTCAAATGCTTGAGCCCACATTCATTCCGTACACTCAGCTCTGATGAAGATCATAAGAGTTCTTCATGTAGTGAGACTGTGCAAAGAGACCATATGAGCAGAGAATAGGGGAACCTGCTGCTTTTCTGGAGAGTATTTGTTTTGTTTTAAGCGTCATAAGGGAAAGGACAATTTTCATATTGTACTTGTTACATTTCACATGTCCCTGGGAGATTTTCCTCTATCAGTTCCAAGAATGAATAATTGCAAGGAAACATTTGTGAGTTTATGAATTTGTAGAGGAAGTGAATTAACCACTTTTTAAATATGTTTAGGCAGTTTCATTTGTATTCTCCAGTTATAACAAATTGGGTATAGCCTGTCACTTTTTTTCCAGTAGTTATTGTTCTTTTTCTTTTTCTCTTAAGGGAATATGATTTCTGTAGCTCAGTGAAGCAGTTTTAATTCTTACATACCGTGCATTTCTAAAGAAGAAATTATATTTTTGTTAGCTATTTTACTTTTCAGGAAATCCATTCAGTACTGAAGTATAGATTGCAAATGGGTGAATTCCTTTTTTTTTAGGTAATACAAAATTTTGGCATTCAAAGCATTTCTAGAGGGAAGCATTTATGAAGGAATAATGAATCAACGTATCACAACATTCTGAGAACACTAGGCATTTTTTCTGCTCTGAATAACTGCCACATTTAGGTAATCTCTATTCAAATCCAGAAGTTACCTTGAGCACCATTTAAAATGTGTGCTCAAGTCTTCCAAAAAATTTAAAAAATCACTAATAATGAGTAATGTTTACATAATTTTCAAATTTATATTAAGTAATGCAATCTAATATCTAAAAGAGTTAGCATTTAGTCTTTAGGATTAAATTGGCCCAGCTCATCTGTGTACTGCCTATTTCCAAAAGATGAATAGAAATGAAAGGTATAACTCCAGTGGAAGATGATTTCAATAAAAAATGAATTCAACCGGTACATTTTCGTCTAGATCAAAAGTATGTTCAGGACAAAGGAGTTTGATGAGCCAGTCATGCCATGGAGAAGAAAGAGCACAGATGGTTTGGGGAAGGGAACCATGTCTCACCACCATCTCTCCCCCTCCTTCTTGGAGTGGGGAGACTGCTCAGACAGCACTGGCCTACACAATGGGCAAGAAACAGAAAAAGCAAAACTATGCACTCCACAGAGTGGAGCAAGACTTATTTCATATGAAATACAACTTCGTCAGCATCTAAGTATGTTCTTTGCATTTGCTTTTGCTTAGAATTCTGAACTAACATAAATATAAGGCTAAGATTTTCAAATGTGAGTTAGTATTTCAGTGGGCACCTTGAGACTAGCTTTCAGGAAATACTGATCACCCCTTCTGTAACCCTTATGTACCTTCCAGTTGTTTTAAGTTAAACCTTAAAAATATGGAACTGTTTTGGGAAATGTCCCTTAATGCTTAACATCTCAAAGCAAGAGCAACAAAAAATGAGCCCATGGCTATTCTGACACATTTTTTTAAAGTCTGGGTGATTATAAGAAGCTTTTGCAGGTCAAACTGTGATAAGTGGGCATATATCGCATGGAGGGGAATACTGTTTCCTGACTAAAATAACTATGATAATGCTTATTTCTTATTAAAGAGAGCAGTACTGAAACTGTTCAGGTATGATTCTTTTCTTTTGTGAGCACACAGACTTTATCAAAACTGGACTGAAACTTTGGTTATTACAGATGCTCACATTTTTGACAAATTGCTACTGCTGTACTCTTAGCATTCCTGGCCTGATATTTTTTTCAAACAACTTACAAAGATGGCTTAACTTCAGAGAGGTTTTCTTAATGGAATCCATTCCACCCAGAAGGTGTTCTCTGTAACAAATGGGAAACATCACTAAATTTAACCCAAAGTTTGAGCAATGGAAAGCCACATAGATGATGTCAGACATTACAAATATTATTTGTACTTGGTAGTTTACTTCAAGGGAAATTATGAGAATGACATCATAACGATGACTATTTTTATTAGTGTTTTCTCTCTGAAACTCTAGACTTACAGCTTTTAAAATGCTGTACCTGTTATCCTCTTCTAACACTCTTGGTGATTTTATTTCTTATTTGTAAAAGATATTAATATGTAAAAATGCCATAGATACTATCAGATCTTGTTCCACTCATTTCACATGTCAAATATTTTTGGCCAAAATATTATATTATATTATTTAATGCTCATAAAAGATAGGAAATGATCACATCTTCTTTTAAATTAATTGCTGCTTGGGTTGACCTATGAACCTATAAACTCTGCTGGAACAGTTGTAGTCAAATTTCTTTATAACAATTTCTTGCTATGGAAATGAATTATGCTCATGAAGGGGTGCTCACCAGCCCAGGAACTAGTGATATGTTTCTTCAGTCAGCAGAGGCAAATCATCTGCCATAGCTCTAGAAACACCCAAAATCTGCAGAACCAGTGTAGCTTTATTTTACAGCAAGAACACAGTAATCCAGGGTTGCACAAATGTTTTTCGACAAGGTCTACTGGGTAATTTTGCTGAGGACCACTTACCAAGAAGTATTGTCCCAGCTCCAGCTCTGAAGGGCCACCCAGGCATTGCTTGTTATCTTCACAGCTGGGGAGGGCAGTAGCCAAAGAGACCATAGAACAGTGAGTATCTCCCACAGCAAGGTAAGAAACATCATTTGTCCAGGTCCAATCAAAGGGAATCCCTACAGCAATATTGTGAGCGTCAGCAAGGGACTAGATGTGCTGATTCAAGTCAGAACAGACCCCATACCTAAAATCTGGTGGGCGGCACAGCAGCCTAAAGGCTGTCTTTTGTAGAGAATTCCTCTCCCTATTTTTTGAAGTTCCCAGCACTGGGCTGCGTTCCTTGGTTCTTTGCTGAGGACAAGATTAGGCCATCATACCAGCTAGAGTCAAATCTCCSTAACAGGATCTGTTGAAGTCTTTATCTCATGACCATATTAGTGTATTTCTCCAAATACTAATGTCCCATCAGCAATATGTTTGTAGTTAACCTCAAAGGCAATGGAATTATCAAAGTGCTTTTGGTCGAGCATGTTCTTATGTGTTTCATGTACTGGAACCTCTGTTTATCTAAGAAAACTCAATACTGTACTCTAATGGAGTCTTCGTATGAATGCATTACCTTGATATGCAAAAACCAGGGAGGGATTAGATATATATAATCACTGACAACCCTGTGTTTAGGGCTCTAACTACTGGAGTGAAATGATGAATTTGCAGTCTCAACTTCTACTTAAAAACACATAAGTGTATGATTAGCCTCAGTAAGCAAAGGCAAGGTTGAAAATGTGACTCCTATGGCTGAGATCAAACATTACTGATAAAGCAGCTGTAGTGGTTTGAGAAGTTACCCCCTCTCAGTGTTCTTTATCATTCCCCTGCTTCGGCTTGCTTGATTTGCATATTCTAAGGCTTAAATAGATGTGTAAGTGCTCCCAATCCATTTCAGTGCAAAGTGAATAAAGTCCAGCAAATAACGAAGGGGTGGTACCTTCATATCATCCTATGGATTTTTGCCTTAAGAGAATCTGACAATATTTTGGGTAAAYGATAAGTATTTGAGTTCACAGTCATCCCAAAGCAAGAGGTCTAGATAGTTTCAATGACATCATTCATCTCAACACTGAAAGAAAGATAGTTCTGAGACTGATTTGCAGAGCTCTTCTAAACAGAATTACACCACCATATAATGGGCATACGTGGCAAAGAATGCTGCCCTAATGAACCACACATGTAAATAGTTTTCAGGATAAAAATGAACACATTATCCATAACAGATAATAAACAGCTAATTGTTATATCACACATATCACATCAATTAATGCAGATACGCTTATTAAACCTCTTTTATATAGATGACCTATACTAGAGCATTCTGTTTTATCAAGGATTCAAAGGGATTAGACTTTAATTTGTTATTTTAGTATACCATACCTTTAAATTGTTGACATATAAGCTGTATAAATAGAAACACTATAAATCTCTTAAAAAAATGTACCATAAATTTTTTATGTATGACCTTTAAGTAACAGCAGTCTGTTGCATAACTCTGCAGGGGAAGTCACATGGTGGAAACCTCATATTTCCTTAAATTTATGGTTGTTTCTTGGTGGTCTGAAAGACTTTTTTTTTTTTTTTAAGTTCCCTTTCAAAGTCGTAATCTTAGTAAATTGTTTAATGTTTGGTCTAATGCAGGTCAATGTAAGTTCTTATTTAGATGTATAATAGGAAATATATAATGTCAGATACCAACAAAGCCTGGCTAATAACGTCAGGGATACCAGTGTTGAGTTTCATTATAATGATGCCTTTAGCTGCATAACCACCACATTAGCTACAGACCATAAAGAAATATTTATGAAATCTCAGGGTCAGATTCATTAAAAGAAAAGTCTCAATTTTTCCCAGTCACACTTTTTTTTTTTTAATAGGAAGCATTTTTGATTGTTAAAATCCCTCATCACCTTTGTATCAGATCTCATTTACTGACACCAAAGGATGTGTATAAAGTCTAAAAGGGAGAGAATCAGCTGCCACATGTTATCCCGTTTTAGTACTAGAAAAAGTCAGCGGAGGTTCTGCACATGCTTAAGTACTTTCTGAATTAGGGCCTTATGAAACAAGATTTTATATTCAGGTAATGATCATTTTCATTACTTGGAGGAAATTTGACTCTTTCCTGCACCAAAGGAGTTTGGTTTATATTCGGAACAGTGTTATCAGCATCAATGGAAAAAGTCTGCTTCAAGTTAAAATATGCAAGTGAATATAAGTTGCGTGAAAAACAACAAGAAATTATTATGGGTTTTCCAACTCCATCAAAATCCTCATGATCCAAAACAGCAATTTACAGTGCTTGGCAGAATAAAAATTATACCCCACTCAGAAATGTCAATATTTAAAATACGTGGTACAACCATAATTTAACAAGATCTTTAAAAAACACAGGCACATACATGAAATGCACATTTTTCAAAACTTTTCCCAACATTGGAAATGAATATCCTACGCATAACAATATTAACTAACTCTATACAATAAATGTAAACTGTTCTTTTAGGTAGTTGCAACACCATCTATTTAAGCCTTAGGATATGCAAATCAAGCATGTGTGCACTGTTTATGTCCACTTATTTTCCTCTTTTGAGACTACGAAAAAGAATTAAATTTGATTAGAATTTAAACTACAGGGACAAGCAACTTTGTGTTCACCTAAATACTGGATCCATGTTTATGTTTATATGTGTGATTATATGCATAACACATAAGCATAAACAACTTGGAAAATTCAAGCCTTGCACAGTCATAAATTCTCACCTGAAAGGGAAATGTGCACATGTTCTGTAGTAGATGCAAATGAAAGCAATGTTTCATGCACAGTCTAGCAAAATACAAATTAATATTATTCAGTTCTACACTGAGGCTGAAAGAGGTGCTGATAGTTCATTTCCAAAGAACAAGGAATTGATTTAATAAGAAATGGTTATGATAGAAGTAATACCATCAATTCATATATTCATAGTCTACAGGTTAGCAAGCACAGAACTCAATCCTGATGGTGTGCTCGAACTTGCAGTTGTAATGAGCTATTTTCAAGCTGCTATTCATACCTCTGGTTTGCCTTCTTTTTCAGATAGCCCATGCCAACCTGAATTTAATCCATCAGTCAAAGATATGCAATGGTATGCGATTAGTGTGTTGATAACATTTTATTCCGTAGACTTTGATCATCCTGTCCAAAGATCTCAGGTGCTATGCAGGTTAAATACATACTAAGAAAGGACTGAAAATAAAARAATCAAAATGGCCACTTTAATTTTCCATTTCTTTTTGGATTGTGCCTCCCAGATAAGCACTAAAACAATGAATACAGCTTAAATAAATGTCTTCACCAGTGTTTAACTGTGATAAGAATATGCCTGCTCAGGTGTGGCAAAAATGTGCTGAAAAATAAAGGAAGATCAAGATAGAATAACAGTTTACCATCATCAAATGAGCATTGCTCAGTTAAGGAACAGGTTATCTGTATAATGAATGGCCTTGAACCTGGAACAGGGTTAATCCAGGATTTTGACAGAGTTGCAAGAATGGCGAACCTTTTATCTTCTCAGTAACTTTCTTAAAAAGAGCATTTAGAGACTGAACATCAAGAGAAAGGACAATAATACCAAAGGCTACTCTTGAGAAGAAGTCAAACGAGCACCAAAAAGAGAGTCTGGAGCGATTCCCTGTCCATACAAGGCATTCATCAGCCTCACAAATAACTGAAAAATCAGCACTGCTGGGGCTTTCACAATTAGATGAGGGTGTCAAGGGAGAGGCAAAAATCCATCCCGCAGGCAGCGAGTCTCAGGAACCTCAGAATGCTGGCAATGGCTTTGTTAGAAACCAGAGAGCCTTCCCATGCCAGGAACAGACACTAAAAACTCAGACAGTTAATGCAAGAACAGGATAGAAAGGAGTGAGAATATTCTGCAATTTTGAAAACATACTCTCACCAACTGTGGACTGAAAGGTTCTCAGGATGGGCCAAACGAAATATTCCATTTCAGTGCTGACATTCTTTTAACTAAAACAATTTTTGAACTGAAAGTAACCCACTGAAATATCCAAATAACCCAAATTCCCAATTTTACAAATATTAGAACTGGATGTTTCAACAATTTCAAAACTTTTTTTTTTTTCAAAAATACAACATGTGTCAGAAGCAAACCCTCCTTTCTATCAGGGAAAGCTGTAGCTTAGACAAATCAGCATTTTCAAATACAGTCTTTATTCAGAAAGCTCCTGGTCAGTCCTTGTGAAGATATTTTTCATACCAATTTACTGGTTGTCTTAGGAAAAATGAATTCTGAAGTTCTAAGTCTGCAGCAGCTATTGACGCACACAAACATATTCCTCTAATTATTCCATATGCATGCAATGCCTCACCCTATTTCATTTTTATAACTGTGCATGCTCAACGCATTCCTTCTCTGCAATGTCCAAAACTATCTTTGCATTCTCAACAAGAAACATATTTCTCATTCACACATCTTGGGCCAAACCCAGATGGTATTAGTTTCCTACAAGGGTATTTCCTGTATGTCTGAATTGTCAACACGGCTGTGGATTGCCATCATTCTCCTCTTATATACAGATTCTAGTCATGAAGAGCAAACCGTATATCCTCTACCACCCCGTTTTTTTCCATTTGGCACATTTCATAAAAATATTCATGTCTGTCTTCAAATTATTAATATTTTTTCACAATTTTAGGTGAGAGGTTAAGACAAGATCTGTATAAGTGATCCACAAAATGCCTGAGTATTTTAGCTTCCTCTTTTGTTCACAAAATGTTCATGCAAAAATCTAGATTTCTCTAGATTTATTTATTCCTTGTGTTCACGTAGCTGCCAAATTACGTATATTTTTAAGACTTATTGAAAGAACTCGAATTATTGGATTACTTGGGTCAGTATTTGAAATCTGAGCTGTCGCTTAACTGCAACTGTTTGGGCAAATCRCACGATGTTTCTTCTGCCCTCAAACTGGCTGAACAGCTCAGCAGGCACCCTTAAAGGTGCCCCGGCATCTACAGAGTGACATTGTGAAAAATAAGCAGACAATATCAGAGCTTTTTCCTTCTCAGCTCCCATTCAGGGTTTTTTTTTCAGAAATATGAAGWCGCTGGAATTTAAATATATTTTTGACCTAGGTACCAGATGTGATGTGATGTGCACGCACAGTTTTTGTTACAAATGATGCAATAATAGCATTTTCTGGCTTTTCTAGCTGCCTTTGYGTCAGGGCTCCAACAAGTGCAGTGCTTATGTTTCAAGCAGTTTGATTTCAGGTAACACATACTCTTCCAACACTAGTTCTCACAAGTGGAAGCTTAAAATTCAACATCACATGCTGGACTCCTGAATTTATTTTCTGTTTGCATTTGTGCCAATAATATGAGATTGATTACTGTTTTTGACAATTGAACAGACAAAGAACAGGTATAAACAATTTTAAAATTGGAGTAAACAGACATAACAGCTGCCTCGCCTTCATACAGTAGATCTGTTGTATTTGTTATGGCAAAACATTGAAAAATACTTACAGAGCTTCTAAGAGTACCAATTCTGGGTTTGCTATGTTTAGCATAATCATCTCTTAAAAAAACAGTACCACATGCAACCAGCATTTGCTTTGGAGATATGACACATCATTATCAAAACTATGCTGAATGCTGATGCTAAATATAAGTTGAAATACATCTCTCCATGCATCCAGATTTCAGCAGTTCGAAAGTTCTTTGGATATTAGGGAACTAAAGAGCATTTGGTTTATCTCTAAAATTTGCACACACATTCTTTGGCAAATGAAAAACGGTGATGTGTTTCCATCTTTCTGTGCCTTCGGGCAAGGCTCAGACTCTAGGTGGTGGCTCTGTCTTAAGGAGAGAATCCCAGACAAGGTCATAGGTCGAATATAAGCATCAACTACAGCTAAGCTTTCATATGCTTCCTGTCTCTATCACATGTTTTTAAGTCACCTGAACTTTTATCTTTCAAATTATCTCTCACTTCCCCACCAAAAACCATTCAGATAATAAGACTTTCCAGTTTCTAAAAATAAGAAGGAAAGGAAATTTTAAATAGCTTGCAGAAAACATTTTACAAGCTTTGTTAAATAGCTTCAAAGCCTTAATGACTAAAGGTAGAAATTTGCTAAAGCAATAACCTTCATTGAAGAGGAATGCCTTTGCATTTTACAGTGAAGATTAGTATCTGTTTGATAAGCCACTGAAATCACTCTTCCCTTAAAACAGTGTGTTTTAAGAGTGACAGAGCCAGGCTCATAATGGTCCACAGTTGAATCTGGGTTATGTTGCAGATACAAATGATTACCGTAGCAATGCACTGGGGAAAAAACACAAATGGCATGGACTGAATGAAGCGACTCTAGCACTTTATTTCACTCTGGCAAAAGGTGCCTTGATTAAGGTGTGCATTTTTGTGGCAACTGTTTCAAGATGCAGAGTGCTGGCAACATTGCTGTATCACTTGTTGGGCAAGCTTCAGTGTCTGTTAGCATACAGACAATAGTAAAGACATGGGAACTCATCTAAGTGGAAATCTTTCACTTTTTCCTCCAAGTTGGGTGTGGGTTGCTCGGAAACTTCTACCCCCCCCCCAATATTTAAATACATATCCCATGTGAATGTAACACTCCCTTTACAACCAGAAAGGCAAGTACTTGCTTTCAGAGACAACTGTTCCCTACCAAGAGCTGAAGGAGAAAGGCAGACTGTTTGCAAGAGAGAGTAATGCCATCAGGGCATCTTTCCATTTGCATTTCTCTTTTTGAAACTAGGTATTTTTTAATGCCTACAATTAGACAGATCAACATTTCTGGTTTTAATTTAATGCAGAGAGTATGATAATTACTGTTATTCTGTTCTGAATTATATCCCTAAATTTCCATATAAAGTGGTCATGGTAAAACAGCATGAATTTGTTTTCAATTATTGGAGTATAGAATTTGTTGTAGGTTGGTTCATTTTACATAAGCACTGTCAAATTTGCTATGTGTCACCATACATCCTTTTTTTTGTCCCTCTCTCAGCACAAGTCCTACAGTTCATTTTAAAGTTTTATAGATTTTTTTATGGACATTCATGAAAAGTCTCACTTTAGTAGTCTAGGGATATCTTTGCACCRTAGTAAGATTTTTTTTCATGGCATATTTTTTATTTTTAAGTAATGATAAAAGCAGCAGTGATTTGCTGAAATGTCATGCCATTTAAAGCAACTTACATATTGAATTATAATCCTTAACAAACTCTTCTGACAACTCTCTGCTGTTAGATACTGTTTTAAAGAAAAAGAAAGATTTTATGAAACATGCTGTTGAGAAATAAAGATATGTTTTAGATACATAGCCAAAGAATGAAAGCATGAGAAAACCGAAGTAGACAATCTGAGAGTACCATAGGCAAATCAGAGCACTGACAGAACTGTAAATCACTAAATGAGATTAATTTGTATTATTTGTGTCTCTACATAAAAACAATGTTACATAGCATTAAAATAGCATCCAATTAAAAAATTGAATCACTCTTTTCTGACTGATACAAATAAGAGGTAAAGTCACAGTTTTGGTGAATGAAAAAGGGTTTATTARTCTCTTGTTAACGGGCCATGTATTTGTGAATGTTAATGTAATGTAGCCTGTTCTCTCTTGGGCATCAGCTGAGCCAGTTTTACTGGACTACTCACTGAGACACAGTATTAAAATTTGCCTTTATCACAGAAGTGGCATGGAAAGGTGGGTAAGGCCTAAAAGCTCCCAAAGGAAGGAGAACAAACACAAAGGTTTGTCTATTCTCCCTATTAATGAGGGATTTTCATGGTCAGTAAATTTCTTAACACTTACTGCATTCTCCTTCACTTGAAGGAAGCTTTATCACTTTCCTAGAAAGATATTTCTACAACACAACAGACCTCAAACCAGTGCAGCTGGAAGGCTGTCAGGAGAAGACAGTCTATGGTGGAAGAATACTGAAAAGTATAGGAGAGCAGAGAAGCCAAATAAATAAATAAATAAATAAATAAATAATGGCCAGCAAGTGGAGGAGAGCCAGGGAAATAAGAAGGAATATGCTTATTTTTTGCCTTCCCTTAGTGGCCTCCGCTGGTGAACCACTCACTAAATTGCTGGTGGAATGTAAAGCTTCCTAGAAAATAAATCCAGCTGGGGACAGAGGTGGAATCACCACCTGTGTTCCCAGAGGATAAATCCTGCTTACAGCTCAAGAGGCCTCTGTGGTGTAGGGAAGTGTGTAATTCACACCTTCTTGAGCCAGCTTTACTGAATGCAATAATCATCTGGTCTTTATTTGAATCTCCCTCTTCCGGGACTGATTTCCACTGTCTTCTGTTATTCCAATTCTCCTAAAGTAGTACAGTACATAAAGTTTCTCAGTCCAGATGCAGACCTCACATGGGCTCATGGCCACCTCCTTGCAAGCACACTCACAGTTGTATATCACTCTGCCCAAAACCTCTCAATTATTGGCTGGCTCTTGGCAGTCTCAAAGCTTTTAGTTGCTTCTAACCAATAATTGGGAGGGCTGTCAAAGCAGGATTCATGTCGTATTGGATGAGTGTGAAGGAGGCMAGCTGTGGGTTTGTGTTGGGTTGGTATCTGCATTTATAAGTTTCATATACTTTCTTTAGGAGGACAGGAAGAAAGAATTGTATTATCAGGGGACAAGGATTGTCATTTGGATTAAACTAAAGACTTGCCCAGCAGAACAGCAAAATCTGGAGTTGAGGAATTAAAAAATGAATACAGAGGACTAGGACTAGAAGTGAAAGGTCCTGCATTTAGTTACTGGTATCTTCAATGGACTGTGAAGGTAAGGAAAACAAAGAACAAATTCTGAAGTGATCAAGGCCATATGAAAATTTTGTTTGCTGCAACTGAAGTGAGAAGAAAAACAGAACTAATTTTTAGGTTTTGGTGCTATTTTTAGATCCTAAAGCATTTTATTATACTTGTTCAAGCTATAGCCTCTCCAGACTTCTTCTTTTCCTGGAAAACCAATATATCCATAAGCATAATTCCAGTAAATATGTACTCTGACTTTTCTACACTTGCAGAAAAGCCCCACTCAAAATCCATGCAGAATTCTTCTTATGAATCATCTTTGTAATGCCTTTTAATAGGTCTAACTTTTGGATCCACTGGTCACTAAAGGATTGAGACTTCATTGCTTTATTGGAGAGTTGTCCTGTAAAAATTTCACTGCAGGCATCAGAGCAGACAATTTCATTTTTGTGAAAGATGCATTTTGGCCATCAATGACTTTCAGCCAAATCCTGCCCTGCACATAACTGAACAAACAACACCTCTAACTTCCGTAGGATTTGTGCTTAAATTCTAAGTAGAAAATATAGCCCTCCAAGTATTTTTCCTACTTAAATCTAATTGTAAAACATTACTGTGTCTGCAGTTATTTTTAAGTGAGGTATTAAAATAATGTATTGGTTAAATCAGTAAGAAATAGTGACTATTTAAAAATTAAACCCTTAGGTAAGTGCAAATCCATTATAAGTGAGAAGAAAATGAAGCTTTGCAATACAACAGGAGAAAGGAAATGCTTTGGAGATAGAGTCTAGTATGTATCCTATACTGAGCCATGACATCAACGTAATTATTTTTCTCTAAGGTAAATGTCTTATGTTACAAATCCTTCCCTTGCCAGAGGCCTCAAACTCCACAGATGTTCAGATAGCAAATGACTTGAGTTTTCAACACCCAAAAGGTCTATAGGAGCGCTATTCCTACGCCATACCTACAGCCCAATCAGTTTCTGGTTTTCTCGTTCTGTAATTGTTGCTCCCTTTCACCTGTCTGAGGGAAATCCTCCTTATGTTTCTCAAGATGGTTGATACAGCTCTGAAAGGCAACATGTGCCCTTGCAGCARACCTTTTGCTGGTTTCTGCTTCTGCCATAGTTAAATTTCCATTCTGCACTGGGGCCACATTTCCAAAACATGTTGATTAACCATTTACCTCTGAGAAAAATATCTGACACTGATCTTCAGCCCTGTAGTAAGATCCAGTAAAGGAAGGTTCAAATGAGCAGAGAGTCTTTTGGGATCTCCTAATTAGTAGTCTTTATCTGCAGAGTTCATATGCTACTGCCTGATAGGAGTTTTTAGATGTGCTATGACCCCTTCTCCCATATCTTTCACAAATAAAACTCCTTAAGATCCAACACATGGTGATGCATATTAGTCACAGGACTTAATACAGGGGAAATAAATGAAATTAAGGTAATACCACCTGAATAAATTACCCAGTATTTGTTGTATAATAATACATGAAACAAATAATGTAAATGCATTAGCTTAGAATTAGTATTTTATGTCAAAAATGACCTTTGAATATACATATTTTAAGCACACCCCCTTTTTAAAAAGTTGATACTCATTGTATAAAAGTGGGTCAGTCCAGACCAAAAAACTGTTAAACATAAATACCACTAGTTTATATAAGAGTGAGTGAACTGTGAAATCAATTTTAAAGGAAGACTCTGAATCTCTGTTACCTATATTGTTTGATATTAAGCTACATAAAGCAATGAAAATAAATGGAGATTTCCAGTTTTGTTTACAAAAGTGACTTATTATTAAAGTTATGTAATTAAGGGTCATGCTTAAAATATGACCTATTTTAAATGAAATAATGATAAACTTACCAGTTAAAGCATTCTCGTGGTACTCTATATTTATGATAGGAAATAATACATATATTGATGTAAGGAAATGGCAGCAGCTCTTGGTATCACTGCTGCATATGTGTTTCTGTATTATATGTATAAAGTAAACACCAACGATATACAACAGTGCACTTGGAAACGTACGGATTGAAAGTGGAGTCCAGCTCTAAGGAGTGCTTATACAAAAACAGCACTTTTCTATAAAAACCCAGTGTTTGTGTGCAACAATTATTCCCCTTAGTGTTGTTCACAATACAGAGTGGGTAATGTTGTGCAGTTATTGAAGATTTTTACAATCATGAATATATTAGATCAAAAATTCCAATGCAAAAAGATGCAATGCAAAAATTCCATACTAAAATATGTAGTCAAATTTACATACCAAATATATTTCAGTTGAGAGCACTTATTGGTAAAATAGATATTTAGGACTGGCATAATGTACCTAGCCAACAATAGAATAGAATAGAATAGAATAGAATAGAATAGAATAGAATAGAATAGAAACATTTTATGCTAAATGCATTCAGCTAACCTTTACGTAGCCTGGTGCTGATTTAAGATAATAAACATGCAATTCTGACTAAAAGATTTTCATGCTTGTGTTCCTAAATTAAATCAAATTGTTTTTTAAAGAAATGTTTTTCCTTTTACAGAACTCCTTATCTGAAGCCAATAATCTAGCACAAGGAAAATCAGTTCTTAAACAAATGTAGTATTGGTACAAAATATGCAGTTACCGTGGCTAGAAGATAAAGTGTTGAAACTATAGAGCTGCATAGGCATAGGCATCAAATGTGTGAACTTCCAGGTTTAGTCATGACAGAGATTTAACTTTGGCCCCAGTCCACAGTATATTTAGGTAATTAATACTCATTTCAACCAACCTTCATTCACTGTGTTCAACAGACACTCCAATGGAATAAGAAGATATATTTCATTCCTCTCATCCTTCCTTAGACGACAGACAAATGTTACTGGTTATTGCTTCAAATAAGGGTAGCACAGAATCTCATGCAAACTAATATGTGTCATCTACAGTTTGTTGGTGCTGGTTTCATCTAAGGGGCAACTTAGGAAGAAAAGGATGTCAATAAGTTATTAAGCTGCCAAAAGAAAGATAAGGATATTAGATACGTGGTATGTAATTCTAAAGAACTACAACAAAGGGTGTGAAGTCTGGGATGCTGTTTTCAAGTTAGACATCAAAAGTCCACTGACGAAAATTAAAAGTGAGGATTATTCTATAAGAGAAAATCTGAAATTTGGAAATTGAAGAATATATTATTATTCACTTTGACAGTATCAAAATGAATGCTCCTAAGGGATTTTGCTGGGTAATCTCTCAATTTACCCCACAACATAAGAGGCATAACACTCCAGAAAACTATATACTTTCTTGCATAATAGAGATCATTTCAAAAGCTATGGAAATTACAGCAGTGGTTACACTGGAAACAGTAAGTTTGCCTATTATTGAAGAAGATGAAAATTTACATTAAAAATTGTTTTCCAAAACCAGAAGAAATAAATATTTTAAAAATGAGCTAGATTTCTAATTGACCATAAGTCAACTAATGGCTTGATGCTACACTATTTCAGCATCTTGGAGTGATGTTTCCAAAGATTTTATTAAAAGCAACAGTAAATTGACTTTTTAGAATATAATGGGTCCAGATCACTTTGGGAAACAGAAGGTAACATGATGTTTCAGGGAGCAATAGACACATTCCACATATAAAGAAAGTAATATATTGCAATCTAAAAGAATCATGCAAAAACAGCAATTAGTAGAAATACTGGCCTGATCCAATAAATGCAATGTGCCATACTTATTACCTCAGAGCTCCCATGTTTCAGTCATTTGTCAAGTTCCTGCTTTATGTGTACTTCATTAAAAGCTCTTAATTTAGTTTTTACCTGTTTGCTCTTTCAACAACTTCACTTTCACACTGAAATGAGAGTGCTCCCATGACATAAAGTGCTAAATCAAATCTTCAGCTTAGGCACAGAACGATCTCCTCTAATACTTTCAATAACTCACCTTGAATGGCAGGCTTAGTGTGACTCACTGACATTCCTGGGCCCTTAAATGAGTTGAACTCATCTCTCAGAAGAAATAGGACTGTCTTTGTCTGGGCACAACAGAGAGAATCATTCATCAGGAATCTTTGAAATACGCCTTACTGTTCCCAAAGCAACCGATTTGCCGCCATTTGCTTCAGACTTTATCAGAGTAACTTGGTCAAAACTCTCAGAAACTCATATAATAATATCCACAAACAGTTTAGACTCAGCTGCACAATTATTTTTGGCTCATAAAGGAGAAGGAGATAGATTACCGATCCCTTCATCCACAATGACTGCAACCGATTTGGCAGCTCTAACTAGGCCTTCAAAACTAACCTCACTGATAACCCCCCAAACTAAATTTTTCTAGCAAACAAATTAGCAAATTCTGGCTGCCTCTAAATTAGGAGGATCCAGATTCCCTTGTACAAACCTCTTTGTACTGAAATCTCTTGGCCTATTTATATTTCCATTTCTGAATCAGCTTTCTCTTTGGATGTTGTGATTAAAAAAGAAGTATGGCAATCATGCTGAATTACAATAAATTAAAGCTGTGCACTTTCCCAATTAGGCCTTTTTGTGGGATATCTTTCAACAGCAAGACAGGCCCATCCATCACTCTGTATTGCAAATACATTTAAAAATCTTCATTCTCTCTTATAATTTAAAACTTCAGAATTAGTTATCATGGGTGTGGCTAGAGTTGCAAAATGTTGCCTGCTTATGGGTGCAGCTAGAGTGCTGGAATCTACAACAGTGTCACTAGCTTTGAAAGGCTGGCAAATCCTGAGTTAAACTCCAAAACAACTATCAGTTTGTGACTAATCACATATGTGAATTGAATGTGAATTGTTTATTATTTGTTTATTTCTGTGCCTCAGCTTCTCTCCTCTGTCCTACCTCAAGAGCAACAAATGAATCTAAGATACATTCTTTACTTATACAATACAGTTATATTTATATAAATACAATTTTAGCCATGGTAATACTACATATATTTTTAGAATTCAAAAGAAAAAATTGCCTTCTATTTAACTACAGAGGGTATTTGCATTGTCACRGTACATTGCATGGATTTGATGCTTAACATATAACTGTACTAATCTTTGTGGCGAACATAATAAAAGAAAGTTGTTTGGAGATTTTTCTATTTTTATTTAAAAAATAACAAAAACCTTTCCACTGAAGGGCCACATGTAAAACTATGGTTTCTCTGCAGAGAGACCAAGGCTGCTTATTACCTACAGTATACTAACTATGACGAACAGACCACCATAGTTGTGACAACTGATGTTGCTGCCTCCGGGGTAAAACAAAGGTTTACATATTACACAAGCAATTTAACTGTTTTCTAAACATATTGCCAAGACAGTGGGAGTTGGCAGCCAGCACTGTGTTTTAGGTTCTGGATACTTGGATTAGAAGTGACTGCTGATTATAGACCTTTTTATTTGTCTTCTACGAATTACAAGCAACCTAGTAACCCAGCAAAGAATTCTTCACAGCACTTAAACTTGTCTTCATGGCTTCCCAAAGATTACATACACAAATCACTCCACAAAAGTGGTGCAAGAGACTTGTGCATAGATAACTACACAAGACAATTGTCTTGTTCTAACTCTTTAAGAGTTCCCCAAAGTGAAATGTTTTATAATCCTTTTTGTGCAGTAGTCAGCAAAGAAATAAAAGAGTTTGGGCAAAGATTATCCACAAGAAAGAAACTTTTTTGGGGGGTTCCAGCTGAAACACAATAAAGAACATAATTAACTTCACAATTCTTTGTGTTTTTCATTTGACTGCAGGGAGGAGATGAAAGAGGACTGTTAAGCCTTGCATTCCATCCCAATTACAAGAAAAATGGAAAGCTGTATGTGTCTTATACCACCAACCAAGAACGGTGGGCTATTGGACCTCATGACCACATCCTTAGGGTCGTAGAATACACAGTATCCAGGTACCATTAGAAGTCTAAAATTCACAAATCCTGTATTTATCAGTGGTCTTCTTTATTTCAGTATTTCCTATTTCTAAAATGAACTATCATTAATTACTTGGGTATTTGCAGAAAAATTATTTTTGATTTTATTTCAAACAGTAGTTTTGGAACACCAGTAAGTACATGGTTTTATTCTTTTTAGGAATTCTTTTTAATTATTCTGTCATTTTTAATTATAGCTGTTTCCTACTTACTGTATATAGGCTGCAAAATAATTTTTTGTGAATGCTGGAAAATTGAAATTTCTCAGAAAATTGTTTTGACGTTTTTCTACCAAATTACAATATCCACGTCTTGAAGTATAATTTGAATGACTCAAGTTATTTTTAGAACATAAAAAACAATGATAGTGAGCTGCAAAAACTGTTTTCATATCTTTATATTGCAGGAAAAATCCACACCAAGTTGATATGAGAACACCAAGAGTGTTTTTAGAAGTAGCAGAACTACATCGAAAACACCTAGGAGGACAGCTTCTGTTTGGCCCAGATGGTTTCTTATACATTTTTCTTGGCGATGGCATGATCACTCTAGATGATATGGAGGAGATGGATGGTTTAAGGTACAAAAACTACCAATGTGTAGACTTCTGTCTGCTTTTGCACAATTCTTGGGGTCAGAATCAAAAATAATCAGCAGTTATTAGCACAGATCTTACTCACCTTTCCTATACTGCATAACCTCACTATCTTCAGTGCCTGAGTTTAGCAAGCTGCTATTTTCAGAACATTCTTACAACTGAAATATATCTCCCTGTACTTGTGTGTTATCAAACCATTTAAATATTGGAATCCTCACCAGTAGATGCAATTCTATTTAAACAGAGATTCAACTTCTTTCTCCAAATATTTTTCTACGAAAAAGACTTTATCAAGCAAATGTGCTAAAAATGTGCCTAAAGACACACACCAGAGTCAATAACAACTCTATATCACTCAGGAAAATGTCTAGAGAACAAATGAAGCAATCTTATTCTGGTTCAACTGATACAGTTTAGTCAGCTTGCTTTGGCCCTCTGTTTCATTATGCTATGCTGGGCCATTGGCCCAACATTTGCTTTAATTTAGAGAAAGTGTTGTATTGAGCCTTTACAGACCTAAAAGTAGTTGCTATGCTCAGAGGTCTCTTTGGCTCAGCAGAATAGCAGGTGCTCCTGCCTTTTGCAACAATGATATATTTAACACCAAAACCAAAGAGCAATTCTAATACTTTAATTTAAATCAATATAAAATAAGGGGGGGGGGGCTGAATTAATGATGAAGAAAAGACAGAAAAGAATCAATTTGAATATTTTGTCTATTCATGTTTGTAAAAAGAGTTTTGATGCTCTTCTATGAAATAGGGAGCTCCTCTTCCCTGCATTCTTATTTCCTTCTCCCTTCCTCCATCACTGACATGAACGTAARGCACAATGTTTTACTCTCTCCTGTTTCATGTAACAAAGAAGTTCTGATTCCTCAATGAAAATACCAACTTCTCCATTTAATCAATAACATTACTTTGAGTCTTCTTTTTTTTAAAATTAATGTACAATTAACCTTTGGAATGTACTGTCACGAGAAATCACTGAATTCAAGCACAGAATTGAAAATACTACCAAATACACTTTAGGTAAATATATAGTGAGCATATTCAGAGTTACTCTAGAGGAGACAAAGTGTAAAAGGGCTAATCACCTTATGTTTGAAGGCATAAAACAATGATGAGGTATAGACAGGAACTCTTATTAGTAAGCTGCTTCACAGAGGAATGCTGAGAGGAATTCAAGTATACACATAACAAGGCAAAATATTGGCCTAAATGAATCTTTGATAGGTTCTGCTACAATTCTTTGGACTTGCCTGTACCATACGAGTAATCTAGAGGTGATTATTCAGTAAAGTAGAACGTTCCTTTTGCTGGTTCACAGTAGTATTATATGGACTAAATATGCTTTTAAAAACCAATTATTTTATCCTCCAATTTTCTCAGTGATTTTACAGGTTCTGTTTTACGCCTTGATGTAAATACTGATCTGTGCAGTGTCCCTTATTCCATACCTCGGAGCAACCCACATTTTAATAGCACAAACCAACCTCCTGAAATTTTTGCACATGGACTTCACAGTCCAGGCCGGTAAGTAAGTTACAGTTACACTCCATTACTCTGCAGCAGATACTGTTTTCAACCAGAAATACTTTGTACAGTCTGGCAACAAAATTTTAGTAATAAAAGCACTGATGAACTTTTTAAACTTTCATTCCCCCACCTCCACACATATTTCACAGTTAGAAACAAATGGACATTGGCAAAGGGGAAGGAGAAGAGAATGCACAACTTTTAAAAGTCAAGACTGTAATGGCAGAAACAAAGTTCTGAATTTTTGTTTTTAATGGAAGATAAAACGATTAGCTTTACAAAAGAAGAGAACTTAAAGTGGAGAGTTGGTAAAAGACAGCTGAGAATGGGAATCTGAGAAGTTAGAACAGTAGAATCTTGGTGGAGGAAAAAAGGCTTGTAGAAAACAAATGAGAACATCTGGTGAAATCTAAACAATAACAAGCGGAAGAGCAACACTAACTAAACAACACACAGTTCAGCAAATTAGGTGGGTGGTAGTACTGAAGTGACATTTAAAGTCATGTTTTGAAAAAATTCAGAAATTCAAGTCATTCAGATAAAGACTTGATTCTTGCTCTTTTTTACAGTCCCAAATTTCTAGCCATATAGGTCAACTCATTTAGCACTGCTCATTTCAGGTGTTATTGAGCAGAGTACATTTTACCACTAGGAACAAATACAGAGTTTTACTCCACATTTTATAAAAAAGGGTGCAGGGATAGGAAAGGTATATAAACTCATGCATAAGAAATTGATGCGCTTTTCAGACGGCTGGGCACAGTATGAAATAGGTGCCTCAAATGAGTAGGAACCACAAAGAAACAATAATTCTTCAAAATGTTATGCTTCATACCATTAATAGAGAATTACACTTCATGAGCTCATATGTCTTATGGACTTGTACTTTTTGTTGCACAGATGTGCTGTGGATCGCCACCCAACAGATGTAAACATCAATTTAACTATACTTTGCTCAGATTCAAATGCAAAGAACAGATCTTCAGCAAGAATCTTACAAATAATAAAGGGTAAAGACTACGGTAAGTTCTAGCCAGGGTAAAGCTACTGGGAACGATAGGTTTCTCTGTCCATGGACAAATAAATGGAAAGCACAAAACAATATAGAAAGGACTGTACAGACACGATAGGTAACTTACTGCATAGACAAGATAGGCTACCTACAAAAGATAGAACTTATGAAAGATATGGTACAAGTAGATGAAAGATGCAAGATAAAACAAAATTTAGGTGAACTTTGTTCTTGTTGGTGTATTATATCATGTAAATAAGATTCAAGAAATATGCATTTCTAGTCTGTCAAAGATCTCACTGTTTGTTGCTGCATGTGATGGCTCATAAAGAAAAGATTTGGGAAAATAGGAAGTGATGGGAATGTATTCTTAGTCATTCACAAATAACCTTTTAAGATACAGAATGTAAGCCTCATGTAATGTGCCTTCTATTAATGGAAAAAATGAGATAAACAACAACTGACCAAAACCAAACAGGGAAATGACTGAACTCTGTTTAAATGTTACTAAAAATGATCAACTTAGAAAAATGAACTACACTACTAGTTCATAATAATAGACTAGTTTAGATTAGATTGCAATAGGATAAACATACTTGATTAGAAACTTATGCATTTTATGTACTCTCTGAATCAGTATGACTGTCGCTCATCATTTTTAACTTATCCTTAATGTTTAACTCTAATACTCACAAAGATTACTTGCTATTTCAGGCAAGCCAGGTGACAGCTACTCTGAGCTATCATCTGCCTTGGCTGAACATTTAACAGCTTCTAAATTGATGGTAGTAAAAGGTGGTAACATTCAAGGTGTGTAAAGGCATCAAGAAGTGACCTGTTTCCTGGAACATAGCATTTTCAGGGTTTTTTCACATCCCCTGTGTTCTCCCACCTGTGCTGTACTTGAAAGCAAAGCAGCTGTGCTGCCTAGTATAATAGTCCCAATGTGTAATGCAATTGTTCTACTTTAGTTATTGCATGTATTTTCTGTGTGCATTTTATAAAAGCCAAACCAAAGAATAATATTTGGTAAACCACTGTTCCAACGGAATTTTGACTGCATCTTTATTGCAGAGTAAACTAAGCAATATTGTGTCTATCCAGAACAGCTTGCCAATATTAATACTAGGCTGTGGGTCAAATGCTGAAATAAAAAGAGCTCATCATCTTTTTCTCCCTGATATAATTTCAACTCTTACTCTTGTAAAATAATCTGGGAAATTTTATCAAAGACTTGCAGACAGAAATCCAACTAAAAATATTCCTATAAAACAAAAAGATCTATTGGCTGTGGCTTTGATTTAAAATTACGCTGTTAGGATCTTAATTTGAGCCTGCTTTTACCCTAAGCAGTATTTTGTTTGCATAAATAGGAACATTTACATTGAAACATCCTTGATGAGATTATTTGATATGACTAAACGGTGCAGTGTAAGAGTGTAAAGAATATAAGAGCCGTCAACTACAACAGCAGCATAGACGTTTTTACCGCAAGAAGCTACAGCCAGCAGTGCTAGTGTTTTATGGGACATAACAATCATAGTGTGTTAAAAAAGTGATTTTTGAAAGGGTTTTCAAAGAATTAAATGGCTTGGAAAACAAGTTCTGCTGAAAATTAGTAGAACTTGTGCCCTTAGATATTGAAAGGACTTTTCAGTGAAAGTGGTTTTATTGTAATCATGAAGTTCAAGAGAGCTATTCTGTAGCCTGGGTTGACACATAAAAGTTAATTGCAGTAATCTCATCAACTCCAGTGAATGTAGGACCTAATCCTTATACAGTTTTATACTCCCAGCTTGTGCATGCGGAAGAGGGTAATTATAGCCTTCCCATATGATATATCTCGACCCCAATTGATTGTTTCACAAACAACCTTTATCGTAATTTTCTGATTTTCTTAACGCTTCATTTTCAGCTATGCTTCTTGAATTTGGGGGAATGTTTGAATGGAATTAAACTCTTATTTTGAAGTAATAACATTTTCATCAATGTGAATCAAAATACGAAACTGCATATGATCTAATGCTATGGTAGTTCCTTTCTAGAAAGTGAGCCTTCGCTTTTAGAATTCAAACCATTCAGCAGCGGATCACTGGTTGGTGGATTTGTCTATCGAGGCTGTCAGTCTGAAAGGCTCTATGGAAGTTATGTATTTGGAGACCGCAATGGGTAGGTATCTTATAATCTCAGTCTTTAACAAAAGTCCGTAAAACCTATATTTAGTTATCCTGTATAATAGCTGTAACAAGCTATATTTAGTTTSCTGTATAATAGAATACCAACAGTCTTGCACATTACGTCACTTTGCCAGCTTAGCACTATGACTACACAGATTAAACTCTAGATTTGGAAATGAAGTAGCACGGCTTTCTAATGAATAGCAACATACATATGTAACATATCTAATCCTTGGAAGGAAGTAGAGACAAAGACACTAACATCAAGGCTCACTTAAGATTTTAGTTCTGCAAACACTTGGATATATTATTTATATTATAATTGGAATATATGTTAATAATGGAAATGTTTGCCAGACTGGGGTCTAACTGATAAGAGATACTGAAAGCTTTCTGGGTTTTATGGAAACATCATTGACAGAGCAAAATGAATGCTTTTCAAGTGAACAGACATTGTTTTCCCATGCCAAATAGTTCAGTATTCACAAATGGCTATTTATAGGATAGCTTGAACTCAATTTGGCAATGTTTGAGTGACAGGAAGGGAAATGCTGTGCTTTTTAAGCATCTGAAAAATACAAGGCAGGAAATTGTAAGATGATGAACCACATAGATGTATCTATGGAGATATTTCCTGCAAGTGTTTACTTATTTATCTGGATGGTGAAAATTCCCTATTCAAAATGAAACATAACAATTTGCTTTATGTGTTTTTGAATACAGAAATTTTTTAACACTGCAACAGAGTCCTGTGACCAAACAGTGGCAAGAAAAACCCCTCTGTCTTGGCAACAGTGGTTCCTGTAGAGGTTTCTTTTCAGGTCCCATCTTGGGATTTGGTGAAGATGAGTCAGGTAAATAGAAAAAAAATGTTACTAAATTTTAAGTTCTATAAGTATTCACAGAATCACAGAATTGCTGAGGTTGGAAGGGACCTCTGGAGATCATCTAGTCCAACCCCCCTGCTCAAGCAGGGTCACCTAGAGCACGTTGCACAGGATCGCGTCCAGGCGTGTTTTGAATATCTCCAGAGAAGGAGACTCCACCACCTCTCTGGGCAACCTGTTCCAGTGCTCTGTCACCCTCACAGTGAAAAAGTTTTTCCTCATGTTCAGATGGAACTGCCTGTGTTTCAGTTTGTGCCCGTTGCCTCACGTCCTGTCACTGGGCACCACTGTCTGCTAAACTCTTCAAAATTATAGTAAATGTTTAAAAAGAAAAAAATCCTCAGGCTATCTCTCCTTTGCCAAAGCTGTCTATACTGCTGTCTTATCTACCCCCTACCAGCTATGCAAGAAGAACTGAGGAAAGAAAGGGTTGCTGGAAAGGGCAAGAGTCCTTACCCTCACTCACATCCCATGAACTGTGTCACTCACTATGACACAACCTGTCATATACCTGCTTTTATTCACAACATCATGGGTTTAATGGGCAAAGACACTGCATGAGCAGATGGACTACCCTCTTCCTGTTTTCCCAAATTTTATATATTTTTATCAATTCGATACAGTATGAAATAAAAAATGTTCATGATAAAGTCTCTTTCACATTTTTAGCATCAATTTGGGGAAAGTGCTTCTTTAAATTTTCAAATAGCAATTATTCTGCTGTATTTTTCTGTGGTAAGTGTTTTTAAGTTTTTTCAATTTCATCTTGCAAATAGAGCTAGATAACAATAATCATGACTTATGTGTTTGGCATCTTAGGAAAGGAGAACTAATCTATTGCATTGGTTTCCTTAACAGGTGAGATATATATATTATCAAGCAGTAAAAGTATGACACAGCCTCACAATGGAAAACTCTACAAGATCATTGACCCCAAAAGGTAAGCATTGCATTACTCACTAAAATCAATCTTTCCTTCAACAGGTTAAAAAGCAAAAGGTAACCGTAGTTCTTTCCACATAGCTTTACTTGTGTGATACTTGAATTAAAAAACAAGGGAAATTCTCAATGCAGGGGGCTTCCTAAATGCAAATGTACCATCAGCAGCAAGTGGTATAGATACTTTGAAAGTAATCACTGTCTCATAGAAACTGAATGTCAGAATGAGGTGTAGCCTGCATTAACTTCCTGAAATTCTTCATCTTTGACATTATTCTAAATGCAGGCCCCTTTCCCACCTACACTGACATTCTTTATATGGTTTCCATTAAATATGTTTAGACATATTTAAAGTAGAACCATATGGATGAGTACAGGTAAAAGATACTTCAGGTAGTTCTGAAGCAGAATGACTTGTAGCTATCACAGAGGCTATACAGTATCTACTGAAGGCAGTACAGTGGGATTCCTCCCAGTGCTACTGCTGCCTTAAATGCCACTGTGATGTGACAGCTCACAAATGAAGCTGGTTCAGAAGGTTAGTACCAGCTGACAATGCCTACCCTGTATACCGAACAGCTACTATAGAAATTAATTTGACAGTACTAGCTGGTGGAAAAGCCATCCTGGGTCAATTCCAGTCTGACAATTTCAGTTTTTCCATAAGCCCTGAGCACAAACGCACTCTTTCCCAAGCACCTCTTCTTTTCTTTCATGGGAGATACCACAAACCAAGAAGAATACAGAGCACTGAATCCTCAGTGGGTGTGAATTGTCATTGCTTACTAGTTTTCAAGATTCTTCCACACCGCTGCATTTACCTGTCTTTCTCTTGGGAGGTTTGGAGCACAAAGAAAGAATCCAAGAAAGGAAATCCTCCATCCTTGGACTGTGTGCCAAAAATACACTAAATTCTTTAACAGTTCCTAAAAATCAGCAGCTATTTCCAAAAGTCTTATGAATTCCATCCAAATGATTTATAAGATACAGAATAAATATGATCAGCATAATTATTCATACTAATTTACCAGCTGTAAAATGAGGATAAGTGAAAATTACCAAAACAGTTTCTTGAGATATGATCATCTTTAAGTTCTTTGCAAGGCAGGTACTGCTACGAAAATATTAGGGAAGCCGGAAAGACTGCACAAAGCCAGTCCCCTACACAGCCCATTGCCCCCAGGAGCAATAAGAAAAGGTGACTAGCAGACACTCACGTTAGCTGGAGAAATACCATTTCCTTCACGGTGGAACATGCTGCTCTATCAGACCAAGCCCGTAAAGCTACTGCATCCATCCTGCAAGAGCATCAGAAATTAACACAAAATGAAAGGGGCAACAGAAATTAAATTGGTTGTATTAATTACTTTGACCCCATCATCTTCTACAAAAGCAACCTAAGAATTCCTATCTGCCTATTTGTGCAGGACCTACTTCAGCAAGCTTCCCCATTTGCATCGTAGTTAGGCTTCCATTTTTGGCTTTGCTGTTGACTGTTTAAGAGAGTAATTTATTTTCTTGTCAGAATTTAAATTCAAAAAATTGTTATTGGGACAACATGTGAATTCAATAATAAACTCATGAAATTGGAAGCATGCTGTACTCTAAGTTACAGTAAAGTTTCAGTGATTTATAATTATACTACCCAGACCTACGGCAATTAATTTGGAAGCAGATGTTACTGCAGGTTACTGCAGTCTGTCAGTCAAGGTTCTTATGTGTGTTTTRTTTATGCTTTCTGGTATTAAAAACATTTTTGTAGAACAAAACTTGCATTCTTATTTGGATTGTTTAGTCTGTTCGTGTATGGTTTTAAGTGAATTTTACACCTTAAATCCACTATTAGTATCTAATTACATGGGGCTGCCTTGTTTGACCTTGGCTTTTTGTTCTTGTTACCTCTTCCAGTAGGGTGGTCTTCAGCTGACATACCTGAAAGGCCAGACCTCCCATTGCTGCACTCACGGTTGGCTGTTTTCATGTATGGAAAAGGGTCAAGACTGTGTTTGGTTACTGGTGAAAGTAACCAGAAAACTATAGAATTCTCTTTGTAAATTGGCACACATTTGAAATTAAACAGACTCTGGCAAAGGGATATAGTTTTCCATAACATGTTATAGAAACATAGGATAATTTTCATTCAGGCAAAGTTTTGAGTTTTGTTTTGTTTTTCAATCTCATACCATTGCTGTTTTTTAGGGGAAAGATACTCAGTTACTTGTACACAAGAGCACTGCAACTCTATTTCATGCTAATTTCACATTACATATGTCAACAATTTAAAAATTCCATGCCTTTGGCAAATGCTCATGTAAAGCTTTATTAACAAAACATTATTTGTTATCACATACTAATATTTTTTGCATACTAATATTTTGTTGCTCCTTTTAGTGTCTTCCCCATGGTAGGTGCCTTACAAATATATCAAATAAAGATGTAAACCCTAGCACAGTGAACTTTAYAGAACACAAAATAAGGATGCTACAGGTGGACTGTGAGCATCAGATATAAATAAAGTCATCAAGGTATTGATTTGTCACAACTTAAAAATTCACTGCTTACTAAAAAGCTTGGTGATGAGTGGACCCAGGCAGACTAATCTATTTGCAGAGACAACCTTGCACGTATGGAGCAGTGTAAAACAACCCAAATTCAAAAAACAGTCTTCTTGTGATAGTGGTAATTGGTAAACTGCTGCAAGTTTATGAAATTACTCTTTTATCCCAAATAATAAATATTACATGGAGATGCAGGATTTTGTTTCTTTAATCTTTGTAGAAAACTACTGTATCATCAAACTTGTTCTCAAAAATAACTGTGGCCATGAGTTCCTTGTCTCAAACACAACTTAAGAAAGAAGCCTACTACCTGGATATTGCCAAAGCTAGAAAAATTTTCCAAAAAATTGGCTTGTTAAAACTTTAGAAGATCAGAGGATGATGATTACAGAGAACCTTTTGCATGAATCTTCAACAATCAGTAATGGGAAGGTCCTGGCCTAAAAAATTCCTTCATATGTAATAAAAATGAGGTGTTAAACTGAGGTGGTGTTAGGACAAATGTATAAATATGATCAACACTGAGGATCTGAATCACTCCATCTCTAAGGCAGTTTGAATCATAGAATCCAAGGTACCACAGGAAACTTTTGTTCAGTTCCTCACCCCTCTAACATGTTTCCTAATACTTCATCTCATAACTAAAGAGCCTCTCATCATGACTACACACTTCAATAATCCTTTACTTCTTAACAAGGTTGTTGTAAGGAAACATTAGTACTTGGGACTTCTCAGAAAATGAAGTGATGAATCCCACAGAAAAATTAAAAACAGAATTTACAAACTAAATACGGGATGTGAGGTGCTACAAAATACACATATATTGCCTACTACCAAAACTGAGATGAGTGGGGAGTATCACAGCTAACAGCACATTTAGCTTTCAGCTTAGAGAAAATCTGGAAAATCTTAAGAGTTACAAACTCAATAAAACAGCATTAGGTAAATTCGTTTAAAGAGCAGGCAAAAGAAAAATTTACTAAGTTAAATTGCACCTCTGAAAATATATCCATTCTTTGGGATATATCAAAAAATATAATGTATAATATAATGAGAAGGAAAGTACTTTCAAGCATGATAAACTAATGAGGAAATAGAGGATAAAAGAGGAAAGACGTATTTTTTCAGATAAATGTAGTGTTAGTGGGGTGTCCCAAAGACCAATGCAAAAACTAGCATTTTTAAAATAGTCTTTGTGACTCATATATTTTCTTTTCATATATTTTTTCTCTCTCTCTGTTTCAACAAATATATACCAGTATCAATTACAAGCACATTTGTATGCACATAGAAAAAAATGGTAAATAGTGATACAGAAACTGTATAAGCCCAAATTAAAATAACCGAGAAAATAGGAGAAATACCTRCTAGAACAGAAAAAGTAGTGCTTTTGTAGTAAGGTAAGAGGAGCAAATCAGCTGTTGGCAGTGTTAAAAAAATGCATATTTAAGCAATAAATATCTGTTGATAGGTTCGTATCAACTGTAATTTAAACATTATTACAAGCCCTTCCATGAAAGCCATGTTTCAAAAGACAGGGACAGACCAAGAAGTAAAGTAAGAAAATAAACTTTGGAAGGTGGCAGAACAGTCATAATGTGGCTTTGTAAGGCTCATTTTGGAACGCTTATGTTATGTTCACTTTTATCTCTACACAAGTTATAAATAAAATGAGATTCAGAGAAGAATACTAAAAGTGAAAGATGATGCAAAGGACTTCCATTTAAAAGATGAGAATAAAACCAGATTGCTCAGAAAAGTTTAAAGGAGGACTGTCCTGCACTGCTGTATCCCCTGTGAAGTTTGAATTGTTTGCCACTGTCTGGATCGTGATTCCAAACCCCGTGAATTTGGGATACTGTGTTTGGAACCAGTATGGCTCACTGTGACTAGCAGTTAACTTGTACAATAGAGAATAGAGCTTAATTAAATGACCTTGCATATGTTAGAAGAATAATCCCTCCTCTTCTCCATATGCATAACACTTTATAGATCTGGATTTCAATATGTTTTGTATCAACAGCCAGAATAGCTGCTTTCAGTTGGAGTGAAACTTGAACTCGATTCAAACCATCTCACTCCTCTTTCATGACCCTCCAAAGTATGTAATTCCTCTTATCATCCTTTCCATCATCACCATCTGGGATTTCCACTATCAGAGAATATTTCCAAACAGATTTATTTCAAACCTTAGGGGACTACATCTAGGTTATTTCTCATTTTTACCTTCTTCAGGCTCTTTTCAAGAACCTTGGTGATTTTTGGTACGACAGACAAGAGTTTGACAGGAAGGTATAAGAAGAGCATTTATGAAAGTGTAGCCTTCCTGAAGACTTCAGTTACAGTGGGAATGGAAACTCAGAAACATGCACTGTTAGCCTAATCTGCATAACGATATTCAGTTCTGGTGGGTTATAGATATATTCTGAAGCTACTACTTAAAATTGTCCATGGAATGAATCATTTTTGTTGGTGAATGCTCTCACCAACCCAGGTGGGCCATATTTCTTTCTTTCTGCTCAGARAGTTACTATCCCTTAAGTCATTTCAGGGAATGAAAAGCCAGAATTAATGTCTAATTATGTTTAGTTTAGCCTTAGCATGCAAAATTCTTATCTCATTTACCTACCCACATGCAGTTACTATTCCCATAAGAGACACTAAAGAGAAATTAGAGCTTTTTGTGAATACCAGTCTAGAGAGTTTCACTTTACAGAAGTACTTCACAAAAACCCCTTTGTAACCACGATGGAAAAACCTGAGGATTTTTTTAATCACATCACAGCTCATGGACTGTAAAAGTTTTTGTTTTTGTTTTTCATTTTCTGAGTCTTTCTAGCATTGGTTATTAAAGAGTTTTCACTTTTTCTCACTTTATAAGGAAAAAACAGCTCAGTTGATCTTTTACTTATTTTCTGGAGCCTGCAGGAAGCCTCTGCCACCCTAAAGAAAGTCATACATAATAGAGCAGCTTTAGCCCAGTAAGCCAGTCTTTCCCAATTCATCAGTCAAAGTGTTATGCAAGTGGCCCCCTAAATTGATAAATTCCCACAGTGCCTGTTGACCCAGCTGCCAAGTGCTCATGCAGCAGGTGTTGTTTTCATGACCACCCTGACAGTAATACAAACTGTTTAGCAGTTGCATTGACCTCTTAGCTATTAACATTGATACAGGCTTCACTAGGGACTAGTTTTCAAACATGACAGAATTTCTTAAGACGAGAGGTCATGAACAAGTATACCATATAAGAATGAATTTGATATGCTGCTGAGTTTAAATCTTAAAAGCTGTGAGTTTTTTCCACATTATTCCCATGTAGTAAATCTGGAGACAAGTAACGAGCTTTTGGCATCTCTCCCAGGACTAAAGGTATACTTTTTAATTTTAGAAACTGTACCTGAAGAGATGCTATATTTATTCTGTGACAAGTAGTAAATTACAGTGACACAAAATTATTTTTTTCTTGAAATTTTCCCTTATACAGGAAAAAAAAGTAACACACACATTGTGGTGGTATACTTGAGCATCATTTTAATACTGAATATCTTGTATGCAGCTAATTGAAGTATAATACTCTTTCCATGTATTTTGTACCACAATCAGGATTTCTGTGGCCATGTCTCTTGCTTGAATTTGAACATTTATAGGAATTTTGCATGGGTTTTTTTTTCACTTTAGCAGGAAAGTATAAATTTTTAATATTGTGTCACAAGCATGATGAGAGGAATTTTGTGTTCTGTTCAGTACCATTATATTATGGCTGAATTCAACCCTTCATTTGCATTGATTTATGTATGCCTGAGAAACAGGCCAGTGCATACAGCAACTAAATCACTCTGTGCATTCAGTGGAAGTGAGGAAAGATGTACTAAAGATAGCATGAAATGCTAAGAAGCTATATGATGAATTTTGATCTATTAAAGCATGTCATATTTTGGTATGCCTTAACTCATCTTAACTAACAGTAGAGGCTACTTTTTGATACCAACTATAGTAAGGTAGTAAAAATTATTTTACACATTGTACAGTCAAGAATTCTCCGTTTACTGAGCCTGTTGGTGCAGGGACCCAGGAAGGGCCCCAATCCCCGCCCCCCCCCACTTTTGCTCTGTGTTCCATACATCTAGAGTTGTCACACAGCTCCATGAAAGCATGTTTTAACAAGCAAGATATACTGTACTGTACTGTATACATGAACAGCTCTTTAAGATAACTAGAATTGTACAGACCATATAAATAGTCATTATCAGCTGCATTTTTGGCTGACTTACTGCAGGCCAAATACTGCTTACTGTAAGAGTAATCAAGCTGTGCCCTTGAGAGTTTTATAGATTGAGGAAGACAAAAAATTTCTCTCCGGCCCATAGTGTGGCTACATCTATTCCCCTCCATTTTGCACATCAAGAGACACAGTGAAGCACCAGTTATATAAACAAAATCATACACTTGTGTAAGTGCTGCAAAGATCAAGTCCCAACAGTCAGTTTCAAGACTTACTTTATCTTGGTGAGATTCAGTTCAAGCACTTACACTGAGCCAGAAAATTTCCACCCCTTAAAGCCCTAAGAATGCAAAATAAAGTGTTTGGGGCAGGGACTTTTTCCTATTATGTGTCTGTGCCACAACAGCATTCAAATCCTGAGAAAGAAGTGCGTGCGTCTTCTCCCATAATACAAATTGGGGAAAACAGGGTTTTTTTTCACACACTAAAAGGACTCTGCTGCAGCTGCATTTGTATTACTCTCGTCCCAAGGCACTCTGCCAACCAGAATTTTTTCCATCTTTGTTTCTACTCCACCCCACCATTAATAAATATTATCCAAGGCTGAGGAGTGCAATTTATTGATTGATGGTAGAATAAAAGGCAAGGTTATATTCACAAGTACCAAGAGCTTTAGGAAGCTTTAAATCATAAAAAGAGACCAGCCATGCTTTGGTGGATACAAAAAAGTATGATTTCTTTCTCCCTAACTAAATACTAATAAAAAAGAACCTAACACTCCAGCGCTATCATAGACAATTACTATACATCTCTTAAGAAAAATAAATCATTATCTTTACAAATAATATATTTATGTGACTTGTGAGGTCATTCTTTGCTAAAGATTTGCCTCTGGAGCTCTTTTCCAAGAGATGCTCCAGATGAGAAAAAGAGAAGACTCCCATTTAAAGTAACTTGAAAGAAATGGGCTTTAACAGAGACAGTCTAGCTGTGAACATAGAAAGTTGCCTCCTACACAGATGGCTATAAAGAAATCAAGTCAAGTTTAGATCTCTTCCTTTGCAGAGCTAGGAATTAGAACACATATCTTTTTACTTTAAATCTAAACAAGTCTCCTATGAAAATCACTGAGACAGCAGCTCTGGGATTTCACATATCGTTTTGTGGAACTTTTCAAAACAACATTGCCTGTGGATCTCGCACATAGTTTGTAAGTCTACAAACTTACCTAACCCGATCATATATAATGCATTCATTACTACAGAAATGGAATTCCTTAGAGCTCCAAAAAATAATGCATTACATTTAAAAGACAGCTGTGGAAATACGTAAACACAAAAACTGAAAGGGTTTCTCATGTGATATGTGAAAGGTGTCAAAACATGTTTCAAAGCCCCTAAATAATACAGGAGCTTAAGTATGATTCTCAGAAGTGCTTTCGAAATCAGAAGTTGGTGCCACACCAAATGATGTATCTGCACATTCCTTCTATCCTTAACATCATTAGGGAACCAGCTCTTCTGAATGGATGTTTAAAAAATCATGTTAGCAATTAAGACTGAGAAATTGCTAGGGTGAAACAAACCAGTGGTCCTGTAATCCGCTCTGCTTCAAAGAAAAATGCAAGAAAATCTGTAATGTAGCATTAACAAACTGCATGGCAGAATGGGGGGAAAAATGCAAGCCCAGTCAGCTAGTGAAGGGCTTCTAGGACATTAGGTATGAAATCTTACTCTTCTTAGAAACCTTTACCCTAGCTAATATTACTTTGAACAGCCCCATTGTACACAGAAATATCTTTTCAAAATCCTACTAGAACATGGGCTTCACTGATACCTTAGAAGGCATGGGTTCAACTAGTTAATTTTATTCTCTTGAGTTTAATTTTTTTCTTCAATATTTTGTCTTCTTATGTTGAAATGGGAGATAGAAAAGAATGCCTCATTTTTCTCCTCTTTTTCCTGCCATTGTTTTCCATACCTCCATCATACTCCTTCTTTCTCATACTCCAAAGCCTGTCCAAATCTTTTCTTTTTCTCCACACAGGAACATCTATCTAGAATTTTAGTAACTTCCATTTTGATAGGGTAATCAGTGTACAAGTTGCTATTCCAGCTATTTGCATATAATAGGGTTTTTAATACTGATGTCAGTATAATGAAAAATGTTATTTTCTGTTCTATTCTCACTACATCATAAAATTTTGTTTTGTTTTGTTTTGTTTGGATTCTAGCTGGACACTTAGCCAAGTTTTAAGTAAGTTCTCCATGAAACTATTACAATTTTTTTCCTGCAAATTTCAAACTTAGGAAACTATGGCAGTAGTTCAAATTATTTCCTTGAGAATGAATTATTTTGTATTTGTCACTAATTAATTTAATTTGCCATCATACTCCTATTCAATGACTTGTTTAGATCTCTTGGGAATTCCTGACACGCTTGTCTCAAGTTATTCCTGTGCAATTAAACCCACCACAGAGACAAAATATGGTACCTGCAGCAGGTACCTGTAGCCTTGTGGGAATCCTATCATTCTCTAGCTGCAAAATTCAAAAAGCAAATAAAATCAGTAGTCAGTATGGTGAAATGCAACTGAATTAAAATATATGTAAAAATGTTTTTAAGTTGCATCAACAGTTAAGGCAGAAAACACTACAGTTATTTCTTTGTTAAGGCACATAATACTGTGCTTTGTAAATAAAAAGTCTACTGGAAATCCAAAATATTTTGTAGGGATTGACATAAAAATTGCATTACATAAGACCTGACACCAAAAAGTTCCCCAGTACAGTATCAGAAGTATACTTTCAGCTAGTTAAACTTGAATTTCCTTCAGGTATACTATTCCCTTAAATAAGCACCCAAACGTACATTCCAAATATGATTTCACAAAAAAACAGAAATTAAAAATCTGCAATATCAAACTATATTTGTAGATGGAGGCAAAATCCTTATGCATGTCATAGTGTATGACATAAAACTTGCTGTTCAGATTATTATTTTCAGGATACAATTGGAAATATAAAAGTCAGTTAGAAAAGCCAAAAGATACAAGCAAAAAATACCATCAGATTCTGGATTGAATTATTTGTGCTCTCTGAAGAAAAGCTATACATTCAGTAGAATTTAGCATGTCTTATAGTGAGTTCTTAAATAAACAAAACATGAAAAAAGAAATGCTTTAATTTTATGTTTTCAAGACATACACTGAATACCACATACCACAATAGGAGCAATGTTTAGATCAAATGATTAAAAATCTAAGATGTTGTACTTTATACATTTTATGTGTACATATGTACACATATTTACTGAACAAAAGTCTCTCAAATTGGAGAATTCCCCACAAAAGGATACTAGTAAAACTTATGACTCTAACTCCAGCATATTACGGACTTTTCCTCCACCCATCTTTCAAAGATATCAGCATAGTATTCAATTTCTTCATTTTTTAATTTTAACATTTCCAAATGGCAAGGGGAGAAGATAAACTCTGCAGTTTGGCTGGAGTTAAACAATTCCATTCTCTGATGGACAAATGAGAAAATGAAGTCTAGAACCAAGGAGTTCTTTCTTGCAGAGAATATCATTTTTCATTCAAGTCCGGTGCTTAGTTCACTTAACTTTGCCATGGAAGCAAGATAGCTTTTCAGGTTTATTAAAATCTACTTAGCGTCTAGCTGGATGAAATTATTCTCTTGAGCTCCATCAGAAATCTCTTCATAGGCAATTCAGTCCTTGAGCTCTGGAGATGTATGCTATCTGTGATACACTCTTCAGCAAGCTATTTTCCCCAGCTTCAACCTTCAAGAAGTCTCAGGGACTATTATTTAATTTTGTAAAAGACCTCCAAAGTTATAGGAAAGAATAGTAGACTGTATTGTATTTTTCTGTAATGTAACATGCCATCTCTATTTTTCTGGTGGTTTTGAGAAAACACCAGTCCTGGAAGAGAGATTTCTCCCATTGATACCATAAAAGAGAATCAGGCAGGCTTTTAGTCAAAAAAAAACAAAGTTTGCATTCTATGTTCATTGTCAGTGTCCTTCTAAATATAAGAAAATGCATGTGCTACAAGATAAAGTACTTCAAAATTTCATTTGAGAACATTTGTACAACCCTCATATTAAAAGAGATGTGGGTGTTTCTTATTGTATACATATACTTTCTGTGCAAAAAAGCTGTACACATTCCTGCAGCATCCACTTTAAACAGCCTTAATAATAATGAGTGAAAATTCCAACTTTGTATTTCATGTGTGAAAGCAGTTTTTCTCCTTGACTCTTACTTTTAATGATATGTTTGGTTCGTATATTTTTATACAGACCTTTAGTCCCTGAAGAATGCAAAAGAACAGCTCAGTCTGCACAGACACTGACATCTGAATGCTCGAGGCACTGTCGGAATGGGCACTGCACTCCCACAGGAAAATGCTGCTGTAATCAAGGCTGGGAAGGAGAGTTCTGCAGAACTGGTTCGTATATAGATTCATGGCAACAAGTGAAAAAAGCAAAGACATGTCATAAGCTTACTTTTAATAATTTGCTGAGAGAAATTCTCAATATGTGTCATTGACCATTAGTTTTAAAACACCATAAAAGAGATACTGATCTCACGAGTAGTGGGTGCAGAATTTAGATGAATACAATAAGTGACAGTTAAAAACAAAATATCTATTACAATGTGAACCATTACAGAATGCAGTTAAGTAGTATGGCAGACAACAGTACTCTTATTTTTTCACCCTTATTGTAAAATAAAAGGAAATACATATTCAGTGTCCATACATTCAGCTCACTTGTGCAATATCATTATTGTCTGTGTCAGATAGGAGTACCCAGTCAAGAAAGATTATTAAATCAGATCTGCAGGTTATTATTTTGCRTATTTTGGACTTTGTGAATTTAATGTGGCTATTTTAGTTTTGATACCTACTTATTTTTGATCCTACAAAATAAGATGACTCCAATTTGTTAAAGAGAATTCTGTATACAACTTACACAAACCAGTTAATAATCAGAAAATTATAATCCGTCATAATTACTCAAGATGCTTTTATTAAACCCTATCTTGTTGCCATAACATATCCTTTAAAAGTCACTTGAATAAGTGACTGTGATTAAACTTGATGTTGGGTATGCCACCAAAGGGTTGAGATGAATGAATAAATGACCTTGCATGCCACAGCTGTGCTCTCAGTGTCTCACAGAGGCTGTGGTTATGTCTGTGCTGTATAATTCAGGCTTATATCCTGCAAGCCTGGGTACCAGAAACTGCTATTTATGTATCAGCACAGTCTTCTGACTGAGCGTATTAGCTCAGCTAGTTTGACCAGATGCCTGTACAATGAAAAAAGATACCTAAGATACCACCTAATGGCAGTAGAACTCTAAATAGGAAAAGAATTATGGAATAAGATAGAACAAAGATCACAGGATGGGTCATAGGATAATTCAAAAGTTGGAAGGGCCTTCAGGAGTGCCCTGCTGAATCAGAGTCAGCTACAAGGTCAGACCAGACTTTACCCAGTGAACTTCACCCTTCCTTATAGACTAGAATCCAAATTTCAGTAACCTTAGAATTCTTACTGATGAGCAGAAGTGACTTAGTTTGGAACAAAACCCCAGTTTACAGTCCCTTAAATTTAGGGCTGTAAACTGCTGAGGTTCATGAGCTGACCATCACACAGCTCAGCTATCTGTGCAGCAAAAGCAGCTTGGAGAAATGGATGAGGTAATTTGGTCAGGCATCCCAACCTCAGTTGTCCCCACCTGTCAATCAGAGATTCCCTAGATTTAGAGAATGAGGTCCACTCTACAGCCCTTGCCCAGGTGGCATGCAAAGTAAAAAAAGTCTCCAGTGTGAACATAAATGTATCTTGAATAATCTATTTTGTTTAAAAAATTACAGCTGTATGATAAGAGTTTGATATATGTAACATGCAAGAAATCTACAGAAAGATATTTAGACTGAGGATCTCTCTTCACTGTATCCCCCACAGCACTTAACAGAGATATTCTAAGTTTTATAGTTTAAATAAGAAAAAGTATTTATGAGGCATCAGTTTCCTTCTAAGGTAATTAAGAAACTCATAAATAAAATCAAGAAAATTCATTTTATATAGTATATTAGAAATCTCTGTAAATATATATTACAGTTCTCTTGTATGAGATAACACCGAACAGCAAAATGTCTGCAAAAAGAAAGATACATTGTTTTTATCACAGTGCAATGACTCTAAGCCAGAAGAAAATTCTTCCACAACTGAAGTTATTCATTATTGGTGTTACTAACACTGGTGAGAATTTAATATAGTATTTAAATTTCAAAAACTTAAGAAAGCTGAGTAAGCTAGAACTCTATTGGTTTATTGTCAGGCATCTATTAAAGAGATAGGGAAAGACTTTCAAACTTGCCTGACACAGGCTGTCTAAAAAATACCCTGGTCCTTTTTKTTAAAGGGGATTCAATTTTGTTCCAGGCTTAAATGATTTAGGAGCCAAAGGGCTGCATCTGTGTGGTCAATCGCAGACTGCTCTGCTGACGAAATGTGCTTCTGTAATGTACAACTCTGCATGTGCAAATCAGTCTACCTGAGATGTAGGACTTGCTAGCTTGGACGTGGTCAGGTGCTAAGCTGTCTCAGCAACTTCATGACGTTTTGACTTACCAGCAGAAAGAATGAGATGAGGCAGACCACCACTGTCTAAAGCTCTGTCTACAGTCTAGTGCAGTCTGCCTCATTTTCAAATGATATGGGTATTTGGAGCCTAAAATCTTTTGAGTTGAGTCTTCCATGTACTCCAAAATCATACATGGTAATTGGATATTTTCCAGAATTTGCTATTTGAGTTTCATGGTCTGTCATGTATGATATTATACTGTTCTTTCAGCCATACAAAATCAGTTACTTCCTTCCTTTAAAACTTGAAAAAATATGCCTTCAGAACTTCTAATGTTTCATCCTATTTTGCTGTTTTTTAATTTATGCCCTTTCCCGTTATCAGTTTAGAAATGTAGTTCTCACCTCAATACATGTTGTACCTTTTCTGCTTCTCTGTGAGATTCTGAACATTAACGAGAATATTGCTGTTGTTTTACCCACAGCAAAATGTGACCCAGCCTGTCGACATGGAGGTGTCTGTGTAAGGCCTAATAAGTGCTTATGTAAAAAAGGCTATCTCGGCCCCCAGTGTGAACAAGTGGATAGAAACATCCGAAGAGTGACAAGGGCAGGTATTCTTGATCAGATCCTAGACATGACATCCTATTTGCTGGATCTAACCAGCTATATTGTATAGTTTCTGGGACTATTTGGAAACAACACTTTCAACGGGCATTTATTTTGAAATCTGCCATTTTTTAAAGACTGTTTTCCTGCAACAAATACCAGTGATTTGATTTACTTTATTAATTTAACTATAATATCCTGAAATGTGCAGATAAATTCTTTGCATGTGTGCAAATATTTCTGTACATCGGCACAGATGTATAGATATCCAATACATACACACATACACATGCACACACTCTCACAAATATGGTTTTGCAGCTAGTGCAATTTTTTATATATATTTCTTCATGAGAAATAGTTTACACAGCGATTCCACTGTAAAGCACATTTTCATCAAAGGACTTTCATGGTGTCATAATGGATTCTTTGACATCCCAGAAATCTTGTGTCTGTACCTATCTGATCATAGCAATAAGAGAGCAGTTTTGAAACATCACTCTATAAACTGCTGGATTTAATAAAATCCAGTTGTAATAATTTCTAAGGTAAAATGAGCTACATTGTGAGACAATATTTCAGAACTCCTTAATGCATTCCTACGTAGGCAATTCATTGTAAGATTGTAACCTTCACCTTCATCAATGTAACTCTATTACAGAATGTTATGCATTTCTTTATCTAGCATAGATGCAGAAATCGGGTTATCACAGCTTAATATCAAGACTGTTTCAAGTGTTTAATAATTAAATTATATTCACATATTTCAAAACCAGTCATCCTAGAAGGTCTGCTTTTTATCATATATTTTATTTAACAGTGGGCACTGGGTTCATGTTACATATTTATATTATTTTATTTTATTTTTATAATATAGACATCACCTAGATGAGACAGCTTTACCATGTCCTGTAAAATACTAAAGTTACATTTTTCACCAACTTAATTGGAAAGACAGGGAAAGAGAGAGCAAACACACTCTTTAATGTGTTGTGGATCTAATCTAGAAATGTATCCTTGTGTCAACTTCTATTCATTTATGACGCATGAAAAAGTAACCACCAACCAATCATAATAAAATTCCAGCATATCATAAAAATGTTTATAAAGTGATTTTCACTATAACAAGATGGTCCAGATTATACATGATTAGACTGCTACAGATTTCACACTGAATGGAACTTCACTGGAYGAAAGCTCACTTTAGCACATCTTGGCTGCGTAAGATATAACTTGTACAAAACGTTATATGACAATTATTGCCAAATATGGTTTTAAATGTAAATGTTCCTTGAAGAGCTAACATAAAATTGATTTTTTTGTAAATGTATCAATAAATATGGTGTACATGCTATAGTCAGGTTTTTTAAAGTATTAATATTCTAATTAGATGCATCTTCGGAAGTGGTGCCCTCTCATCTCCAGCTCTGTGACATTACTGGCAGTTCCTTTGTTCGCTGTTTACCAGCTATCAGACTTCTTTGCACTACCTGGCTTTTACAAAATCCTGCCTACGCAGAGAGAACAGAGTAGCCACAACGAACACACGCTGTAGTTGTACAAGCAGCTGCTCAAGCCTCCACAGTTTACAACGTTATAGGCAATAGCTTCTAAAATGCGTTAGCCACATTACTCTCCAGCAGGGAAATCATCTTTCTAGGGCAGTGATATGTAACTAATTTTCCATTACAGAAAACTGTCAGTCTTTGATTTGGTAAAAATTAAATCTTTAAGTAGCGCATGACTGATACTTGTATTTAATCTGTATTAAGTATTCCAGCTAAGGGGAACAGAAAATTACATTTCCCTTCCATATATGTTTGCTTGGGTCTCAAGTGACCTCATGCCAAATGGAAATTAGTTGAGAAATCTTGGTTAAGTGCTTCGTGAACAATAGTCTGCGTAAAAACTGCATGCATAATTTTGCACAATGTAGATTCAACTGACAGTCCACTGAAAGAGATCTCAGGATTAAATGAGCATGGAGACCAAATTGCCCTCTCACCCCAGAATAGGGTGGTCCCTTCTAGTCACACGAGCACTCCATTGGCCAAGCAGTGTGACCAATCTCAGAATGAACCTTGCAGTAGCATCTGCAGGTTAATAGCAGCTCTTTGTCTCCAGTGCTTTCTGCCTTTAGTCTTTTTCCTGAATTCCATCACAAAAAGTTTTACAATTAAAAAATGTCCTGACAACCATTTTTATAAATTGACCTTACCATCTAATCTTTCCTTATTCAACGTGTGTGACAAAAACGTGAACTTCTCATGAATAAGCCAGCTGCCTAAATCTGTCAAATAGTGCAGTTTTATTACATATTAGACTCTTCATAATCAGCAAAGCAAGAAAAAAGTCACTGAAATATTTTAGCAACATCTAAATATCTGGCAGAGATAACATCTTTAACACTTTCTTTAGTGAAATGTATTTAAAATATAAACCCAACTTTAACCCAGCTGTGACTAACATTTTCAATAACCCACTGGGGAGATCTGATAGTTCTTTTCTCACTGCTCAGTTCCTAGAGGCTTTAAAAAACAGTAACTGGGATGTAAATAGAAAATTTCCAGTGATCAAATAGCATAGTCATTTAGAGAAAGGATAGCAATGATCACAGAAGTTGGATCTTAATAATAAAATAATTTAGTTTACTAGTGAAATCAAAAAATAAGACTCCAGTAAAAGCTAAGGATGAAACCCTGGCCTCATTCAAATCAATGGCAAAAAACTCTCACTGACTGCAATGAGGTCAGAATATCACTTTTAAAATTCAGGCAAACACTTCAGTTTATATAGGAAAATCTATTTGAGTCATTCCATCAAAACTTCAACACTGAGAAGTAATCTAAGAAGTGAAAAAAAGGGAGGAAAGGAGCAAACAGTTTGCGGAATGTGTTTTGCTTCATTTTCAAGCCATCTTTTATATCATGTGAAAGCAGGCATTTGCATTAAGGGTACATATGAAGTCCCAGTGGAAAAGAAGCATTCTCAAAAAAGACACAAAAAAATCTTAGCTGCTTATTTATCAAAAGAAATTATACTATTAAAAAGAGACCAAAATCCTTTCCCCTAGGCCTAGCCACCCAAGATGCTAGTTTAAAAAGGGCAACTGCAGTAATTGCCCTGAGAATTGGCACCAAAAAAAAAAAAAAAAAAAAAAAAAAAGGTCTGTAAAAAGCTTGTTGCCAGTTAGGTCGTTCTACAGCCACTCACACAATCTCTGAGAGTGTCCCAGAATAAAACTGAGCTTATAAATGAAACTAGATAAATGAGGCAATTAGATAAGGGCCTCTAGAAGGGATTTCATGTATGTGTTCAAGTTGTCTCTGCCTCTCTCCTAATCTTTTATTCCATTTATATATTCCTTTATTCTGAGATACTGCCTTGTCTCTTTCCAATACATTGTACATTTCAAGCATTCTTTAAGGGTTTCTGCTGCTAAAGGAGAATAAATATACCTGTTGCAAGAAACACAACTCCACTGCAGGTGTCTGCTAGTTTTCAGCTAGCCCTTATTTTATTATTTTACGATGGGAAACCTTCCTCCTTATTTTTTTGAGATGTCACTGATAAAAAAGAAAGCCTATTATCTGAATATAGGGAGAAACATCTTTAGTCCATAGCTGAGTACTGAGACAAAAAGAAATGGTAAATCAGCTCCAAACTGTTTTACTTCTATTTCAGAAAAATATTATATTAACTCCCTCCCTCCCTCCACGCCTGAGAAAATAYAGTTCTTCCATTAGCAGTCAGGGACGTAAACCCTTTGTATCTTCAGATTCTCACAGGTTACTCTATTTCACGCATCCAAAGTATAAATTAGGTATAAATAAGAATATAAATTCTGTATTGGCAACCATGCCAGCTCTGGTGTTTAGCTCCTTCTTTCATTCACTTCTCTTCATTATGACTTTGTAGATATTCCTTTCCAGACCGATAGCCAAGGCCAATATCCCTTGGTTGTTGCAGTCATTGCTTTTTATTTTTCAAACTACGTAATAGAGGCATGACTCAAGGAAACTTCCCAGAGGATGGGGATTTTTATCTTGTGATCATCCTGCAGAACTTTGATATTTTCTATACTAATACTGGCGCTTAGCTGAACATCGGTCATTAACTCCGTGTTACAATTCAGGAGTAACAGCCTGAAGTCCCTCACTCTCAGGCTATGGAACTCAGCTATAGATACACTAAAGCTGGAAGAAGGGGAAAAAAAACATTTGTTTGTGACACAGTCACTATGCTAGACAGAAAGTTACTGATTTCAATCCAATAATCAGATGCTTCCAGCAAAAAGCAGAGGATATTCCTGGCATGATGAAATGTGGCTTTTCAGTAAACCCTTTCTCTAGCTTGGATTTAGAAATGAGGACAAGCCCCATTCTATGTACAAATATGCAAAATCTAGATTCTGAAAACACTTTAGCATGGATAATTTTTCACAGGTGTGAAGTCCCAATAAGTTGAAAATAAATATGCACATGTATAATTCTGCTTGCATCCATAAAACAGGCATTTGTAAGATCAGACCTACATAGTAAAACCAACTCCAAGGAAATCCTGCTCTGATTATTTCTCCCTAATGATGTAAATACTTTAAAAGATGTTAAAGCATTATAATTTAATATCCTTTAGTTTAACTGTGTATCAGTTGTGTTAGCAATAATACTTCATTGATGTTCTGTCCAACTAAAAAGATGATCTTTGTTTTAGAAGAAAGGGAAGAGAGTCATGAATAAAATAAAAAATAACTTCTTGTATTTTATAATATTAAAAATTGGCCAAAATTTCATTTTTGTCAAATATATATATATGTATGTATACATGTCTTGCCAAAGTAGTAAACAACATTTTAATTTTATTCTAAATCAGATTTTCAGGAAATATTGAACCAAATAATATGGGTGTTGACTATAAAAACTGATAAATATTTCCATAAATAATTTCAGCAAAAAATGTAGAAACATTGAAAAACCCAGGACTGTTTTGCCAAAATTTTCATTGTTTTCAAAAGGGGAGTAATTCAGTGAAATAATACCAGTATATTTTTCAGGATATAGGTGTGAAACAGTAGAAGCCACTCAAAAGCTTAGTACAGGATTACTTTAATCTTTCTTTGAGGGCCTGATTTGAAATCCATTGATGTCAACTGAAACTCTCCTATTGACTTCATTAGTTACAGGATTAAGTCCTTAAAAGATATCCACTTAGCTGGCAGAAGAACCTCAGTGCAGACATCACTGCACACATYATCCCTCTGTGTCTGCATCTGCAGTCATTAGACTTGCTAAGATTTTCCAGAATAAGACTGCAGATTCAGGCCTGCCTTTAAGTACAGAACATACCCAATCCTGTTGCGTTGCCGTATAGATATTGCCAACAGTTACACAAGGAGTCTGTTAAATCTACCAGATTCTTTGATACCTCTTTAAAAATGTTGAGCAATTAGCTCACATTTTTTTCTCTTTCATGCWCATGTTCATTTTAAATATTTAGCATATGCCACCAAGCAGGAAAGTAATTCAAATAGCAAGTCAGTAGTRCCATTTTACGAAATACACATAACGAGAAATGGAACAAAGTTCTTCACACATAAAGGATGGACTCTGCACTGACAAATGTCAGGGGAAGACTTCCATCAACTGGTTTGAGTCCAGTAGTGCAAAGCCTGAATGCAACAGTTCAGCACACTTTCAAACCCTTCTTCCTGCATTAAGTAAGAATGGCGTAACATTTCAATCACAACTACACCCTAATCCGACAAAAAAAAATTTGTTCTCACCCTTACTAATAAGAATAGTAAGACTGAAAGCAATGGGACTACTCAAAGTACTAAAATGACAGGTGTAGGTTATTACAGGATTGGACATGAGTAGGTATCTATAGACATAGGCATGCTAGGCAAAGGTGTACCTGCATGTCTGCCTGTTCATTGACTTCAATTAATATTGTGCACACAGAATTCATCCTGTTATACAATACACCACATCCAAGCAATCTTAGTATAGCAATTAATTCTCCATAGACTTACACTGAGCAGACTGACTAATTAGATGGTATTGTTAATGCCTGATCTTGGGAAAGGGAAACATTGCTATTTTACAGCACTGTATAAATGGTTCAACTGACACATCAACCTTTTCCTTCAGTTCACTCCTGAGTTATTAATAATTACTAATCTGGGTTATATATCAGGAGAGGATTATCTTGTTATTCCTTAATCCAAATAAAATTCCCATAGACTTCCATAGGAGTTTTTCTTCACATTAGACTGTACAGTTTGATTTGAAAGCCAAGTGACACACCCGCTTACCAGATCTCTAAGTACTGAAAACATATAGTTCTAGTGATCATTTCATACCATAGGTATTCACAGCAAATTAACATTTTGTGTTACGTATATTTAATGCGTGTCTTTACCGACTGTTTACTGTACACACACAGGGTTCCACAACCAAACATATCAGGAATTGTTGCTAAGAATGTGCTCAAACAGCAAGCTGTATCATTAGAGAAGAGTTTTATTTCTAGTGCTAAAAAACAACTTCCCACCGGTTATCAGTGATCAGTAGGGTCCCATGTATCATATATTTGAGTTCCTTTTACAGTCTATGAAATTTTCCCATTTATTTTCATTTTGTGATGAAAACAAAAGGGAACAAAATATTTAAGGGAAGAATTGTTTAAATTCCCAGGAAATTTCAAAAGAAGGTGCCAGCTAAAGCATGCGAACGTACGTAGCGGCTGTGGTTACAATATTCTTGGGCGGGAAGAAGATAGAGAGAGGAATACATTTGGGTTTTTTTAAGTAGGATGCACTTTGTTGTGGGAGAAAAAGGTGGTTTGCATCACAAGGCATTGACGAACAAAGCCAATTTTCTAAATGTTCTTAAGGGGAGTTGCTAAAAGTAAAACAATCTAGGTGGAGTAAAAATTGGTGTGCAAATTGGGCTTCATTCATGTCAAGATATATTGAGAGCAGGACCCATCTGGTATTAAGTCACCAGATGCATCATGTAGTGATCACCATTAATACCAGAAGCAGTAATTCTACCCTGTGAATTAGCCAGAAATACTATTAGCCACCCCCCACAAAATGTACTGTAGGATTAAGACCTCAATTCCCTTTTGAGAACAATTAGATTTTAATGAGAGCCAAGCAAAAAAGGAAAAGAAAGTAACAAAAAACCTCTCACTTGAGAACATTATTGTAGCAATACTCCTCTGTTCAACTAGTTTTATTATATAATAGCCATCAGGTACTGTATGTACATTTGAAATGTGGGAAAGTAGCTTAGAAAATATCTTCATTCAAACTATGTTTAAGCATCTTCTACAAACTGTATTATACTTCTAAGCATATAAAGGCACCAATCTAGCAGAGCACTGGAGCACACAAGTGATTTTAAGCATATGAGTCTCACTGAAGTCATGTGCTTAATGCTATTAATATAGTAAGTGCTTTCTTGGTTTGAGACCTTAAAAGTCTTTGCAAGTCTACCTATGTAGATTACATATGCGATATGTGCATTTCTTTTTAGGGAGACAGCATGGCTGAAGTTCAAAACAAGAGAATTCAGTTACTGTCTGTCACAAATTCTATATAATATTAAATATTTGCATCTTTGTGCCTCCCTTTCCCATCTGAAAATTAGTGAAATCAGTCTTTGTAAAGTGCTTTGAGCTCTTCAAATGAAAAGTGCTATAAAAAGTACAAAGTATTATTATATTATGGAACACCATGTATGTATACACACTATTATGTAATATATAATATATGTATAATGCATATAAATTCTAACAAATGTATTTGTGTAATATCTGAGAAATGGAACAGTTGTATCTGGAAGTGATAAATGCATAGAGTTGGATTTATTGTTAATCTGTGGATTTAATGATTTTTTAGACAAAAGGATGTTTAAGTGTATAATTGCTTTTCTTAATTTAATATATTTATGTAAATGCATGCCTGAAGTTCCAGTTAGATAGTTAATCTGTGTCCCTTAAGCTAATAAAATATATTAAACTTTATCTTACAATAGAATGTACATGTGCTGCTTTAAAGTTTTTTCCATATTTTTGTTATGACCAAATGCATAATTTAAATTTCTTGGAAATTTTAATTTTGAATTGGCTCCTTGATCTTTGCTGTAAAAGCAAAATGCCAGCATTTTACATGTTCTCTGAAATGTATGCTAGTTTTATTTGCATAAATTATAAAATGCTTTCATAAACTGTGACTGAACAGTGCTAATATTTTTGGAATGGGAAGTATGTATCAATTTATGGGATCTTGTTTGATTCTAGATAAACGAGAGTAAAAATTAAGACCTCCATATTGAAAAGATACCTGTTTCACTGCAAGCAATCTGTGTATGTACATACATGCTTGAAGAAAGGCATTTCAGGTACAGGCGTCTGAAGTATGTATTTTGGAGAATTAGCTCAGTAACAACAGGAAAAATGCTGGGGATCTTTGTTTTGTTTTGTTTTGTTAATATCTCTGAAAAGAGGCATGTTACCAGAATAATGTTTGTTAAATTCAGAGGAACCATTTCCAGGGAGTTAAATAGAGGCCATAAAAATGAATGTAACATAAAATTCTTTCCATTTCTTCTCATCTCAAGTAACAGGTTCTGTTCCCCTGAAATCAACACCTAAGCATATCTGTGGGAGGAGGGCCAACTGGGTATATGTATATCTTTTATACAGAAGAACATTTATTCAGGACAATTAAATACAAACTACACTTGCAACTTACATTTGCAAAAGTAAAAACCAATTTGGACAGGAAGCACTAAAGAACCAAGGGCTTATTCACCCATTAAGTTCACCTTAGTGATTTTGAAATACTATTAAATTAGTCTTATGCACTTAATTTACTTGAAGTGTTTAGCTTGTCCTGCATTTATTTCCTAGAGTGAAGAATGAAGGATTATTGAAACTAAGGTATTGATGCTATCTCTACATTTCAGATCTAAGCCAAAACAATCTTGAAACTTTCATGAAATTGTTTTTCCATTTTTCAGCTAGTTATACCATTAGCGATATGGGATGGTGGCCAGCCAGAGAACTAGGGTCCAAAGAAAATTTGAACCTCACCCAAATTTGAGGGTATTTTGATACCGTATTTTACTTCAGCTTCTCAATGAATAAAAATAACAGCTGCAGCAACTGTTCTTTTAAATACATTTTCTTTAAAAGATGCATTTTCTTAAGTTGAAGAAGGGCTCAGAACAAGAAAACAGTTGGAAGCTGACAAATAAAAAAGAATGAAAAAATCCATGAGGATTGTTTTGATTTATACATTCRGTTGGAAATTAAAAGAAACCTGTGAGGTACAGTACATAATTATAATAAATACAGTGCAGCATGCAGTTCTGGTGGCATCATGAGTCATTTGAGTTTGCTCTTGTAATTTATTAAGACATTATGAAAACTCACTGACATATTTATAAGCCTTGGAATTAACAGCTACCTTTCATTTCTTTTACAACACATAACACATGAATTTTACATAAAGAGTTATGTACACTCAACTGTGTATAGCAAGACTGTAATTCTATCTAGAGCTTCTGAYGACATCCTAAACGTCATGGGCCAAATTCACCTCTGCCTTTAGATAAATTAAGCAAGGTATATTTGGCCTCTTGAATGAGGCTTGTGTGGTTTGTCAATGTCATCAGAACCCTCAAATGGAATTGAAAGCTTAAATGCATGATTCTGGAGCATTTCATTTTAGTAATATAGTTACTAATAATATTTTTGCTTCACTATTTAACCACCGTTCCCAAAACATATACTTCAAATAAGCTGCTTCTGTCCTTTTGCTGCCTTCTCTTTACTTCTACTTACAGCTCTGCTGATCTTTAATTCTTTTGTTCTTTATTTGCTTTCTTGTAGAGCTGCTTCTTCTCAATTCTACTGCACTAAATTGCTATATATTTACAAGTTTCTAATGAGATGAATTATGGCACAAGTGCTTTTTCCCTCTATTTTAACAAAAATACTAAGTAAGAGCTCAACTCCTGGTTTAACTCTAAATTAAAAACACACCACAAGTAAATATGGTAGAATCCTTAAAAGGCCAAAGAATCATTTCAGTCTATGTGGTTGCATTTATTTATTTTGGGGGAAGGGTTGGTTTGAGGCATATTTGATGACATGTCTACATATGACATACATCTCTGGCAGAATCAGGCAAAAGTGGGACATAGTTTTGGTTTTGAAAAACCTCATTGAACAGTAGTTCTCTTGTTTGGTTAGTTTGAGGGGGGGGTTATTTTTTTTTTTTTGAGTTTTTTCTCTTTCAAATCTAGGACTACTCCTGGTTTTGGTCTGAATTCCRTAATTTTTGGCTGAAACAGTTGAATGAATGGTTCGTATACTGATTCAACATTCAATATTTTAAAAGTACCATTTATTACCTAGATGATTGCCAAACATTACTGAATATGACAGCCTTCTTCAACTGTCACTTATCTTACATTAATACAGGTTCACTGATAACAGTGTAGTCAGGAGGAGGATCAGGCCACCTTTAGTAGTTGCCTTTCCCTCTCACTGGTTTTATATCAGGTAAAATCCATTAAATTCAGAAATGTTTTTCAAGTCTTTCCCCAGTCAAAGCAGTGTCATCATACTAGCAGAGTTTGCCCCAGTTACATACACAATTCTAAATGTTTCATCTTTCACTACATAAGTTTGATTACTCAGTAATGGATTGACTGAGGGAGGGAATGTAGGAGTTGTAAGCCAGTCTTCCGTTAGATCTAGTAGTATGTTCTCCCTCCAATATTAGAAAATTAAAATTTGGTGATATATATGTAAGCAATTTCTACTTCAGAGAAGGGGAACAGCCCATGTGAGTCAAAGGGCAGCATTTGGTGCATGAGATTATTTATAAAGAAGAGATCCAAACTCCACAAACTGCAGTCGAATTAGTACTTTCCTAGTCAGATCAATAGAACAGGTGCAGATCCAGCTTTCAGGTCTTTAAACTACACCAGCCCAGATAAATCACAGCTATGGAGTGTGTTTAGCAATCTCAAGAAAACTTTAGAAATGCAATGCCCATGGTGCAGATAAAGTGCTTATGAAAAAGGTGGACACAACATCTGTACTGGCACAGAATGCCTGTTTTAAAGTAATAGCTGCAAAATGCCTCCTATAAAGCATAAGACTGTTAGTACAGCTGCAGCTTTTAATAGCTATTGAATGTCTTGATCAGGGAGGCAGATCCAGAGCAAGGGAAATGGACAAGTAAAACTATAAACTGCTATTTTACACCTATGAAAGTAATATCAAATATAGTCAAACTCACTTTTTTTTTTTTAAAAAAAAAGAAATTCATCCCTGGAGAGCTTCGTGATAGATCTTACCTAGCAAGCCATCAGAAGGCACTTATGTCAGCCTAACCCTGAGGTTTCTAAGCGGTATAACTGTACAGTCTACACACACCTATTGCTTATTATATCTGTGACAGAAATACGCAGCTAAATATACATGCACAGTACCTCATGCATCATGGCGCATTTTTCAAATCTATGTGGTTCTAGATCAGTGCAAACAAGGAGAAGTAGTTATACAATCGTTTAGATAGTTTTTAAGTTGGCTATGCAAGAGAAAAATTATCCTGACGTGATTGAGTTGCCCAGAGACTTGAATATAGGTAACAGGATACAACTAGTAAACTCATTACTCATTAGCTTATTAAAATTATTCTGAAGCATACAGTTGTCTGACACTTTTCTGATTTTTCCTGTTTAAATTCCTTAGTAGTAAGATGAATTTGTGTCTAATGTGACCCTAGTGAATAATCATATTTACTTTGCATTTATGATTACAGCTTTTTGTTTATGATGGAAGTTCTTTTGAATTATTAGCTTTTCAGTGTGCAGATAAACTGCCATTTTAACATTTTCTGAACTTACTATTGCATTATAAATTCTTCACTTATTTTATTAGCCCAAAATTATAATACATCACATAATGCTCAACAGTTACTGCTGGGATCACAGATTGACCTGTTAAGGCTTTCACTTGAAATTATCCCAGATAGAACACTCCTAATGTCTTGTCTATTAAACTTAAAGGTCATATACAGATAAATTTGACTGGAATTTTTTTTTTGCTTGGGACCACTTTTTCCTCCAAGTAGGCATCAGGTTTCAAATTATGTGCTGTTGATCCAGCCTACCTAAACTGGGTCCCAGCTATGTAAACCCTTCTGAATCCCAAAGAGCAATCTAGTCTACTCAATTTCCAGTACGACCTAAATGTCCTGGCACCTACGTTCACTAAGTACCTTTTAATTTGGCTGGAAATTTTTCTGGCTGGCATACATCCTCAGAAGTAACTCAACATTGTGGAGATAGATATTTATCTCCTTCTAAAAGTAATCCAGGATAAGACATGCAACTGCCAAAGCTTTCTTGAGACCTTGGAGAATCCTGAAAAGTTAGTCATAGTCAGCACCTCAATTAACTTCATGGGTGGCGGTGCCAGCTTTGTGATAAGGACAACTCAGAAAGAGGTAGATCTAAACTCCTCTAGTTACTTCCCAAGAAACTGCCCTGACTGCAGTCCTTCCGGCTGAATCTGAGCTGCTACACAGCCAGAAATGACAGAAGTCATAGGATCAAACGAAAAGAAAGAAGAACGGAGTCAGAATCTTCTGGCCTAGGGAGCTCATCTGAAAGTGAAAAGGCCTAATGCTCTGCTCCTAAAATAGTTCTTTTCTTCAAATCCAGTCATACGCACTCCAAGAAGCAGGATCCAGTGGCATAGTTCTTCTTCCTTCCAGGTGCGAGTCTAGCTCCCTCTTCTTCTGCCTCTACAACCTATGGAGGGTGGGGGGTGGAGGAGGATTACTATGCACATGATAAAAGCCCCATTTCAGATGACAGGCACACATTTACAAGGYAGACAAGATTAAACACAGCAACAACAAAAACAGCAGAAAAACTAGCAAGGAAGAAGTACCAACATAAACATTTTAGCTCCTGAAACTATCACCTGAGAGCTAGAAGTTATTTCTTTTGTTTTTCAAAATCTAACTACCAGAAAAGATCATGGTGAAAACCCAGATCTGTTGGTGTCCATAGCAGCTCTGCCTGTGATTCCAGTGGTGCCAGGACACCAACCCATACAGAGATTAAAATCTGGCAAAGTATAACAGACTATTTTGGAAGGCAAGTTCAAATAATGATGGGCTTGTCAGCTTTAACAGGACTGTGTGGCATTGTGAGTTTCAAACTTCAGCTTCATGACAAATTAATATCCCTACAAAGCTCAAACTGAAAGATTTGTCAGATTATTGCACATTAGAAACCAAGAGCAAATTAATCTTTTTGTGCATCTTCTGAACAGCTGACAGAAAAAGTGATGAAGTGCTTTCCATCTTCATAAAAGGAAAAGAAAACGAAGACACGTCTTCGCTGAAGCTTTTAGTGACTACTGAGTTGTACAGAGATGCCTGAGATAACTTTAAGGTAGCTAGCTTGAGTACAAGTAGCAGTCTAGCAGTAGCACCAGGGAGTTCAGAGAAGCTCAAAAACAGCTCAGGTGAGCCCACCAAGCTCTATATCATAATTTTTGACTGCAACCAGTTTCCTAAACTTGCTTACTTGACACCTCATTTAGACACTTGACAATGTGCTGCAGTCACTACTAACTGCAGTGTAGACACAGCTAAAGATACATCTTCCGTAGTATTATTCACTTAAGTAAAACCTTCCACAGATCAGAGAATTACCACTCAAATTAACAGGGAAAAAGCCAACACTGAAATAATTACTTCCAGTGGTGGTGGCAGTAGAAAATTACTGAGATGGCTTTATTTTAGTTTAGAAAATCTGCTGCTAGCCAATTAGCAAATGACGAATATTAAGCCAAACTGCCTCTAGGGCATTAGTTTCCATGTCTAGAGTATACCACAGTGCAGATGTAAACAGTATATTGAAATCTTTGTATTGCTACATTACTACAAAAGTACATTGATTTTGGTCTAAAATCACATTGACCTCAGTCTAAAACAATAGCCTTCATCCAGCTCATTCAGTTCAGTCAGTAGGTAAGCTTTGTCCATTTGCAACGGTTAATTCTATGTCTCCTTGAAGAAATTTAAAGTAAACCAAGAAGGAGAGAAAAAAAAAAAGGAGCAAACTGTTTGACAACAGAAACAGATAATACTAAATATACGAAATTATGCCTACCCTTCAATGAAGAAAGATTACAGAATGGCGGCTAGAATAGTATCCTGTCATCCTACAGCTATTTTATCTGAGAATTTTATGTGGCTAGGCACTAGGGAGGTCACTGCTTCATATCTGAGAGGAAAACTATTTTCAGATGTTTGAATTTGGATGTAATATATAATATAGAATGCACTCTGCCTTCTGCATAAAGAGAATGAATTTGCAGTGGGATAAGCTACAGTCCCTGCATGCTTCAGATAGCATCCTTAGCTTTTCCAATGGATTTTAGATTTGTTAGGGCTAGAAATACATCTTGAAGTAGAAAATCTACTCCAATATAATCATTTTGTATCATATGAACTTAACGTAATTGTAACGGTGTGCTCCTTTCCCCCACACTGATGCGCTCTCTCCTCCTCAACCTGATCTCCCCGTAAACAGCACGTATGTAGGGGCTAATTGAGCATGCACCAACTAAAGCCCGTCTAGTATGCAAATATGACTATGAGTCAATCATCTCCCCCCCCCCTAAACAGGGGGCAGCCCAGAGCCCATTGAGCTCTCCTGCATGGCAGCGGGCTGCACTGCAGCACCTCCTCTTGAGCAGGGATGCCTCTCGAGGTTACTCCTCGAGGCTGAGAGAYTCCTTACCCGCGACAGATCCTCGGTAAGTGATTAATAGCATGCTGAACTTCTGCGAACTTCGCAAAACTTTGCTGAGTTATATCTCTGATTAATTGCGCACATAATCCCTTAGACATGAACTGTTGACCAAGTCTGGGACTATGACTGGATCCAGCCGCACCCAGACTCCTCTCAGAAGGAGTTTAGAAAGCAAGGGGGTCCTCTCTGAACCTCGTGACTCAACGGGAGGGTTTCCTTTGCACACACTCCTTTAGATATGAACCGTTGACCAAGCCTGAGACTAGGACTGGATTCAGCCGCACCTAGGCTTCTCTTTGGAGGAGTTTAGAAAGCAAGGGGGTCCAGTCTGAACCTTGTGACTCAAYGGGAGGGTCTCCGTTGCACATGCATCAGACCCTGTCCTTCATTCAGTAAATAACTGAGTGAACCTTGCCAATCGAACCTTGTTAAATCGTTCTTATTTACGATTGAACTTTGTTAAGTCACTGTCTTACTGCAATAAACGTAGTGCTGCTTCCCTCTTACGAGTGAAGTGCATCACTCCTTTCGTGACAGTAATATACATGCAAATGGTTCAAAACCTCTTCTATTTAAATAATAAAAGTTTGTGCTGATGAAAATATTATTGCATTGTTAAAAAAAAAAAAACCAGCTATTCAACAACCACGTTTTTCCAACCTTCCTAATTTGGCCAGAGCAAAATTAATTTTGCAACTGGAAGTTGCTATCCAAACTGAAGAATTACATGACTCTCTGCAGAACATACTACCTACAGCATCCCATTCTTAGCATCAAGTGGCCATTATATCACAGACATGCAATGAGAGGAAGTGTTCCAGGCTTTCTGCCCAATAAAAAATTAAAGAAAATCCAAATTATTTTTTCAGTTTGCTTCTAGGCAAGGAATGACCATGAGAATTTCCAAGCAATATGTAGGGGAATGTTTTATGAACAGGAAGAAGGTGAGGATTTAAAAAAAATTATTATAAAACTCTGAGAATCAGAATTAGGGGCCGATTTTTAAAATGATTTGCATGGGAAAGAGATGTCTAGATGACTTTGAAAGTCTGGCTTTTATTGCCTGATCCTACATTGCCCTACTTGCTGACTTGAGAAGTATAAGCAGTTGAAATGAACGCATAGCATCCGCTCATGGATTTAGAAGTTCACATATATGTATCATCTTAAGTTATCGTTACCATTTTCATATCTTGACAACAAAGAGCTTTTTCTCACTTGTGATTTGCCAGCGATAACTTTCCATTGTTTGAGATATAAGATGTAACTTAAAAAGACACACAGCACAAAATGTGTTTACATTATTTTAGACATATTGTTCACTTACAGTATTTTTTTTTCATCACTCTTGATTAGTGTGTATCCTAATGCCTAAGCAGCCCAAACATGAATGTGAATAGATAAGCTAAAATCTGAGAATTTCAGGAGTGGTGAAGTGCATGCTTTCCCCCCTCTCCTCCTTTAAAAAGTGTCAAATGCTTCCCGACACGCTTAGGCCCATGGAAATGGAACATATTTTCTCATTAGGTTAATTAATGGGTCTGCTTGGGTGGTATAATTCAGGATAAATTTCCTTTAGTACTCTGTCATACCTAAAAAGGATCTTATTTTTGTTATGTTTTGTGATGTCTTTAAATTTTTATGACTTCTCCTCTGTTTAGTCTGTATGTAATCCTTCTTTTGAAACCTAATGTCCTAGAAAATCTGCAGGTTTTCCTCAAAACTGGCACACTATAGTTTATAGTCATTTCTTTTTCTTGTTTTCTTAGAACTCCATGCAAGTCCTAAAGGTGTAGTTCACAGCTCAGGGAATTTATGATTACATCGTCAATGTAAACTAAAGAAGTGCGATATATTAAAACTGACAAGATGCTGTTCATTAACCTCTGAAATATAGCCAGGTGTGATGTAATTAACAGAGGCTTCCAACTAAGAAAAACCTAACACGGCTCCTAGCTCAGCTTGACGGTGGCTTCCCTTACCTCATCTGGGAGAAGGACTGCCTGGGTGGGGACTCTCAGTGGAAACGTAATTTCAGAAAAATGTGGTTTGGGGAAAATGAGACAGGGTAATCCCTTTCCATGCCAATGTTTCTCAAACAGTTCATCTTCTGCTTTCCTTTCATTTCTAGGTTAGGATACTAACTTGGTAAGGTTGTAGTGAACCACAGCTTCCCAAGTTCAAACTAGTTTGATGGGCTGGAGGTACTACGTCTATGAAAAAGAGGAACATTTTAAGTATTGGAGTCTAAACTAGTGGAGAAAGCAATGGCAGGCACCGAACACAAAACAGCAAGTGCTGCAATTCATACATGCTATATAGCTTGATCAAAACAAGGCTTTGATTTGATTGTGACAGTTTTGGTTTTTTAATAAACAGTTGTACCGTTTCGACACAAAAATGGCAAAATCACAAGAGACCAAATATAAAGAAAAGCACAACACTTACACATTATTAACTTAAACTTCAAAATAAATGAGTGTTATTGCTTAACATTATTTTATTAACAGTGTATGTGGAATATGCACCAAACAAAAACAAAGACTTTGAAACTCATCCCTGATATAGTGATAGAAGAAACTTTGTGAACTAAACTCATATTCCTGAGGCATTTTTCCAAATATGGAAATTAAATGTGAAAATAAGGTTTTACACAGTCCATGGTTTAGAATTTTGTGTCCATCCAACATCGAGGTCCACATCCTAAAATGATTTATGGTCATTAAATAGCTTTGCTCTCCACAAAGTTGGCTATTGCAACAATCCAAAACTAGCTGATTTTCACAGAAATCGCTTGATTTGATCAATTTTATCCAGATAGAAAAGATTTTTTTTGAGTATGATGAACAACCTGGGAACAAAAGACAGCTTTTCTTGGAAAAATAGGATTTGGATAACCTTTGCACCACCTTCCTACATTTCTAGAAAAGTATGAGGACCAAGAACAGCCTTTGCATTTTCTTCTGACCAAGGACAAGTTACAAGGAGAAGGCTCCTCCTTTTAACTTCTCTTTCTTTGTCATCCTCTCCTGTTTATTCCAGAGGAGGATTTGGAAATGATTGCTGGCTCCTTCTGAGCTCCTCATCTATGGAAAATGTGGAGAAAGACTGGAGAGAAGACTAACAAAGACTGTGGAACTGGAAGCAAACAGACTGGTGGGAAGAGATTAGGGGGTCAAAAAATGAAGAAAAGTGAAAGAGAATGAAGGATTATAAAAAAAGAAGGATTCATAGGATAATGAGATCTGAAGAGGAAGTTAAGGATGTGAACAGTAACATTCTTCCTTGTATTCCCATCGCTGTGAATTACTTGTGCTGGACTATTATTATCTAACGTTGAAAAACTAACCTAATGGAGTAATTGTAGAACATCAAATAGTATTTTAAAAAGTTTTTTTTTTTTTTTTTTAACATCCAACCCTACCCCAGCATCTTACAGACTTTTTTGATGATACCAGTATTGAAAATGGCATTGTGTAGTACCAGCAGCAGAACAGCAGTGAGGAGTAAGACCATTGGCAGTGGCAGTTTCCACCGCTAGGTCAAACTACGTATTACTCAAAGCCACTTGTATGTTACTAATGCTTTGTTGTAGTAGCAGCTGTAGTAGCATTTAAGGGCCTGGAAAACGTTTATCTATTCCTTCCTATCAGAATTCAAATCTTAGTAATACATGACTCTTCTACATCAATAATCAGAAAGTATGCCTTCTTCTATCACCACTGTTTCTGTTCTTCCATGCATGTCCCCAGTCRCTGAACACTATCTCTAAAAGATAAATTACATAAGTAAATAGATATGAATATATTAAAACTGGTCCATAGAGGAATATTATACATAAAATCTTAAATTTCTAAAGTATTTACTTCATCTGTGCTCAGGACTTACAATTACATTTTGTAAATATTATGGCATTTTACTTGCAGAAATGATTTAGAGTGAAAAAATTAAGCAGATACTGATAAACATTCCTGGAAAGTGAATCTTGTATTTAACAAGAAACCAAATTCTCAGAATTGTACTCATCCATTAGATTAGAAATATCTCTTATTGGCTAGATTATCTATCAAAACTAATTTTGAATATGGCATCTAGTAAGTACTGTACTGATTTGTTGGTTAATTACCTTTAATGTAAGTATATATCTCTTATTTAACTATATTAACTGAATTAAATGTATCAACAAATTAAATGACTCATTGCAGGCATTTCATTTGCGAATATCTTAAATCTGGAGAAATACTTTGAGCCCATTGCAAATAGTAAAAAGATGATATACATCAAATAAATTAACCCGTCTAAGAATACACCCAACGATGGTCAAGGTCCTTTTGCAGCTTCCTAAGCTAACATTACATCTTTTTCCATGCAGCAATTAGACCAATTCCTGCCTTGGGACTACATTCAAGATAACTTTGCGCAGAAGCCCTTGTTTTTACTATAGGGGTATCAGTTGAGTGCAGTTGTCCCACAATACTCTATGCAGAGTATGCATCTCAGTCTTTTCCAGGGTATTTTCTATTACAGAAAAGGCATTTGGCAAAGAAAGCATTATTTTTTTCTTAGCTAAATATCTCAGAAWACTATAACTGTGTGGAAAAAAAGTACTCCAAAACTGACAGTACTGAACACATTTTGACATGTCATTTCTGCAGCATTAGCCATACTTACAACACTTCAAGACTATGGACAAAATTTAAATTATGCTGATGCCTCACCAGCAACCCTCATTAAACTATTGCGTTGTGTGGGCCTTTTTCTGTAATAATGCTACACACATGAAAAATCTCATTTTATCAGACAAAAGCATGACAGTAAATATTTGGTCAATAATCTCAGGTGAAGGTGGATCCAAAACCATTAATTCAGAAGTTAATCCCAGACTCTGTAAAAACTTAGATCAGCACAAAAATAACTAATAGAACAAATCATTAAATTCAAGTATATGAACTCATACTCCCAAACAGGAAAATATTAAGCATGGAAAACTTTGTCCAAAAGAATGAAACTTGCAGAAACTGATCTTAGTTGCAGTAATCAGGAACCAATTATTTCATTTCATCAAGTTTTAGCTGACAGACTGTAGAAGATTTTTAAACTAATGTGGACATGTTATCCTTCTAATATTAAATCCAATTTCCAGTAAAATGATAACAGAAAACCATGAAGTTCATGTTAATTGGGCACAAAGGTTGGTTTTTTTTTTATTACTCATAAATGTTCAAATCCATTGGAAGAGATTTATCACAATTCCATTTACTTTAAATTGCCACTGTCAAATGATATTACAAATAACCTAAAGTCTTGTTAATATTTCACACAAACATTAAGATTTATTTATTTGTTGAGACACTAATGGAATATTTAATTACACACACAAGGAACAATACAAAAGTTACTCTGAGTCAAACTTCAGGCTCAAAAATTCACTGATTTATGGTAAAGGAAATGTACGCCTTTAAGAGCATGTATTTTTGTATTATGTATGTTTTTCCACAATCTCTATATTTTTCCTGCAATGATTGTGTATTTAATATCAACTGTTTAAAATTACAGCATTAGGCAAAAGCTCAGAATACAACAGATTGCTATAACAACTTATACAAGTAGTGTTGAAAGGGATTCACTCTTGATGGTCTTAGAGACTGTCAGAAATACCCTTCATCACCTAAAATTTGACTGCTGTCCCAGATGGAATAAAAAGTCTGTGAAATTCCAAGAATTCCAGGTCTCTTGCAACTGCAAGTGACAGAGCTCTATCAAAATCTTTTCAAAGTTACAGTGTTTTCAGTACAGTTGGCCAACAACACTGAATTTCAACTATAGATGGAAATTCAGATTTAACTAATTACATCTCAATAGCTGCTACAGCTATCGTAAAGATGCTTTATTCAGGTAAATTAATAGCAAGTCAATACAACCTCCTACACATAAAACCTATTTTTTATAGAAATAAATGACATTCCTTGAGACAACAGCCATTATGACTGTTTGTCTTTTTTTCTCTTTCACACTTGGCTACCAAAAAGGTTCTGGTTCATAATCTGTATCTATATGTTCACCTTCCACACAAATTTCAGATAACTTTGAAAGTGCTAATTAATTCTCTAAATATATAATAAAGTAAATATTAATCATATCTTATAGAAAGGGAACCAAAAAGAAACCTGGCATAATAAAGAAAATTTGAACCTGATTTTTGATGTTGACTGTTCTTACTTCCGAAAACACCATTTCTGTTACTGGAAGAATACAAGCATAGATACTGAATAATAACCTTTAAGTTTGAAAAACAGAAACTAAAAATGCTGCTTGATACACCTGGAAAAACAATGACTGGCATTATTCAACAACTTTTTTCTCCTCTGCCTTATCTTAATCATCACTCTAAGCTCATGAGCTCCACTGGTCACAGGAAGATTTTGTGGGAATATTTTTTGTTTTTCTGTGTCTTTGAAAAGAGTCAGTTTTCCACACAAAAGCAGCTTGTCCCACTCCCCTCTGCAGGTTCCTCTGAGCACTGCTGCAAGATTGGCAGAGAAAGGTTTGAGATATTTACTCATTTGTGCTTGTGCACCTCACCATCTTTCACATCAAGTTTAATATGAAACCTCAGGTGAACTAGAAGGCTTTTCTAAACATCTGTGGAAGTTTGTCATACCTATGCCCRCAAACTATTTGCCTGTTGAGATAGCCAAAAGCTGTCATGTTCTTAAAAAAAACTAGCTTCTACTGAAACAGGATAGCTCTCTAAACAGAGTGGGAGGTTAACCAATTTCATTCTATCTGCTTTTATTCTTTGATTTTATCTTTAAATATTAATATTTTTAAGACCACCCACCAGCTAACTTGTCTAACAAAACTTACTCCTGAGTTATCTGATCAACAACTGGTGTGAGGCATAACTTCCTAAAAAGATGCATGCATTTTAAGGTAATTATTTAATTACATTCTTATATCATGGAACATTATATTTGACTTTTTTTATATAAACACTCAAAACAATATAGTGGTATAAGTTACATGTTTAAGCCAGTGTGATACTTAGCACTGAAACTTGCTTCATAAAGACACTTAACACCAAGCAGATCTATACAGCTTAATTTGCAAAGAGTAATCCTCAAATTTCTCACTCTTGGAACTGATTAAAAATAAATTCATCCCCTCTAAAACTTGAAAACTTAACTTGATGCAATTAAAATTTTTTTCATGCAATATACAAGATTTACTAAATTATTGAAAGCTAAAAGGATGTAAAAGGACTATTTTCTCAAATTTTGTGGAGAAAATCAAGAACCAGTGATATATGTTTTTATCCTGCACTGTAAATGCTACTGTTGCACACAAATTCCAAATGAAGGAGACTAAAATGTAGCATTTTTAAAGTTCTATGGAGTCTCAGAAGATTGTAAAGAAAAGGGGTTCACATCAAACATCAGTTATTAAAATAGCTGACATTTTAATCTGGATATTGTACTACAGTCTGAAGCATACTAACACATTCCTAATGCATTACTGGTCTGAAAATGTAGCCTACGTTACACAAGAGGAAATATCGGATTAAATAATGTTAGTCCACAGAGCAAAATCTAGACTTTTTAAAGCATAAAACATATGTGATGTATAGATTAAAAAAAAAAAAAAACTTTTTCCATAAAATTGTACTAATGTATTGACAACACCATGTCACCAAGTCTCCTAAAATATGCCACCTAGTGGAGCATACGAATAAGCTCTAAAATATATAAACAACTTGCCCTGTACCAGTGCAGTTTTTACCATTTAGCATGTCATTCTGCTAACCTTTGAGCTCTCATCTAAAAGAATAGCTTTTTCATTTACTATTTCTGTTAGTGCTGCTAGTGCATCTGTTCTCCTTAGCCCACCCTGAAAGGTTTGATTTGCTTAAAATTAGAATTTAATTGAAAGTTTCAAAATATTTAGTATTCATTAATAAAAATACATACTCTAAAACAAGACCAAAATTAGTTGAAAATGTGCAAACAGACAAAACAAAATGCAGCAGTTTCTCTGTTGTCTAGCTAAGCTTGGAAACTGCGTGAGACATTATTCAGATATTGATATTCTTGAAAATATTTCCCTAAGTAGCAGAAGTATACAATCAAATGCATCTGGAGCATGAAGAAGAGAGATAAGACCAAATAATACATGTAAGGCATGTTCATACATCCTAAAAGACTCTGAAAGTTGTAATTTCACTATACACTTTTATTTCCCCAGAAACTTTTCTGGGCTTGAGTATCTTTAACCATTTTGTGTATAGTGGAAGTCACAGTATATAATAAATCTAAGAAATTTCAAGAGAAGTAGAAAAATCCAAGAAAATATAAAATACAACTACCTAGATGTCCCCTGACAGTTGCACTACTGTACATTCATAGTAAGACAAGATCCATATAAACCTTAGGAGAATCACAATAGACCATTTTCTCCTCTTTTTTAAAATTAGTTTTAAGTAGAAGTAACAATGAAGAACCAAAGGAACAGAACCTGCCCTCCACAAAACACCGCTAAGAAACAATCTGAGGCACTAGGTCAACATATTAATCTTGCAGTTGTACTTTTCCAGAAGATATGTGTGGGTATGCGTGTGTATATATGTGTGTGTGTGTGTGTGTGTGTGTGTGTGCTCACATGCATCTATACACTTACATACGCATACACATTTGCTTCAGCAGTCAGAGACTTATGGAGTTGCACAGCTTTTTAACACAGACCCAAGAGAGCTTCAGTGTTAAACTCTTTTTGTTTATGCTTCAAAAAGGAGTAGTTTGTCCAGAGGATTTGATAACAACAGAATAATCGGGAATCTAACATCAGTGTGTCAGGGATGAATATTAAGCATCTGCTGAGGAAAATTAACATACAGTTAGATTTTATCATTATATTGTCTATACTATGGCAGAGCCCAAACACTCCATCTGATTTGCAGTCACATTATTCTGAACAAATACAAAAAACAGATAATCCTTGCCATGCAGCCTGATAATCTAAAGGACTCCAACRGATGAAAAGCTAAGGAATACTTTCACACTCTAAATAAAAAGAAGATCTCTGCAAAAAGAAGTATTTTTGCAGAAAGATACTGCATGTTCTGAGGGAACAAAAACAGACTTTGTTATTCCTTATAAAAAATAAATTAACATGATTATTTTTTCTGCTATCTTGAAAAGCTTATGAACTCTATTCCCAGCACTAATGTGTAGACTGGGAAGGTAAAATGCTTTCACCTTAGGCAGATGCAATTATGAATCAGATATTCTACAACATGGTGACAGCTGGAAAATTACCTAACTGGTCTCATGAAGATTAAATTCCTTTGCCTCCGATCCATAAAACGGTGGTTTCCTGTTCTTATGAGACTCTTCAGTACTTTCATAAGTATAAGCAGATCACAGGGTTTCCACAATAATTTGGAACTTCAGGCATCTCATTTTTCTACCATGAGAAATGGCATGTTCCTCAAGTTCGTGAGAGCTAGAAAAAAAGGCGCTGTCTAAAATGAAGAGTCAATTTTAATGAGAAAGAATCACCAAATTAATCATCACATTTCTAATCACTTTCCCATACACACTTGCCCTTAGCTATCCAGTAGTGCTGGACAAGTGTCAGTGTGTGCTTGGAGTGACATATGGATGCATACTGCAGTAAACATGAACTAGTTCATTCATTAGTAACTAACGAGGGATGAGCAAAACCCAGTGGTAACAGTTAAACCAAGYGTTCATGGACTGTTTTGAATGGATTGCTCTGCATTTTTTCAAAATGAACAGGGAAAACTATGATTGACTCCATATGACTGGCAAAGGCGATGATAACATGACTTATGAGCAACCTGCCAAAGTAGTATTTATCTAACGATATATTTTGCGTACACAACCAAAGATGCTCTAGTGGCACATCACAAGATAGTTAATCACATAGTTTGGTAAAGCAATTACCAAATCACTTCAATACTCATATTAGGAAAGAATGCTTACAGCCACAAGAAAATCACAAATAGCAGAGCTGTGAAGAAAGTGATGGAGTTCATGCACCTCCCACCTTCAAAAACAAATCTCTTTTAATCTCAGACCTTGCAACTAGTGCAATTTATCCACCTAATCACACATGTATCATACCTGGAGAAACACTTAGAGAGCTTTGCAGGTTAAAAGGAACAACCACATTTGTGTCCTGTGGCATGTCGCATTACCACAAAGTCCTCTCCTTGGCTACTTTTGATCTTTCCTAATCTGTTGCAGTCTGGATTCTGTTTTCTCTTACTAGTTGCACTTTTGGTTGTTTCCTCTTTCAAGTCAGTTTCCAGATGTTGTTGCTTATCCATTTTTCCCCGCCACATTTATCCTTTCCTGAACTTCTGCACCATACCCTTCTGTGTTTCCCCAACTATTCAACTCATGATCTAAGTCAAGCTTTTGAAACCTGCTGTAAATTAACATTAATTGGCAGTTTTTTCCTCCAGCTGTGTGTATTTTGTTAGACCACATACTTAAGGGGTGGGGGGTTACCTTCTTTGGACAAATTTTATACTGCATCAAATTGCATCTGCTTACAACACCAGCTGAAGAGTCAAGCTGGTACCTTTCAGGGGTCCTTGCAGGGTCAGTTTTGTAAGTATTTTGTATAGTATTCAAGTGCAAAAGAGATCCACTGGAACCTTAAAAGGAAAACTGCTTTAATCATAATATGCTTGAATCACTTCATACTATCATGAGTACCTCACCAATAATTTCCAAACTGCTAATGCAAAAATACTTTAAATAATAATTTAAGAAGCTTGCAAAAAAATCTATGAATCATCAAGTTGTCTATAAAAAAGTGAGGTGGTGTGAGTATGGGCAGAGAATTTTATAGCTCTGAAGAAATTCTATTTAGAATCAACTGAATCAACACAGCTTGTATACAGTTTATTGCAAAAATTTAGCTTACCTTAAAATTACAGTATTAATTTCCAACTTTCTGAATGCATGTCTATTATTATTATTATTATTATTATTATTGCCTTGTAAATTAAAATCAAGATCCTGAAAATATTCAAAGAAAACATGATTCACTTTCAGAGATCAGGCCACAGAACTCTAGCAGACCAAAAAAACCCCAAATAACCCTGCATCTGTCAAATATCATTGAGCACTGAAAAAAATCTTTTATCAAAAGATATTCTGCTTCTTTATATTTTCCCCAGAAAATCAGTAAGAAAGTAACTGGGAGTACAAAATTAGAGGATAACAATTTTCAGCTTAGATTGTTACTCTTCATATTGACATTTTCCATTCAAAACTAGAAAAAACACCCTTTGTTGATGATACGTCATCATTTTCCAGAAGGTTTTAATTTATACATATGCCTGAATCAGAAGACTCAATAACAAAGCGTGGCAGAATGTCTTCTGCCAGTAAGGTTAACTTCAGAAGGCACCTTTACTCTAATTCATTTTCCTCAGTAAAGTTGACCAGTCAAACATCTAGATTACAAGTCCAAGAGACATCTTTAATCATGCAGGGAAACTAAAATTGCCTCCATTTGTCTTCAAGTCCCATGTATTTTCCAAGAATGGCTTCTCCCAGTAACAACGGCTGCAGACGGCTCCTGGCCTATATCCCCAAACCATAAAACAGACAAAGACAAGGAAGTGAACATACGGAGAGGCCAAGGGCTGTACAGATAGGAGCAGAGAATGAACCTGCTGACAAACATATCTGAGGTCCCCCAGTCCTGAAGCAGCCAACTGGGCGATAAAGTATATGCTATTCTGTGAGCAGGAGAACAAATGAAGCCTTGCTCACTGCAGGATGTGTGCCCTCTGCCTCTGCTTCCCTTTTCCTTCACTCTCTAATACTTTTGGGTCTCTATTCTACCCTCTCTCCTCCTTCATCCTCCAATATTCCCTCTACTGATCTCTTCCCTGAACTGCTTCTGATTTTCCTAAACTTTTCACAGTATTTTTCACAGTATTTTCATATTTTGTCTCTTAATCTTCTCACCCAGTTATGTCACCTCCCATGTCAACTTCTACAAGTAGCTGGTTGATGCTAAAGCTGTTTTGGAGGTACAGATGTGGCAGCTGGCCAGCCAGCACATGTTTTGCCAACTGGCCAGTCACTGGAGCAAATAATACAAGTGACTGCCAAGCTCAAACCAATACTTTTCCTTCAGTGAGAGCGCTAATGGGGGCCTCTATCCAGTCACCAATCGCACTGTGTTATCAGCTTTCCACTATAAAGGTCCTTAAAACAAACAGATTGAACAGAGTTTCAACTGATGCATGCTTGAATGCAGTGAAGCTCCACTGTTTTACACCAGCAGATCCACAAGATATTGTGCACAACATGGTTTGCTTTAAAAAAATATTTTCACAAATAATGTGTAATTATACAGAAGTGGTGTGCATTTTTATGATTACATACAAAACCTTGGCAATTGCAACTTATCTGAGGCTTGCCATTGCCCTAACATGGCTTATACGCTGAGGCACCAGTCTGCTAGCCAATCTATAATAAATCAGAGAGTTTTAGTTGCATACAGTTTTCAAAAGTGCTTGGGTTCAACTATCATCAAATCAACTAATAAAAATATAAATATTCTTAATTAAAAAAAACTTGTATTATTGATTAAAATACTTGGTTTAAATCAGCTTTGGAATTTGGACAAACAAATAAGAAAAGTTTTATATAGCCAGCTGCACATCAAAAGTAATTTTGCAACACAAAAATTTTCTGGCCAGACCTGGCGTTTAGACAGTTATGCATCCCAGTGGAGGCATGGGAAGACCAGAGTTCAAATTCAGTTTACTATGGCAGTTCTCCCAGCTCTGAATCTTAGCCATGTGACTGGCAGCGCTTACTGTCACCACAGGGGAGTCTTAACAGGGAAAAGTGGTAGCTCAGACATTCAAAGAAAAAGAAAATACTACCATGCATAACTCATATAAGAGCAGAATAGTCACAGTAAAATTTCAAACTATTTCTTAGTGTTGTGTAGGTACCTTGTTGCTGCTTAAGGATTATGACAGATATAGAATAAGTATTAATATATAAGAAAGTGTATTTGTTAGTATATCTGCATACCCTGTATAAACTAGATACAGCTTCATCATGAGGAAAAAGAAAGAGATACAACAACTATGTCTACATTAGCAAGCTATGTGGTACGATAGGAGTGGATCTATAGATTCAAGTAACTGCTACTGAGGACCTGACATCCATGCCATATGAATTTTGAGGGTTTCTATTTCAGATTTGCTGTAATTTGAAATTGTGGACTGAACACCCAGTAGGGTCTGGAGCGTTTCAGGTGCACTCCTGCAGCACAAGCTTCACTTAAAAGGAACCAGTTTTTGCCCTCTGAGACTTCACTGTGATACAAACCAAAATGCAGTACAACACAGGACACTTGTGAGATTTGTTTCAAAAGCATACCCATGAGCTGCACTAAAATGGCAGTGTAAGTGTACCTTAGGTGAACAGCATGACAAAATGTTCCAAAGTAACAAAATAGTTCCTATTATGATAATTCTCAAATCATGGAAGTATACCATTATAGCAACACATTCATGCAATGTGCTGAATAATTTTGTGGCTATCTAATGACAAAGCAACATTTRGCATTTGTTTGACTAATTGGCATTTTCGATTTTTTGTGAAGATTTCAATTTTTTTCCTAAATTCAACATTTCTCAACCAGTTCTACTGGATGCTGTTCTTCTATATTTTTTACATTAATTATAATTTAGGGAGACCTCCTTTGCCTTCTTCTGTTAGCCTTTTTCAGTGAATTATTTATGCTGTGTTCAGCATAATGAGCTAAAATATACAGACTACATGTTTATATCGATATAACTTGAAAATTGTTAATAGACCTGGAATCAAATAATAAAAAATGGACWTTGGCATTATAACCCACTATGGGTCAGATTTACCCTTATATCACTTTTGTTATATACCTATGCACCAATTATACTGTAACACTGTTGAAGTGGAGTGACTCAGAGGTTAGCTGTAAGTAATCATAAGGAAACAGGTAAATATTTAGCACCTCTCCATATCTGGGGAGTATCACATATGAGGACTGAAAATAATTCTCATTTCAGGTTACTGCCACTATACTGTGCTGGCTGATTGTGAACAAGTAAAGCAAGAGTTGTTAAATCTCACCAGCGCACAATAAAAGCCAAGATTAGTATAAATGCTATTGTCATAGAAGGTTGTTCAGAAATCAAAATGCAGCATTATAATGCAAATGGAKTGATGTGATTTTGTGAGGATAAACTGCACAATTCCCTGTTGGTTTCTATTCAAATTTTTGAGGGAGCTAAGTGTACAGCCTTCTATGCCCAAAACACACCAAAAATGAGCAGTTTAATAAGATAGGTATTTTGCAGCATTTTTGAGAGCAATCACCAGTACTAACCCATGCAACAACTGCTATTTAGATTCCTCATTTTTTACTCATTCATATAACCGCAAGTAATGATCTCTTCTCAGCTTTAACATTATGGTAGTTTAACGCTTATTCTGAATCTCTGGCAAGCTAGTAAGCTAGCTAATTACAAATTGGAGGAACTGATGTACTCTCAGACTGACCCTTGGTTAAGAAACATCATACACTACCTCTTCTATCGCTTTTGAAACTCTACAAACTCATAAATGCAAAATCATAAACTATAATAGAAGATTCCTGTTAATGAACAAAAGACATCATTTTCATCTACTTAGAATTCTGAAATTCATAGAGAATGCAAACTCCATTGCTTGAAAGTTATGGATTCAACTCAGTGTCTTATGCAGCATGTAATTCAGTCTTTTAACTTGAGTCCTCCTGAAGGCAACAAGATGGGAGGAATACTGGAGAAAGAGGACCTAGCTTGCTCTCTCACGATTCCTGCTTCTTGGTCTTAGCAGCAGCACTGATGTACTCTGGAAAGAACAGTTAATTCCTTATCTCAGAAAGCTGCAGACAGGCAGTCTCTTGGCATCAGTATATAGTGTAGCTCACGCTTTTGATATGCAGCACTAATCACCAAAGTTGGTAGGTAGTGGCCCATTATATGGCAGGGATACCAATCTTAATAGCATAGTATGTACTGAGTCATTAGACCAGGAAAAAAGGCTAGTGCCAGGACTATTGTGTGATATATGTATATATATATCAGCAGACCATACAAAAAGACAACAAATTATTGTGATTTGTACAGCTCTTTTCAAAGTCAAATCTGTCCAGATACTTCAAAAAGAAATGGAAATAATGTTGTCATATGGCAGCCAATTTGTACACCGTACAAATACACTTGGAAGACTTTCCCTGTAAAAATCTTTAGCTTTGCAATTTTTTTAATAATTCAACATCCTTCCGAACGACAATACAAAAGCTATTGATATGTCTCCTTGTAAAACAGTGCCTCCAATTCTGTATTGTAGAGTCAGTGACAGCTACAACAATATGGCTTTGGTATTTAAACACTCTCAAAGGCAAAAGTATTAAACTGGGGAAAAGAATGTTTCAAGAGGTTCAGAGAATATAGGAACCCTTCATCTTTAGGTTACTCTTCACTTCTAGCCAGGCTATCAATAACCAGCGCTTTAGTGACTTCAGTAGAAGGGTTTGGTGTTCTAGCGGTAACTAACAGGTAATTGCCCATATCAATAAAACTATCGCTATAGTTGCCATCATTTGCGAAAAAGCCAGCCAAGAACCCAAAGACTGCATGGGAATAAAAACCCAGAGATTATATTTATTCAAATGATTTTTACAATATATTTTAAGTCTAAACTGCTGACGGCACTATAATGCGAGTATAAGAACAGTCAAACTTGCTTCAACAAGCTAACTCCAGGACTAGAAACGATTCTGCTGAGGTATCACAGAGCACAGTATTTGGCTAATTTACCCTGCCAAAAAGCAGAGTGATTAACCTAGCTAAGTGCTAAGTCCAGGAAATAGCRCATGAGCTCTGCTACATACACTGTACCTGTCTGTATAATCTTCAGATTACAGGGCTGTCAGTCTGCTAAGCACGCAGCCTACATTCACAAGCAAAACTATAAAAAAGCTGGTCTATGCAAGATCTGCGCACAGAATAAAATCAAGAATTTTGGCAGATGTCACTTCTGAGTCAAAACTGCAGTCATATTTCTTAAAATAATCTAAGAGACTTAAGAAACTTTTTTGTTTCTCTCTTAAAAATCTTATCTACAGGTGTGAGACATCTGACATAGTACTGACATATAACTCACACATAACAATTTGGCTGTTGCCTAATCCCTACACGCTATTGCTGCGTATTTTTTCAATTGTTGCAAAATTTCTCTTCCAAGGAAAATACTAGTATTCCATTTTTTTCCCTCAAATCAAGAAAGTTCACAAACCTTGAAGTTCTGAAAAATATTACAAACTTTTCAAACGGTTTCTTGCAATGTTTTTCATCTGTGTGAAACTGTCACCATTCCCAAACTGAAGTTAGATGGGGGAAGGTTCAATAGCAAAGCTACTTCCAGTGCTTAATAGCTCTTGTTATTTGGGTTYCATGCAGCACATATTTTACTTCCATGGCATTATGGGATTGTACCTCCCATGATACAGTTTGGCAACTGCAGTAGAAAAAGCCATAAAGGAGAGAAGGTCTGTCAGAAGAACACAGTCCTTAGGAAGAATAGGACTATTACCCTGATACCACAGATATTTTGCTATTGGATTGGTAAGTGACTAAAGTGTTTCTATTATTTTTAACAAATCAAAAATGTTCAGTTAAGGTCAATGTGACTGAAATTTCTTTTCCTTGCATATCACTTCTTAAGACAGATATTTTCGGGAAAGAAAACATCACTGATAGAGACACAAAATTTTCCATTCAAAAGACATAAAAAGAAAACTAGTTAGATTTATATTTTAAATTCTATTTTCAGTGGACAAAATATAGCTAGGCATGTGTGTACTTAATGTTCTTTCAGATTAGGAAAATCCCTGCTTSGAATCAGCTCTTCAAAGTTCAATGGCAACAGTCAAACTGCGTCTCCACAGGCTCACCAAGGCATCCATAAAGGAAGGAAAGATAAACTTTTTAACAAGTTAACAAGTTAAAGGAGGAGAATGCATTTTGATTCATCCCCCTGGTTGCGCCACAGCCAGAGGGACTGCTGTCCTCATGGTGAGAGTGAAAAGATACCGTTTTTTTAAAAGCCCAGAGGGCTGGAAGTGGATAACAACAAAAGTGATGGCTTGAAGCCATCAGTACATTTCCTTCATTTACAGAAAGAATTTCAATATGTGTTTGAAATGCTTTGTTTTAATTTGTTAGCTGTTCTGCAAAGATCTCTTGATAATACAAAATGTTTCCACAATAAGTGCTGGCCAGAACAAGTTTACTCTAGAGTTTTACTCTATCATTGACCGTTTACAAAATAAAATAAATTTAAATAAGTACGGTTGGCCAAATTCAAACCACAAATCAGAAAAACACCAAGTAGGGCCATTCTCCCTGCCAAAGCTTAATGTGACCTAATGGGAGGACTGCAAGAGGTTAGAGTTGGTTTTTATGTAGCTTCATGTAATATTTGGCAAACCAAAGGGGCTGGGTCAGGACTTCTGATCCTTAAACAAACACTTGATGTAATTTTTTTCACTTTTTCATCATAATAATACTCTGCATTCTACCCTCCTATGACCTAAGCCTCTTTTCCCCAGGGTGGGTCAGATTTAGATTCTCCTTCTTCACTTACGAGTGTCATTTGCATCAGCCGGTTCCAGCTGTGCTTCACCTCCACCCACAACAGAGTGTGCAGGTCCAGCAAAGTGCAGAGGGGGAAAGGACGATGGGGAGAAGGAGCTGTGCCCTGGCAGCACATCAGTTGGCTTGAAATTTCTCACTRAGTTTATTATTCATAGCACTGGTGGGAGGGCAGGGGGCAGGGTGACTCACACAACATCTTGTCTAAATTGAAAACCAACACCAATCCACACCCCCGCAACTGAGAATCAGAGCTGCGGTGGGTCAGTGTGGTCAGTTTTGCTTCAAGTGGATGTCAGGGCCCCAGAGACTTGCTGCTCCAGGCTAGGCAAGTCACTTGCTATCGTTAAAAACAGAGAGAATGGCAAGTTTAGCTTTCTCTCCAGCTCCTTCAGAGAAACAATCTCCACTGCCCTGTTCTCTATGAAAGAAGCTACATGTGTTTGAAAGTCAATATGAGGTCTCCTAATTTGTATGAAGCATATAGAGAACTGTATAAAAAAAACACCATTCCAAATTAGTGCTTTTGTAGTAATAGGTATAATAAAGTAAACCTCCTTACCAGCATGGATCTAACTAGAAAAAGTGATATTATTTAGCCTAAACTCCACAATATTTCAAATACAAGTGAACAAAAAAAAAATCTATTTCCTAACTGTATGTTAAAACAATAACGTAATAAATCAGTAATAAAGTAGTACTTCATTTCAGGTACTGCTATAGAAAAACAATAGTTCAGCTTTATTAAATTTAATGACATAGCATTTGCTTAATGAAATAGAAGTTAACATGCTGTTCTGACTATATGTTAAATCAAAAACTCTAATGTTTTTGCCACCCTCAGAGAACTTCATTACTTCAACATATCACATATATTTAATAGCAATTATATGACTTTAACTTGTCCCACTAACCTGACTTTCTCCTACTGTTTAACAATTTTGTATAATCTTGTCTTCAGTTTGCCCCAGTGACATTTTTGGTAACCAAATACCTAATCCTATCATCAGCACTCCCTGCCCTGAGGAGGGTAAGGGCAAAATAAAGAGCTACAAAACACCTGGCACCTGGAATAGGTGCTCCCAGTTGGATGAAGAACTATGAACTGGATTAGAGCAAATAGGCTCTAGGATCAGTTGGTGCTAGTCCTGGGCTGCCAGAGAACTTGCTTGGTCGAGAAGTGATAGAAAGTTCCCGGGATGCTCGAGGTTGTTTCAGTCAGCTGCAGTGAAGCAAAGGCAACAAGTATAGGAAATGGTCCTGCCCATACACGGCTGCTACTTCTACCTCCCAAGAGCTCCTTCCTGCCCGAGATCCAACAGGGAGGAGATGCTCCATGTTTCCTGCTCAAGAGTGCCACAGTGGCCCCAAGTGGTAAATAAGAAAAACTTCARGCAGAAACCTGCAAGTCTTCCTGAAGCAGAGCCAAATCCTAAATTACAGGAATGTGTGACAAAGCTGCCAAATGTGTGACGCTTGGCAGCTCTCCCAGCTGCCTTCTACTACTTCCCTTCTAGCCCCCAAAGTATTTGTGATGTGAGTAAGGGGCACTCTTAAGTAGCTGCTGGCCCTTTCCCACTGCAACTGCTTGGAAGAGGACTCTGCACCCTTCGCACATCACTAGGGTAAGGCAGAGAATGTAGCTTCTGGGCCCTCTGCCCGATTCCTATTCAGATGGTGGAAAGCACAATAGGAGATGGCTGGCTGGCTCTTTCCAAACTGAGGAGAGTTTCTAACAAAATCAGGCCCCTTTCTTCACAGAGCTACGCAAAAGAAAGCATCAGCCAAAAACCTCTGCCCTTGCTTTCCCCCAACTCTTACATCAATTGGAGTTAATTTCCACTGAACTCTGTATCAGCTGAGGATAGGGACAGTTCACTCCCTTCACACCTATATCACAAACTGGAGTCCACCCTGTGACTTCTCAACTTTTTGCTATATATTCACAGTTCTCACGCCTTGGAAGTAAGATACCTATGCTTTAGATGTTCTCCCTGTAGGTAGCACACTCACTCCTCACCCGAGTCACAAAGCTGTAGAGAAAAATATCTCCCACCTCACCCCTGCTTATAAGCTGTCTCCATCTGCCTAAAATTAAGCCAAAATTCTTTCTTCTCAACTTAGATTGATATTGCTAATATTTCATTTCCACAGGGGGAGAAACACAGCAGATTACCGAAGTGTTTCATATTATGTTATACTTAGTCTTGAATTAAACATCTCATTGACTCCTTTCCACATAAGGATAATTGTGACTTATCCACTAATACTAAAAAAGTGTAAATATATGCCATCTTTTACCCTGAAACTAGAGCACAGTACAAATATATAGCTATTCAATCAACACAGCAAGCTACAAACCAATGGAGAATGAGTATTTACATAGACAAAAAACACCTCACAAAAAAGCAGAATAAAAATGCAAGTATATCATTCCTAAATAATCAAAAGGATAATTTAATTAATCAAAATGTGGTTTTAGTTAGTATAGATACATACACACAGAACTCTGTATTTACAAAGCATTCAAAGGGCTGACAATGTGTGGGCAATTATTAATATTATGCTGAGACACTGGCATGTGATTATTGATCCGGGGGGGAAAAAAAAAAAGGGTACTGCATTATTCACATTAACTCTTGCAGTTCTTCAGAAAATCCTGTCCTACCTATCTGACATTACTCTGCTGAATTTGAGATACCTGAWGTAAGGATGATATACAACAGCACAACCGTAATAAAGGGTCGCTCTTTATTTCATAATTTTATATAGACCAGAAGAAACAGCCTGGTCTAGGGATTTAGGTTCTGATCCATACTGAGCCATTGACTAATTGTGTGAAATCAGTAAAGTCTACTAATCCTGTAGGGATCCCGATTAGTAAAAAAAAAAAAAAAAGGGGGGGGGTTTGTGACCTCTAAACAAAATGCAAGATATTTTTATTGCTGAAGTGACCTGAGGAATTTACAAACAAGTTTAAAATTGACAGAGCTACATCAGAGAAACACCACTGATATTCCTAAACAACACAGGGAAAACTTTTCATATATGAGATATTCAGATATATTGAGACCCAAATCTATGCTTTGAGTAGCCTATTGTTACAAAGAGCATYCAGAAGAAAGTAAGCCAAAGTAAGTTTATCTGTTTTACATGACAGACGTCTTTGATAATTGGGCACTTCACAGATATAATTTAAATGTGTTTCAGTATGGAATTTTTAATTGCATCTTGTGAATATATTTTAAATAGAAGTTGTTTTTAAAAACTTCAGAATCCAGTTTAGTATGGAAGACAGTCATTTGCCTACTGGAAAGTCCATCAAAGGGTCTAACCGTGGAAAAAAAACAGAATTATCCCTCTTGTTCTCAAATTTTGGATCTACAGTTAGGTCTGAATGCCAAAAGTTACAGGTTTCTATTCCTACCTCTCCTCCTTAAAGAAGTGACCATATAAAGGAATCATACAGAATTTTCATATTCCTCATTGTTCTATAAGCGCACCCGCTTTCTGTCTTTGTAAATTTAGAGACTTCATGAAAAAGTTAAGGCTGCTCTTTCCAGTGATCAATCTTCCACTTCCTTGATCCTTAGTGACACAAGTTCATTAGGAACATTAATTCTTAGCTGAAATATTAAAGTTCTATTTGCCTGGTCTCTCATGAGTCTGATGTTTAACCTTCAGTGGTCATGGGTTACTCCAATGTAAACTTCATCGCAGGGGTGAAAAGCAGCCCTATGTATTAGCATACAACACAGATGCTTTCCATGAATTCGCAGTGTTGTTTCAGAAGCTGGAAAAACATTATGGCTGAGATTACTACTTGCATCACAAACTACCTATGCATGACAAGCTCAAAAGAGTATAAAAGTATTGGTTACTGTCATCCAGCCTATTGTATCACAACACAGAAATGAACAGAGAACAGCAATTTTTTGGATTCAGTAGGTGTATGGAACATTCAACTCTGCTTTAAACTCAGGGATTGTGTAGAACATGATCAGAGAATTAAAACTGTTATTCTACACATCCCAAACACAAGTAGTTCAGGAACACAGTGGTACCATAATTGCATTGGGGGCACTGTCAGAAAATTATTGAATAGCTGAAGCATTAGGTATTTTAAAATTTATTATATTTTGTGACCAAACTGGCAACTGTGGAGGGGTTGGGACTATATTACAATGTAATAAAAACCTCATAAAACATTTAAACAAACTCACACATCTGCAGACAGATGGGAGGTATTATGTAATGTAAGTCATTGCTAAAGTTACCTCTCACCCTACTAGCTGCTGCAGGAGCACTGTTCATTATAAAGTGCCTCTGATTTCTCACACACACACACACACACACACACACACACACACACACCCCCGCTGCCACTCTCTCACGCATGGATGTTATTTACAAAAATGACATACTTTGTTTTGTTTTTTTGTTTTTTTCAAAAAAAGGGTCAAAAATCAGAAATGGGCAAACTTGGAATGATTTTGGTTTCATAAAACAAACTCTAGAGGCAATCTCATTTTATCCTACTCCCCATAGTTCAGTAAAGGATGTCTTGAATACAGGTCTTTCCTTTAACTCATATCTAACAACATCCAGAGGATTTAATAAAGAATATTCTGTGGAAAAATTCTTGACCTACATCCTAGGATGGCATTCCCTATTGTGTCTGTTCTTAGAAAATGTAACAACAGCTCTACAGCATTCCTTTTGCGGATTGCCAAAAAGCTTATGTCTCAATTATATGCAAATGCAGATGATAATGTGTGAGGTAGGATCCACAATTTCACTCAAGGGACTACCTCAAAACCAGGCCAACAATCAACAATCCTCTGTCCAAACCACAAAAGACAATGAGAGATGAGTGTGTGGAATGTTTTAAAAAATTATGGCCGCCAAATTGTTTGAACACAGTCAGGAATGTATACTGAAGATTCATTAGAGTTCCTCCCTGGCTGCTCTCTTCACTCCACTATATTCAGATCAGCTCCCAGAAGGCCCTTGATGAAATATTAAGTTACTGAGCTGGAAAAAACAAATATCTTCAAAGTTTCATTTCTTTCATTCTTGATTTCATATTGACCTACTCTGAGACATGATACAACACGGGATATGGAACACTCTGCAATGCAAAACAGCATAACCACCACCTTTGCTATAATTGAAAATACAACTGTTTTTGCCAGCTGGAAGCTGGGCAGTAGCTTTGTAAACTCTGAAATCCTGGTATTTTATGTGAATAGATATTATCTTAGAATATGGAAGACTTCTATGCACTTAGTTCCCTTCTTCCTTTCTTGCCATCTTTAATCTTTTAATTTAAAAAACACATTTTCATATATAAAAGATACAGATTGATGTCACCAACGGCCAAAACCCTACAAGCAGAGTGAGTAGTGGCATTATATGCTTATTCGTATTCTYCTAGTAACCTCTTCTTAGTAAGAATACTCTGGCACAGGGCAGAGAGAAAGGCATGAATACCTGAAAAATTCAGCATGCAGTTGTGATTTCTTGACTGCTAACTTGTTCCTGAAGCACAAGTCTAAGACAATACACTCCTCCCACCTTTGAAAATATTTTTCAGAGCTATCATGACATGAAACAACCAATATATTAAAAAAGCTGTGAATACACCTAAACTCTGAACAACTTATCTACATCTCTCAGCTAGCAATCAATTCAAATAATTTATAAAGAGACACAATAAACAGACAGTTCCTCTTGTTTACCAACCTACTTTAAAATCATTTTGTGATCATGGATTGAATCTGTTCTTAAATTTTTTAATGAAAATTTGAAACAGACCTTGAAAAAGAAGTTTTAGCTTTATCAGTTTATCTAATGAAAATAGGTTACTTCTTTCAGACTTTTCCTATTATATTCCCAATATTTTGTTCTTTCCTAAGTCAGGCGAGCATTGTGCTTCACTGAGTAATTCTCCATCAGACCATATAGTTTAATATTATCTGACACTTGGGTACAACTAGGTTGCAGTACAAGGGCCATTCACAGCATCTACTTTTGGGGGTTCTCACTGAAGTTTTTTCAATGCCTGTGATTGGTCAATTTCTCCTTCAGTGGTTTGGAAAGATCAATGTACATGTACAGCATAAGACTCCATAACATATGCTCCAGGTCTTACGATGTTGGGAACTTGCCTAGACGGCCTCTGCAGAGAACGTGTTATCTCTGCTCAATCCTTTAGGCAGATAAAGGTATTCAAGGAATGAGCATGCTGGTTTGGGAGTACAAAAGCTTAGCAGTACTGTTACCATCATGTCTTCTTTCCTAATCACCTCTTGGCATGGCTGCTATAGACAGTGATTTATATTGGTGCAAACTGTGAAAGTTATGATTGTCTCTCCACAGTCCGGCAGTTCCAAATTAAGCTTCTGTCCAAGACAAAGGCTGCATATATAAGACAAGAGCTTTAAATTATCTTTATGGACACTAAAAGATTTGAAATGCCATGGATGGATTACATATATTCCAGCCTTCTTACAAAATACTTCCATGTCATTTTTCTGGATCAAATTTTTTAAATACATCATTGTTAGTCTGCTAACATAAAGAACAAAACAACAGTCATACAGGCACATAGATATACCTACGGATACACACACACACACACATTTACATATAGCCCTGTACCCTACCTGCAAGTGGTCATGGTGATTGTTTGGGGGTGGAGGGGGACATGACATGACCCGGCAAGCATAGGTGATACTTCCCAGACATACTCTCCTAAGTCATGTGTTTGAGCTGATGTTGCTGATCATCCTCATTCCCTTTCTAAAGTACCATCAAAAAATGATTTGTACCTCTTATGCTACTTACAGTTCTACAGGATATTTTTTGCTGGGATGGGGGTTGGGACCAGAACAGCACAGGAAATTCAAGATGTGGATACACTAAGAATTTATGCAGGGTCTTAATGGTGTTTTCTGGTTTTGTTCCACATTCCTTTTGGAGTAATTCTTAGCATTCTATTTGCATTTTAGTTACCACCAAACACTGAATCAACATTTTCAAGGAACAACTTAGTGATCAATTTCTTGACTGGAAATGTCAGATTTACAGCTCATTATTGTATATATAAAATCAGGGTCATTGGATGATACAATACAAAAATTCCCACTGAACTCAGTGGAGATCATGAATGCATTAGAATCCTGAAAAGGAGAGAGGTTTTAGTTAAGTAAATACAAAATAAATATGAAAAATATACTTCACAGCTTTTAACTCACAACAGCTTAATTTAAAACCTGATGTCAGTTGAGAAATCTTCTGTTAGCTTAAATGCAATATGAATCAGGCTGTAAAGATGTGGGTAGCCAATGCACAACACAGTCAATATGTCTTAATTTTACAGTAAAGCATGTTCAAGTTACCTGAAAGAACTACTAACATTCCATAGCATTAACCACAGTCTTTTCTAATCTGCAGATGAAGTGGTATTTTTGATTTAGATAAAATTAAAGCAATTACAGCCATTGACTTTCAGTTTCTGCTGGAAAGGGCACCTTTTAAAACTTTACAGTGCAAGCCCAATAAGTTCCTCATATCCAATGCAARTAAGATGTTTAGTAACTTTTGATGGAATTGCTTATACTTTTTTAATGTAGAAACAAGCTGCTTAAATTAATTTTTCTTTTCATTATTGTTTCATGTTTTTTCCTACTTCTTGGCTCACACCTGAATACTCGGAATTTAAAATTTATCTCATAAGTTGCCAGTTACAGTACACTTCAAAATGTTTGCCAGACACCTGCTGTCAAGCACCACATGTAGAAGGCTTATGATGCAAACAGCCACTCATTAGAGAGATGTGCTGAATGCCATCATAAAGAAATCTTTCTTCAGCTCTAAATTAACATTTTCTCAACAGTGTAAAAGTGCAAATAATTTGGTGTTCTAAAATATGATGAACATATTTATCAACAAAGACTGTCTTTTTGTAAGAGAGAAATGTCAGTGAGTTGCTGAATCTTACAGCAATTGGTACCTCAATGTTTCATATTAGCACAGTACACTTACAATTTATGTATTTAAAATGTATAAATAGTATCTGTTACAGCAAAATTAATAATGAAATAACCCAAGACCTGTCAGGAGGAATTCCGATGTGACATGAAGAAATAAAACCAAATACACAGATATTCAAAGAAAATACATTTTGTCTTAAAGGGTGCAATCTCCTGCTTATTAAGATTGTAAAACTCCTTACTTCAGAGCAGAGATTGTGCATAGATTGCTTTCAAACTAAGTAACGTGGTCTATATATAAAAAAATGGTCAGCAATGGTTTGGTTGTGAATGCACAACCAAAGAGACTACACACAAATATCAGTGTCTTACTATTAAAGATAGTGGACCAAGATTCAGAAGTACATACTATTTACAAAACCATATTTTACTAATTGCAGAAATCATGTGATGTGATTTTATAATATTCTTGGAGGAGATAAATCACAGTTCACAGTAATCAGTCTTGCTCCACTGATGTGCAAAAAAGCAGCACAACAATATGACTGTTGCACCTGATTCCCTTGACTGTTGCAAATTAGAGTAATTCTGTTGCAGTCAGTGAAGCCACTTCAACCAATGTTAATTATGTCAGTGTAAACCTGAGAGAATATTAATAAACTGTGAGAATATTAATCTAGCCTACAGCTCTTTCAAGTAGGTATAGATTGGTATTATATAAATTAATATCCTTCTCTACATAGGTGTATTTAAGATAGTAGAAGTGGGGAATGGAGTTGATGATTTAGAAGGTTTCTTCACTCTTGTATTTGTATCTTTAGGAAAAAAATAAAAAAGCTTCTAGGACTATGATTGTCAACTGGAATTCTAAACTAATATTTAATGATGTTGGTTTGTTTGTGCCTTAACAATAATGACAAGCAATAGGAACAAAAATGAATTCTGAGTTCTAACTCAGGGTCTGTCTGCTCAGTTGAGAATGAGACAATTTGAAGGATTCTACAGAAATCTCTTTGAAATCACATTAAAATAGAAAATGCTATTCTTCCACAGAGCATGGAAGGAAGATAAATACCACATAGAATATTTGTCTATTAAATTTTTCAGGTTGAAAAATATTGTAGAATATTAACTATTTCAATTAAATTTCCAAAAAACTTTCTCTTAAGAAACATTCCTTGATAAATATACTGTGACTATGCTGATGTAGCCTGGTGTAGCTTTGCTGAAAATCAGAACAATGTGCTGTGGCAGCAGCAGGTAGGGGCATCACAACAGTATGGCTCATGTCCCCTTCTGAGCCACATTTTCATTTTCAGCATTGCACTATAGTCTTAAACACAAGAACCAGTAAAGTGGGCAAGCAGAGCACATGCAACCATATTAACATATCTGTGTATACCAGGAAAAAAAMCAAATAGTCCAGCTTGCAGACTATCTCCTGGTCAACAAGAGATCATGTTTTGTGGGAATTTTCCCATTATTCCAGAGAAATAGAGGGGGAAGGTTTTTCCTGCAACATAGGTGTTAATAACAATGGAGAGCTGCATTGATTTTGGTAGGCAGTATATGATCTCCAAAGTTCAAACCAAAATCTGAACTCTGATGCGTCTGCTTAGTTCTGCCTTCCTATGGCTAAACAATAGATATATTAGACAGTAGAAGTAATTCTAGAAGTACTGGCAGTATGTCAGTTCATATTCGTTGAGGATACGCTCTTTCACAAGAAAATCAGTTCTGATAGTATTACCAGCTCAGTCTTGCAGTTTCAAGAGCTGTTACACCAGTTAATGCAGATCCCAATTTTTGAACTGTTAGAACACCACTTCATACAACTGAAGAAATGAAAAAAAATCCAGTTTTAAACAGAAACTATTCAATCTCATTCCAGCTACCACTGGTAATTACAGCTGGTTTCAGCAGCTGGTGACTGCTGTGTCTCTGCACCACATCACTTCTGCTTTTTTCCCCCCCAACAASAAGTCTTAGCAGAATTTGAGAAGAGGTGATGCAGGGGCCACTCTGGTGCATATCTAGGAGTACATCTCCTACCTAGCTTTTATACCTGCAGGAAGTATGCCACAGTAATGTAAAGTAGCTTATCAGCAGACCCAGTGTCTGCTGCATACGTAAGGAAATGAACATTTTTAAATTCTCCAGCTACTACTAACATTATTCCTCTATAAGAGAGCTGGACTACAGCTTTTGAACAATTGTGTGGCAAGTGGGAATGAGAAAAGTTTACAACTGCAGAAGCTCACCCAACTAGCAATTAAGCTAGTTGAGACTGATATTAAACAGAACTTGTGAACAAAGAAAATATAATTCCACATTCCAACTTCTTCATTCGTATCAATTAGACTAAGTAATATTTTACAGACCAAAATCTGTATGACTGATGCCGTTAAATTCCCAAAGATTCAAGCATATAATCTCAGTCAACTAGGGCTTCTACAGCAAGAAGATCTTTTTTAATTATTGAGAGACTTGTCATCTGTCCTGGCCCTTTCATGTACAAATAGGACAAGTTGATAAATTCAAGTTACTTAGCCCCTGAGGTCCACAAAAAAACCTATCTACATCAAAAACCAGTGTAGCAAGGGACTTAAATAGTCAAAAGGCTCTTTTAATTCAGTGATTAAATGGCTAACTGTATTCTCACTGCTATTTGGAAGCATGAGAAATCCAAGAAAAGAGGGTGGAGTAAGCTAAAAAGAAGTTGTTAGTTGCTCAAGAACAGCTTATGCCAATTCAAAAGAAAAATTAGAATGATTTCCAAAAAAAAAAAAAGTATAAGTGAAAGTCACAAACCATATTTCATCCATTTGTGTGGGATTTCTCATTCATAACATACCGTTTTCCTTTCAGGGGAAACAACCATCATCACAGTAATCTCAGCAATACATTAATGCTATTGAAAAGCATTTTAATAGAATGCCTCATAAATTACCACTCCAATTAAAAGCAGTTTTGTACAGATTTACATTTTGATGCAGTGTTCCTTCTAACCTTTTTTTCTCCCGAAAATATGGCTGAGGGGGCAATCCCCAAGATCCATCCATAAAAAGGATCTTCTGTTCCACTTATTTATGGATCAGAACTCACCTTTCACAGTAGCAACATCACTTTTCCTCAGGGTTCTAATACCAACAAAAAAATATAAGTCAGGAAAATATTGTATTCGTTGCCAGCAGGTCGAGGGAGGTGATTCTCCCCCTCTCCTCAGCCCTGGTGAGGCCACATCTGGAGTACTGCGTCCAGTTCTGGGCTCCCCAGTACAAGAGGGATGTGGCACTACTGGAGCAAGTCCAGCGAAGGGCTACAAAGATGATTAGGGGACTGGAGCATCTCTCTTACGAGGAAAGGCTGAGAGAGCTGGGCCTGTTTAGCCTGGGGAAGAGAAGGCTGAGAGGAGATCTTATCAATGTGTACAAGTATCTGAAGGGAGGGTGTCGAGAGGATGGGGCCAGACTCTTTTCAGTGGTGCCGAGCAACGGGCACAAACTGAAACACAGACAGTTCCATCTGAACATGAGGAAAAACTTTTTCACTGTGAGGGTGACAGAGCACTGGAACAGGTTGCCCAGAGAGGTTGTGGAGTCTCCTTCTCTGGAGATATTCAAAACACGCCTGGACGCGATCCTGTGCAATGTGCTCTAGGTGACCCTGCTTGAGCAGGGGGGTTGGACTAGATGATCTCCAGAGGTCCCTTCCAACCTCAGCAATTCTGTGATTCTATGATTTTCCTCATTCAAACTACATTCCAAAATACAGGGAAATTGAGCAGCTGCTTTTTTACTTTACACATCATTTCTGTCAAGTTTTAAATTATCGGAGAAAAAGAGATGGCTTTAGCTAAAGTATCTGAAGGATCATCAGAAATCTAGCAACACAGAACATCTTTCTGGCATTCCTAAGTTCAGCTCCCATGCATGAGAAGCACATCAACAGATAAGATCCTCTGATCAATTGACCAAAATTAATTTGGCACTAATAGAAACCCTGTTTTTGCCTATATTCTGAAGCCAAAAGAGCATTGCCTTCTCTTCTCAAGAAAGACTGTCATAAGCTACACCAGTTATAGCCTGAGCCTTTGGAGCATCTTATATTAACTATGTTAACATATAACTATGTTAACTTTTAATATTCTATTACATTATTGTTTTATTGCAAGAAATATTTTATTTTTTCTTGGCTTGTCATATGTAACATTCTGTATCTGATATAGCTTCATAAGTGTTATGCACGTTCAACTAATCAGGCAGCAGATGACCCACTCTTTTTCTACCATTAGATTAAAACTGATGAGGCATTTCATACTAGGAGAGGAATTGGTACAGTGCAATTTGCCAGCACCATTCCCTTGTCTTACCCAGACCTTCTCATTCTAGTCCATTCCTCACCTTATACCAGGATCAGGGAGACAGCAGGTATAAGAGAAAGCAGTCTTTGCTAGCTTTCTGTCATGGAGGGAATATTTTTCCCATGAAAACTCCTACTGCTGTAAGTCTTTTTTGTATTTTAAGTTTCCCCAGCAGAATGAAAAATCTAGTTTTTGATACAGATTAGTTTCTGCAAGTTTTGACAAGGTTGTCTGTAGCTGTCATATCTAAGTACCTGTAATTGTTCTGCACATTTTATATTCTCCAAATGTTTTGACTTCAGGAAATCTGACAGCATTCCATCACCTGCACTCCTCATTTCCAGAGCAATAAAAGCACTTTATCGTCAATAGCTGTGTCTGCCACATGTAGAATAGGTCTTGACCAAAGGCCAGAAATTAGGTCTCTGATATGTCAGTACAAATTAATGAGATTGACCTTACTCTTGCAATTTAAATAATTGATGCACTTGCAACAGTGTTTTAAGGCAGTTCTAACAACTATTAAGTACACTATTTATTTAATGTTAATTTTAGTTGTACTGCTGACTTTCATGAGATAACTCATGTATGTTTAATAGAATCAATGAAAAGCAGTATCTATAGTGTTGTTACTTAGACAAGTACACCCAGGCTAAGAACTTTAAACTAAAACTTAAGCATTCAATACCATAACAACTTCTGCATGGTCCTTCAAAGTTCTTTGGAGGATAAAGAATTAGACGCAAAATAATCACAGAAATCCTGAAGCTATTACTTGTAATTACAAGTGAAGTTCTACAGAAAAAGAAGTATCCCATGTGAATTCCCTATAATAATACTTCCCTATAGTAATTGGATCTCCCTATAATAAGGGGAAATGGTAAGTGTACATTTAGGGAAGATGAAAACACAAAAATCTACCRAGTTTCTTTCACATTTTCAGAAATGTACTTCAACAACTATTTTATTTTCTATTATTTTATATTGCAATATAAATAGTGGGGGGGGGAAAAAACTCTTTGGAGATTTAACAAACAAACTACTGAAGAAACAGTAGTATTTCTTCATCATCATGTATAATTTTACATCTCTTGTGCCTTTTTGAATAACAGCTGGCACACCCTTTACTATTATTTACAGAGAAGTCTTTGAGAATGATACAGCACAATGATATCGTGTTGTCTCATCCATTCATATAGTTATTAAAAATGCTCACATATTATAATAAGTATTAAAAAACAAATTTTGGTCCTAACCCTTTCAGTGGAAGCATCCTCAGGCACACGATCTTTGACAAAAAATACCAATTTTGTAAGCTTTTTTTTCAGCATTAGCAAAGTCTAACAGTGTCTTTACTGTAGTCTTGCATGAAAGTAATCACTCTTCTGTACTTTTCCTATGACAAATTTATTTTTCCTATATGCTTTTACTGGCTGGTGCAGCTGGCATGGCTTGACTGACAATGAGCCAGAAGATGTGAGTTTAGGRGAAAACTCACAGCGCTCTCAGCTGTTGGCACAGTGGTGGGTAAGAGCACAGCAGAAGTGATGCATTCAAGCAGAGTCCTATGAGTTCACATTATCTGCCTGCCAGCTTGTGAACACTACTGGCAGTGCATGTAAATGCAGGTTATTCACACCCTTACAAACTAAGAAATGGTGCTGGAAACTAACTGCATAGAAAGATGTAACAATGTTATAGGTATTCATCAACTGTAGGAGCTATTATCTGATCGCAGGCTTTAAAAGGTGAAGGTGATTTGCAAACTGAAATGCACTCAGAATCACACTTAAATAATAAATAATAAAAAAAAAATAATAAATAAAAAATAAATGCAGGATAAACTTCACATCTTGCCAAGGGTGTACACAGTAGCATGTTTGCACTAGAAAGGAGACATTCTTCTTTTGAAGTGCAAGTATGGAACCAGGTTTCAAAGTACACGCTGACACTATAGCATACAGAAGTTAAGCCAATCTGATTTTTTGTATTTACTTTCTTTGGTTTTCCTAATTGATGACAGCTGCAGTCACTTTTTATTATTTTAAACCAGCACATCCTAACATTATGGAACACTGCTAAAACCATATATGTTTCTCTGCTGTAATTAATACAGTTTCCAAATCTATAGTCAATGATACTTTGATATTCACCTAGAATTTTAAAAGGGACACATTTACTAACGCAAGATTAGAATTCACCCATACTACAGTCATCCATGGACTTTATTTATTACTAATGCACTTGTTGCAGGTCTTAGCTGAGGTTATCTAAAGCATTGATATTAGCCTCATGAAAACTATTTTGTGACTAAGTATCATCTTGTATTCATTTCAGTCATATAAATGATAAAGCAATAATGTACACAAACCGGAAATTGTGAAAGATTCTGGAACCAKGTATTACCTCTCTCTATTGGATTATCTTCATATTAAAGATTTGGGGGGAAAAAATTAAAAATATTTGATGACCAATGATCAATAATGCAGAAGATAGTCACTCCTATTCAATATGTTTCAGTGCTGGCACATACACTGTACTACTTAAACATGAGAAAAGGTATCCTTATTTTCCCGTTTCACATCTGTTAAAGCAGGCTAAAAAAACATTTTGTCTCAGGTTAATATAATGTCCTAATAGCAGTGAAATCTTTAATCAAATGACATGAAAGATTTAACTTCAAATTTCTTTACAAATATTTCAGGTGTAATGAATTCCCTTCACCTCCTATCCTRCAGTTGATAAGACTTTTGAGTTCTCACATTGTTCTTACTGTCTGTTTCATTGGGAATTTTAGGAATGGCACATGAGATGACTCCACTGCAAATGCAATACATAGATAAATCCTAAAGACCAAGTCTTACCCCACTAGTAGCCCTGCACGACCTTACACTTCAGAAATATAAACGTGGCTTGTATAAACTAAGTTAACTCATAACAGTTAATGACAGTATAGAATTCAGTACAGATTAACCTAGAGTCTCACATGGATTTTTGCTGTTATGACATTGGGCTGACTCTTTGAAAATACCTAAGACAAGAGATGAAATAGAACTCTGTGGCTGGCAGAAGGAAAGGGGAGGGAATGAAGACTTCAGCAGAAGAGTTCCAGTTCACTACTTTCTGGACATTAGTGATTTGTAATTACACCACCTACATAGTCAAGTTTTAAGAAGATATTCAGAGAGATTTTGTGACTTTTCGTTTGTGCTTCTGAAGCAGAACGTTTCTCTGCTAAATCAGTTCCCCTGCTTTCTAAACAAATTCTAGTTATGCTCTTCAGAAAAGTAACTTAGAAAAACCTCAGAAGTGATGAAAGTATATGTTAAAGGATTGTTCTTATACTCTGTAAAAGAGGGGGAAATTCCATCCTCAGATGAAAAAGAAATTAGATTTGAATCAAGGAGGTTGAATAAGAGAATATGTCCATAGTTTTAAAGATTCAAGAAAGCCTAGCAGAAATGAGAACCACATAGGGCCACATGTTATAGGAGAGAGCACAAATACACAAGCAAGATAATAAGCTAGTTATCCAGTCCAGTAAAGGCCCATAAGGTCAAAGTCTCTTTCCTTTTACTTCAGAGGAGCTGGGTAAGCTCTATTGTCCATGAGAACAAGAAAAGCATACTGTATCCAGAAGAACTTCTCTCAGTAAATACTAAAGCAGCCATGGGCAGAAGAATACATATAGTAAGATCAAAAGCACTTTTTTTTCCTGAAATCAATGATCACAGAAACCAAGATGAATATGATGCACAGGTGTAGCTGTAAGCAGCATGAGGCAAAAACTGCATTAATACAGTATATTTAAGATCCAGTAATGTATGTGGTTGAAAAGGAACGGTAGAGAAGAATATAAAGGAATCTTCTGCAAATACAAAGTCAAGTAGATACCAAAGCTAAAAAGCAGAAAAGCTTTAGAAACTACATTATTTGTGTATTTTTGAGAAGTGGGAAATGACAAGTAAGTTTCTGTGGCAAGGAGTTCATTTTAATGGAACAGCAGTAAAAGAAATGACACAGTGGAATCATTTTGTGTGGTCCTGTTCGTATTTTCACTGGATAGACCGAGTCCAGATTCCACCATAAGCTTTTATTAACAGCCAAATCTGACAAAGTGTGATTTTAAGCTAAAACATATACATATATAAATTGTTTATTATTTAAATTTCAAAACAAGCATAGCATTCAGACTAAGAACTAAGCTCTTGSCAATTCTATAGAACATAACATTACTAAGGTTATAGATCTGTCTAAACATTTTCTCAGTATGCTGTGATGAGAAAACAGGTTTGGGTTTTTTTTTCCCTTTCCCTCAAACACACTGCTCCCTCAGAAGATTGTTTTTTTGGGTTACAGAAAGGCAAAGCTTGATTCTCAAAACGCAGTGTTTCTACACTCAGTTGGCTTCACGTTCTAAGCAAATTTCACCAACAGCTGAATGTTCAAGAACTTTTATCATCTAAGAACGTAAGAATAGCAGTATCATTTCAAACCACAGACCCATTTAGCCCAACAACCTGTTCCTGATAGGAGTTACTGGGGAGCATCCAGTGGCTCCTTGGACAGCTTCAACAACTTTCAAGTGCTTTAAGGGGTGCTCTGAACAGCATCTCATCCACTTCCTTGTTTTTCCATCTTTGACAATTTGAAATTTCCCTTTATCTATCAGTAGGTGGTATGCATTTGCTCTGAAGGGTCTAATATTACATCTTTAAGTTATCTCATGTCCATAGAAATAACAAAGTTCTAACCATTCTTACCACTATCAGAAGAAATATTTTAGACCTCTTTTACATCATTTCTATCTAAATTTTTCTGCAGTTAAGAACAACATTAGTAGACCTGTTTGTTTTTCCCCTTATCTGGTTCAGTGGCTTTTCAATCGTAATGCTTTGAACCTCATCTGTGTATCCTGTTGGAATAAGCAGCAAAGTGCTGGTGAAACACCTGGTGCCCATCCTATTTTCCTTTCCTGGACTACCCCTCCTGTTGCCCAGGCTGCTGTGAGGTTGGTCTCCATAACAGTGACAGACATGAGGTTGAGTGCATCAGCTACATGCCTTTGTATTTTTTTTTTCCTGATACTAACCAAACCATCCTCTAGAGGAGGCTGGGAATAAAATAAGATCCACAACCACCACCTTTTTGAAATCAAGTTTAGCGGATAAGACAGAAGCATAGAGAGAACAAAACAGAGAAGGTGGATTCAAAGTTATCTTCAAATTTCCAAACTCAATGTGAGTACTGACAGACCTCTGCATCAGTGGGAGGTGCTTGGGAGAGCCAAGGGCCAAAGGACCACAAATCAGGTCATGCAGAACTAGTCACTGTAAATCCTGAGAGCCCTCCAACCACATTAACAATATTCAAAGCTTTTAGCATCAGATTCTACTTTTTAACAGGTGTGTGGAACAAGAAATTACACTACAAGGGCAGATTGTTCTGAGCTGGCACTCCTCTATCCTATTACCCTCCGGATGGGTGGTTTGGGAGCTAACACAAAATGCTTGGGGAAAGACTTTTACGCCTTAATTAGCTTCCAGTGGAATACACAAGGGCAAACTGACATCCTTTTTTGGCTGCTTTCATTTTGGTTTGAGTACTTCAGGACCACCAGAGCACAGAAAAGCTCTATATGATCAGATCTGTCTTTATCAAGAACTTCCTTGCTACTTCAATACAGCTTTTGGGTTTAGGAGGTCCAACACTTAGAAACTCCTAGTAGCCCTCCTATTTGTAACACTGAGCCTTGTGTTTGAAGGCCAGACAGATAATGTACTTGGAGGTTTGTTACTTTGAGACAATACATATGATGGAAACATCTATCTGGCAAAGAGAGCCTTGCATGACAGAAGATACTGGCTKTTAAACAATTTAAAACAGATTGCGGAGGTCCCAGTCCTATGCCAGGAATCAAGAGCCATCACTCAGTCCAAAAAGGGCTGCAGTAATGAAGGTAATCCTGGGTTGAAATCCTGTGAAATTACAGGTTTTCAAAGTTAGAGAAAAAAGAAAACAAAAGAAGAAAGAAGTTTTATGATGACAGAACTTCGAAATCAGTGCAAGTAGGTCTGGCTCACACAACTAGTTGAAGAGAACAGGGAAAGAGGAGCGTACTTTGCTTCTTTTATTACCATACAGACTACACACTAGGGAAGTGAAGTCACAGCATGGTGCTACAGACAGTGGGTAGGTTAAAACTGTCTAAGAGAGCTAGCTCTGTAACAGTGCTACTTCTAGCACAAATCCATGGTGTAAGTGATAAGCATTCATAAAAGAACTGAGACACTTCTAATACAAATGACAGACTATACCTACCTACAAAGCTACTTCAGTTAGTCTGGGGAAGCAAATAATTTCAAAGACTTTTTTACTCTATAAACTCCAAACATAAAAATAGTTCTACAGTACTGAAGCCTAACAGCCTCGTGTTACATAAAAGCTTTGCTTACACAGTTTTATCTTGTCCAAAGGAAATATAGGCAAGAATTACCTCCATGAAGTTGGTTACTATAGAGAACAAGTTTTAAATCAAAGGGTAAGGTGCACACGAAGCAACAAAGAATATGTTTAGAAGATGATACTTGGTGAAACTTGAAACGTTACCCAGGCTTAACTCCTTCACAAATCTCTTTTCAGTTTCTCAAAACTTAGCCAAATTGTAACTCTTTTAGTTGAAATTTCCCATACCAGCTGTCTGCCTCAGGCTGAATTTATTTTGGAAAACTTCAGCCAAAACTATTCAGCCATTTCAGAGAAATACTCTGACAACCTTTTATTTGGAAACTTTTAGTACTCAAATGCCTTACAGTAGGGTTGCTGAAATTAGATGGAAAAGGAAAGAGAGGAGAGAGAAGGGAAGTACCTAGAACAGTGTTCCTAAAAATCTGCCCATTTTTTGCCAAGACTAAAAAAAATTAACCTTCTGTATGTTCTCAGTGCAGACAGAATTTAAGAGCAAGTATCTGTGAAAACACCATCTTCACTGATCATACCTGAGCCTTTATACCTCTTTATAATAACCTCACTACACTTAACACACAGCATTAGATGCTCATACATAGCAACCATGGTCTATAAATGTACAGCTGCTGTGGGTGTGTAACCTCACCCACAGCTGTGGGTGACCTCACAGAAGAATCTTGAACATGATGTGCTGTGAAGCTATAGGGCAAATTCAAACATTTTCTATAGTAGCTACTCTTGAGTATTGTATCCTTGCAGTTGGGTTGACTATTATAATCCAAATCAGAAAATCTCTCCCTTGGCATTCTCAATAATCCCATCCATCTTGCTACCTCAGCAGGATGGGGAGAGCGCTGGCTCAGTCACAAAACATGTATTATGCAGTATGGGGAGGAATAAGGGGTTTAGGGGGAAAACTGAGGAAACCCGTCATTGGGTGAGGGAAAAATAGAACTGATGGGATAAAAAAAAGTTGCAATGGTGAATCTGGGAAAGGGGGAGAGAGAAATGAGAGTTCTGGGGAATGAGAATGGGAGTCAGAGGATAACTAAAGGCTAGGGTGGGAAAGCAACTGGACTTGGAGAGGAGGCTGAGCCCAGTTTGGAGAGCGAGGGGGAAACAACCACTGCAAATGGACTTCAGGAGAGGAGACGGGGCCCAGTTTGGAGACTGGGGAGGAAACAAGGACTGCAAATGGCTGAGAGAGAGTTTGGAGACAATGACTTTCTGAACAAGAAACCCACAGCTGGCATCAGAAGCCAGAGAAACAGACTAACTAAATGCAAACTTTTGTCCCCCTATATAAATGAGTTAATGTTGGTTTTAATTTCATGATTTTTTTGGGGGGGGGGTTGGACAGGCCAACTCATTAATGAAATAAAATGGATGGTGCTTATTTCAGGCCTTATTTTTTTGTTATGCAGTTCTCACTCTAGAACTATAATTATTCTTTTCCAAGTTGTTGTAGAATATTTATCCCTATAGCTTTATTGCTTGACAAACAGTACTGAAATTAACTTCAAAAAATTCTTCTGAAGTTACACAGTTTAATCCCTACTTGACAGATGAATGCACTGAGAAAGACAGATTAAGACAAAATTATCCTCTACTTCTGGATATCCAAAATGAGATAACTAGGAACTATTTCTTCTAAAGTAGTCGGTATTATGTAACACTTCACACACTCAAAGTGAGACTGCACTGACTTTAGCAACATCTGAGAATACTAAACACTTTAGAAAATCTGAACCAGGGCTTTCAAAGCAGACAATAAAAACCAAGAAGCAGATAATTAGTGACCACCTATGAAAATATTCAAGTGACTTTGCTACAGTGATTGTGTGAGAAACTAATGATAAATTCCTGCTCTCCAAAAAAGCAATCTTCTGTCTTAATCAAAAAAACAAAAAAAAMCAAAAAAACCACACACACACACTTTCCCTTTCAACAAGACTTCACCTCATTCACTCCATACTCGCTAAGTTTCCAGATGAGCCAGAGGTAACAGACTCTTTTTACTATACTACTTTGACTCATTCCTAAAACAAGGTTGGGGGGGGAGGTGGCGGCGCAAAGAATAGGTAATTACATAAAGACTACATCATAATGCATGGGAGCTAGAAGACTGCAGAAGAATACAGATAATCCTAATTTTTGATAACGTAGATAAAACTAATTGTCATTGCGATCTTCTCAAGACATTTGTATCATAATCTTTTTTCATTATATATATTTAGACCTGACTCCCTCCTCACTTAAACTGTCCCACTGACTTAAAGAGGTTACCCTTGATTTATGTTAATACAAGAGCAGAATTAGTATTCTCATTAGAAACTACTGTATGTGGAGGAACAGATATTTAATGAGAATGATATACTTAGAAAACAGTATTTCTGAGACACCCAGGGATGACATGAACACTTTGTTGGTATTTACAAGAGACAGAGCATGTGCTGTTTCTTCAGATATATCCAGGTAAACTTTTTCCATTTAAAAGTACTGCTACTTGAAAATAGAAAATCTGAGGGAAAATAAATAAATAAGAGGCAGGGAGGAATCAGACGAAGACACCTACTGGAGGTAGAAAAGGGAGATTAGGGAGGCTAGAAAAGAGGACAGATTATGCAAAAAAAAGTATCAGGAAAAAGCATTTTTGGATGACCTACAACATTATTATATTGTGAGATTAAAAAAAAATTGATCGAAAGTATGAAAATACAGTGGGACTGTGAATCTAGGGATACATGAAGGAGATCCGGTACAGATGCTTACAACTTCCACTGAGGTTATCTACATGCTAGGAAGAAACTTAGTTAAGAAGCAACCACAAAGTAAAGAATTTCTCTCAGTTTTTCAGTATGCTGAAGGAGAGAAAGTTAAACATAAAGAAGGTATATACAATTAATTGAAAGATTAGGTAGCTGTACTTGAAGATTAACAGCAGCATATCAGTATTTCCACACACTAAGACTTTATTTTAAACCTTTGTCCTTTTAAACCACTGATCACATTGGAAGTTGTGAAAAAGCTGAAGAAGCTGTAGGAAAAGCTGAAGATCTCCACTGTCACCTGCCAATTAATAGGAAATAAGATCTGCAACTGACAGAACAGATGAAGCATAATGCTTGAAACATTTAAGGCTAGTCTTAATTCAATGCAGGAGAATATACCTTAATACTGAATACCAGCTAGTTATCATAAGATCCTGGCCTATCTATCAGTTTATAACATTATGCCTCTAAAAAATGACATTAGACTGAATATAAAAATTAATTTAAACACATTTGCAGGATTAGATTTTGTGGGTTTACTTGTTCCAAACAGTAAAATTCTCTTGAGATGTGTGATCCAATGATAGAAGTTCTACCCTAAAGCACTCAAATGAATAGACAGTTATTTTACAACTGATTTTCAATGGTAGCAGGACTGCAACCTGAAGCAGTTGTACAGAAAAAAAAAAGACTACTAATAACTTAACAAAAGAGCAGTATGAGTTTAGTTTACCTTTTACTCAAAATCTCTAATCAGTTTAAACCAAGAGTGAGAAGATTTAGTTACAATTGTGCCTTCAGGAAATACATCATTACAGAAAACAGAATTCTTTTGGTGAAGTGTTTTCTAATTAAAATGCCTAGATACTACTTTTTCCACAAAATCATTGCTTGCCATGAAAGTGCTTGTTCCAGGCTGAATGAGTATCAAATTATTTTTTAGACTGTTTACTCCTCTGCTGCTTCAGGTTATAGACTATATGAAACCTCATAACAAGAATGTGACAAATACCAAAATGAAATAGACATTAGCTATTTTGTCTGGACAATTCTGTAACCTAGATATTGTCCCACAGGCACTACGACAGCCTTATACTTAAGTATACCTGGGTAACTCCTTACATTAAATATTCATTTTATTTTAGTAGTACCTTTGGTTAAAAACTTCAGCTTTTTCATTATAAAATCTCATTTTGGGCGAGTTCATTGATTAGCTGAATTTGTATTAAATTTTTTATTCAAGTCCTAATACTTAATTCTTTTTAGACTTATACCCCTTAGTTGATTAAAGTGATGAAAAATCGAAAATTAAATCCTGGTCTTACTAGCTTAGTTTCAGTAACCAAAACCAATTCAAGGAGTTGCATAAACTTCCAAATAGCTCTACCAGTGAGCTTTTTACTGACACGGAACATGTGGCTCTCTGCAGAACAAAAACAGTGATTTTTCATCCCAGCTTTTGTTAGTTCAATAGCCAAATTTCAGCTCAAGCAAGCAGCAATGAAAAGGTTAAGTACTACTGAGGCTAAGGACACACCTTCCAGCTCTAGATATGGCAAGAGAAAGACTACTGTCTCCAAGCCCACTCTCACCTGTGAGCCAAGTCACTCATCACATACCATTCCACCAGGAGTAACTACCCCTTAAGTATGCCAATTAACCATGAGTGAACCATCCCACACACTGGAGATCAATTCCTAAGTCAGTCTAAATGAACTTAAATAGTTCAGCTAGTTAAACAGTTTATACAACCTGTCTTTGTAAATCAGCACATTTTAAAAAAACAAAAATAAAAAAACACATAAATAGCTCAGCTAGTAGATCTAAGTTATCACTGAGCTTTACTGAAAATTGGTGGAAGATAACCAGCCGAGGGTGATGATTATGGTAGGCCTCTTCAACTAGCACAAATAGAACTGAATCTATAGGCATAAACTGACTCAAAACCTCAGTGTGTAGAGTTCTCATGCTTGTCTTTCACAATGAAGTTTTACCTTCTGATATTAACATATTACATTCCAGATTTCAACAAGGGACATGTACAATGCCACATTGCATTTGCCTGAAATTTACTCCTAAAGGAGTTTTGTATATTAAGAAAGCGCATTAAAAAGAAATTTTCGGAACTGCTCAACATTGGCCTTTTTTTAAATCTACATAACCGGGAACTTACTGCTCCCACTTAAATTATTTAATTACTTAAAGTATTAAATATTGGCCTAAGTGTTTCTTACTGAAATTAATGGCTAGCAGTAATTAACTTCAGTGGGACCAGCGTTCAGATATTTAATGCCTTCGGTGATCCCAACCTTACTTTCTCATTTCATATGTAGTTGTGTCTGGATTATATCCTCTAGCAGCATTTAGCATTAGCATCAGTTTCATTACTTGAATTTTTTTCTCCTCCATTAAACTAAACCATGCTAACACTGTTGACTGGCTGTAAGAAACATTTATTCTTTGCTGTAAATGGAGAAACTGTCACAGGTAATTGTTAGGCCAACTTAAAGCAGCTTGTTGAAATGTCAGCCTGSAACTACAGCAAATATGTCATGTGAAGGATTACTTAAAACTTACTTCATTAAACAGTGTTTAATGACTGTTTATACAGTCTGTATAAGCACCTTAACACCTTTCTGATCTAAACAGGACATTTAAGTATTCCAAACTAACAGCAGACCACCCAAYACCTTTTCCTGGAAGCCTCAGCAATCCCGTCTTTGAAGGCCAGTGTGCGTTCTCTTAATATTATGAAGATTTTAATTTCATATAGATTATCTTATACTCCAGCAAAAACCTACAGCATTTAATTAAAAAAGCAAAATAATGTGGTAGTTAAAGTACTAGATAAAATAGCTATTTTTGTGAATACATGCAAAGGAATGCAAGGCATTCTTGCAACCAATCACACAACCAATATTTAATAATCATTTGCATATAACGGTAAAATTTAGAAATGAGAGTCCAAGGGTTACAGCTGCACCATCCAAAAACTACCTAAACAAGTTTGGCTCCTGAAACACAGCATTCTAATGTGTTCTTCAGGAGAATACATGGTAATGCAGACCTGCATTTCTCACACTCTGGCAAATATAACTATGCTGATGTCAATCTAGGGTCACTCAAATAATTCCAAAGAATTCTGATGCTTTATATTTAAGTTGCAGATCTGGATGGTAAACTCAAGACAAAGATTCACTAAAAATAATCTCCATAATTTATTCACAAAGCAAGACTCAGCAGGAGCAAGGATGACTGATTGTGCTTTCACTCAAAGCTAGAGTTGGTATAGCAATGAGCTCTCACTTTTTATATTACTAATCCAGATCCATTCTGAAAATCAGAGCAGTAAAAGAACCCAGTGGTCTTTCTGAAACAAAGACAAATATTTATGGTTTGACAACATCTCAAGAAATCCTGAAGATTTTGGAAGCTCACTACACTTGCTTCTGACTCTCCTTCTTTATTTACAGCACATAATGTGACTAAACTGTAATAGGTCCAGTCTTGCTATCCTGTCTCACAACAAGTGGCACATTGCTCTGTAGCTAGTTCAACTTACTTTACAATGTGGTAGTATAAATTGTTTGAGCACATCATTTGCTTGTAGTTCTAGAATCTGCATAATTACTGATAATTACTGATTGCATAATTATTGATGGCTGTTGCTTTGTGAGAGGTGTGAATTTTTCATGCACTGGCACACTGCTTAGAGTTGTGGCTCACTTCATRTTAGATGAAGTTACAATTATTTGCCTTCCCAGTAACGGGTAGCTCTCCGTGGTCCTTTGGTCTCTTCTATTATTTAATTTATTACATAAAAGATCATGCATTTTTACTAATGAACACTGGCAATCTTGGCATCTGGCTGACTCACTAGCATATAAATAGATTTCAAGCCAAAATCATGATGCTTCAAATACTTCCTTACAATTTTACAATACAGATGAAAAGCAAGTTCCAGAGAAGGACTCGCTTCAGTTTTCAATCTTTTATACTTCATTATGTCAACCACAAATTAAGCCTTTGATTATCAGAAAACTTCCTACATGTCAACTGTTCAAAACACACCTAGTCTGATCATTTTATGCTGGGTTCTCAATAACTTGGGCTTGAATTAGAGCTCCAAGCTCCTCATAGCCTCGGAGCATTCGTATTTGTGAAAACTCTGACAACTACAGAATTAGGCAGCAAGTGATGCTTTGAGCATGTCAGTCATGCCTAAATAAGTGAGGGTCTGAGCCAGACCCATCTGAGGTCTACTAATGTAAATATGCAGGTAAGCTGGACAAAAAAAAAGAAGTTTGTGTGCCTATATCCTACAGACGCAATGTTGGCAATAGTATTTACCTTACAGATTGAACTAGAAGATCAAAAATATATAGTTTAAAACTGAAACTTGAGTTATACGCAGAAATTGCATTACTGCAAAATTTGTCTTTCAAATAGTATTATCATTAGAAAGTCTACTTCACAGTGAAAGAAAGGATAGACAAAGGAGACGTGTTCAACTTCCAGCTCTGCCTCTGTGTTTAAACAACTCCTCCCTCTTTTTGGTGTCTACAAAAAGACTCAAGCCAAAGTTTAGTTTAAAGAAAGGCTTTCTCACTTATGCTAGGAATCAAATTTCTGTTCTGCAAGGCACTTAACTCAAGGCCTAGTGAGGTATCTTACAAACAAAAGTTAAAATAAAAAAAAAAAAGGACTTTATTTGAATTCAAGTGGTGATTAACATTATTGCCAAGTCATGATTTCTTAGAACAAATGCATCTTATCTTCTTTCCCAAATATTCCAATGGTACTTTATCTCACACTACTCAAGAGTGCTCAGATGTTTCTCAGAGAGAGGGGAAAAAAGAAAAAAAAAAAAAAAATGCTATTTTCCAGCTCTTGGAAACACAGCTAA
>NW_020451005.1:2475196-2478953 GCF_003343035.1 Apteryx rowi | reverse complement strand
AAAAAAAAAAAAAAAAAAAAGACTACTCAGCAAAGTCTAAGATGACAAAAGAAAAGATATGGAAAAGAGGATCCTGTAATCAAGGTGGGATGTTTGCTATATAATAGAGCTGATCATAATAATTCATATATAATATACTTCTATGTTGTTTATTTCTTTTTTTCATATTCTAATTTTCCAGCGAGTCTATTCAGAATTTTATATAAACTGCTGCCTGTTTCAATAATGAAAGACAATGCTCCAGCTACAGGGGAAAACAAAAACAAAACAAAAAAAACATTGCACAAGTTAAAACAAGATGATTCCTACCTTTCATTTCTCAACTGCCCTGTAATTTTGCTTTTGACATTGTAATTTAACGCAAGTTCAGGACTTACTTTTACATGTTGCCTGAACTTAGAAAACTGCCAGCTACTCAGCTATAGTGCAGTCTGCAATTCTTTTTTATTTACTAAAGAATTACATCTTTTTTATTTTGCATTTGTACATTTTATTTGCTATATAAAACAAAAAAAAATCACAGCCAAGTTAGAGAAGTAACATTGTCAATCTAAGATAATGCTGCTAGTCAAATTACAACAAAAATTTGAAAGCATAGGACTTAGCCTTCATAAACAGGAGAAATCAATGACAACTTAAAAGGTACCTTTAATTAAATATGCAAAAGAACCCAATCCAAAACTCTACTGAAATGAATGAGCACTCTTCCATTGACTTTATGGAAAAAAAGTAAACAAGTGCTCATTCAGTCAGTTACTGGAGGATGTTTTCAAAAAAGCAAAGCAACTTTAGAGACAGGATTCCAATTCTTAACTTGGAATTCTTCTATACTACATCAGTAAACTAAAAGAAAGAATTCATACTTTATTAGTCTTTTATAAATAACTTGGCAGTTCCCTCCATTTTTGACATTAGTCTCATGGGACTATAAAGTATCAAATGTTTTAAGTTMGGGCCACAACACAGCATGATGCAACACAGGTGGCCTCCTGGGTCTCTTGTCTCTCCCTAACAGTATTACTCTCAACATGTAGCTCTGAAGAGTTCTATAATGTCTGAAAAACAAACTCGCTGAACTCCATTGGTTCAGTTGCTTGAAGAGCTGCTGCTTAGTAAATTATCAGATGTTGATATTGCTATAGTAATAACAAGAAAACATCCATTATAATCTTAGTTTCCAGCTGGAGAGGATCCTCAGTGTAAAGAGGGTATGTGTATTTAGACAAAGCTTGTAAAAATTTGGGGATTTATTCATGGGTCTACTGGAAAGGTCTTGTGATAGGGGCTTATCTCTTTCTGAAGAGAAGATGAGCAGGTGGGGAAAATAAGGTGAGTAAAACTGAACTAAGAAACAGTTATGAATGTAAGGTATTGTTAAAGGATGCAAAGGAGCTTTTTTCAGACTGAGCAGGAAGTGAATATGAGAAACAAGCGAGTATTGAGTTAAAATATTCCTGTTTTCATGAGAAAACTGCAAATTCAAGAGAAATCAATGTCAAAATTGTTCTCATACTCATCAGTATTATTTATACAAGAACATACAGTTTTGCGTATGTATCATGAGTTTTGTGTATGTATCGTGTATGTATCATGAGTTTTTCCACTGCAAAGATAACACATTCAGGCTCCTGTAGACTTGCAATTTTACATCTCTAGCACAGATTAGCAGTCATCTATGTCACAGTACCTGTTGAAATCTTCCAAATAAGCACTTAGCTGAGTAATATATAAGCTTTAACTAAATAAACCTTAAAAGAATTTTCTGTTCTCAAAGACAGTCTTTGGGAAATCACTACGCTTAACGGTTAAACTTAAAAAAGAAATTTTACATGACTAAGCACCAAAATTAAGTGCTAAGATCCCAGAGTGTGCACCTGAAAAAACCAAAGTAAGGGAAAAAAGAAGCTATGCACAATGTACGTGCAGTAACTTCCTGCAATATTTTGGCAGACCAGTTTGTTTATCCTAATTCAAATTTGAAGTACTGAATAATACACAAAGACAGTAATTTGTTTTATTTTCAGACACAATCCTCTAGGATCTCATCACTTAAAAATCAGCAGCCTTTACGTGACTAAGCTCCAAAAATGTTACAAAAACAAATGTACTTGCGCAGATGTTAAATACCAATGCAATGCATCTACGAGTGTTATGAAACACAACATAGAAAAGATTTAAGCTGGATTCAGAATGGTCACTGCACTTGTTTGCAGTAATACTAAATATCAAAGAGAAAGATGAAAAGTGTAATAACGAGCTTGTATTTCTGTACTGCCTTTCAGGCATGATTAAATCTTATTACTCTGTTAGCAGTGGTTGAAGGGTTACCAGTTGCACTCTCTTTTAATATACACCCACCTTCAACATGAGTCACTGTTCACACTCACATTCTTACCACAGATTACTTTCTTCCACACAATAATAAAAAAATATCCATTTTAAAGGCCCAATGATCCAATGATTCCATAGATTAATTTTAGAGAGCAGCCAGAGACRCATCTGAAGAAGCACAGCTACAGGGATGGTAACTTCTAGCAAAAAAATAGAAACAAAACATTGGAGTATTTTAACTTCAGCTTGAATCTGCTGTTGAGACAAGAGTACTATCTAACTACAATCTTAGCCTCTACAGACCTGAGTACATCTTAAAATTTAATAAGAGATTGCATAAACTTTATATAAATTTCAAATTGTAAGTGCAGTTCCCCTCCCCAATAGTAAAGCTTAGTATCACTCAGTTTAGCATAGATAGCAAAGGTTCTTACATGCACTTGAACAGCCCCTGCAGTTCCAGGGTAGCAGGTTATGTAGTCAAGCTGGAATTCTGCTAATTCAACTCCATTCTTACGAATAACAACTTTGCATTTTGGAGACAAATACTGGCACCTATCCTGTATGTGTGTAAGGCCTTGAAAAGCAGTAAAACCAGGAATAGATCTCTAAAGGTCAAGAAATAATGTGTACTGAGGCAGGGCAGGAGTAAGGGGACCAATAATCAGATAAATCCAGGATAAATTTTTCTGCCTAGAGATAAAAACGCAAAGTGGTGCATCAAAGAAAAATACAACTCTGCTTCAAAACAAGTGAATAGGAATGTACAACAACTTCTTGACACGGTATTATATAATCCAGTGGACTGACTGACKGATTCAGTTCTGAACAGAAATTCTGCTGTTGATTCAGCCTTTACATGGCAAGGTAGAATATCATTAAGGTACTCCTGAAATGACTGAATCCACATTTAACAGAAAACTCGGGTTAGTCACTGACTTCTCCAAAAGGTCCATTAGCAAGAAAATACATTTTAATTAATATCCTCCTAAAAACTGTGGTGTTTAGCCAATGGTCAAAACTGTTCAAGAAACATAGCTTATTTCATTAAGTATACAAAGGTTTTCAACAGCTGTATTCTCATCCTTCTTTGTCAGCCCTCCATTTCTTCTCTTTGTCTTCTTTCCTCCTCTGGAGGAGGTCTATCATTGTTTGACCGGCTGTCACAAATACAGTGCAATAAACCATGAGGAATGATGTCGGTGCATTCCTAAGTCTCCTCCTGTTGTGCTACAATTGTCGAGTCAACCTAAACTACACTCAACATTTCTACATCGATCTATACAGTATACTGAGTAGTTTGGAAAGGTCCATTTCTCCCTCATTTGAATATCACAGAATGGTTGAGGTTGGAAGGGACCTCTGGAGATCATCTAGTCCAACCCCCCTGCTCAAGCAGGGTCACCTAGAGCACGTTGCACAGGAT
>NW_020451005.1:2450390-2473236 GCF_003343035.1 Apteryx rowi | reverse complement strand
TCTCCTAAACTCCAGGGTTGCGATCCTACTTAGTGCCCTGCCTCCTCCTCACAGGATCCTGAACTCCACCATCATATCATCTCCTTTGCGGTCACACAGAAGGCTAAATCCATGCAAAGAGATATTAAAGCAGGAAAAAACAAACAAAAAAATGCACAGAAAAGGATATAACACATTACTTACCATAAGCAAGGACAGACGAATATGACAGATAATATCTTTAAACCATGCCTATTCAAGTTGAACGCTCTTTAAGAGGAGCAGCTTTGGGGTAAAGGAATAAACAGCAGCAATGTATAACCAATTATTCCCATGCATGATCATTAAGTAAAGAAATCACCTGGAAAAAAAAGACTAAGCATTGTATCAGATCAGTTATTGACTTCAGGTAGCAAATACGTTTTTAATGTGCCTGGTTTTTTTTGATCCCAGATAGTACAAGAACATCTGCAGACTCCAAGCAAAAGTAATGAAAAGTCAGAGACTACAAAATACTGTCACACAAGACTATTTTTATTTCAAAATTATACAAAGTATAAATGTAAAGACATAGCTACATTTAAGAAAAAACTGTTTTTAAATATTAGAATATTTAAACAATGATACTGCGATCAAGAAAAATTCCTTTTATTGTTTCTCATTAAGAAAGTTCACCTTATGGAGCGATACATCATGAAATCAATTGTTGTACATCTAGGAAATTTACCAATAGAGCTCTCTTCCACTGGGGTGTACACTTTGATTTGTCTCATGTGAGTGTCTCTTCCATTTTGGTGGTTAGCTAGAACAGCAATCTGAATCATAAACGTGCGAATAGGCTTCTTATGAGTATCTGTTAAAGGAACATGAATCCAGCCACTTGGTTCCACTAATTCAAGTTGCTGCCAAAAACAAGACAAAAAAAAGCAAAACATTCAGGAAGAATTAACATACTTAATATAAATGATCACATATTAAACATGTTTCATAGAACAGTCTCATGGGTCATGTTTTAGTTATTTTCCAAATGAATTTGATATAATACAGTTCAAGACTCACAGCTAATTTACTGCTGCTGTAATTGCATACAACTCAATCTGACTACAGTGGCATTTGCTTTTGCCTTTCAGAAGCTGCCCTTCATTTTGTGCTCTAACCTCAAAATAAGAATGAGTAAAAAAAACACTACTATAAATTCAAGAAAATCATACGGTACTATTTCAATCTTGTTGCTTAAGTACACTAGTCAGGAAGATGAGAGAAAACATGCATCTTTAAAGTTAAATTGTTTAAACAATCTGGATCTATCCAATCTGAACTGAAACATGCTAGAATGACTTAGATTTAGACATAAATCCATACAAAGTTTTGGTTTTCAGAAGTCCTTGAATTATTAGGGGGAGTGGGGAAGAGGAAGGCGACATAGAAGAAAATACAGGATAGCTCACGGGTGTCATAACACGAGCTAATTGCCTATGTGTCAAGACAGATGCCTGGCCAATTAATACTCCTGCACAGCCATTTAACTGCACCTTAAGGTCCATTTTATCTCGGCTTTCATACAAGTGCAGTATGATTAATTTTTCCTTTTTAAATTCTAATTCTACAGAAATTGATGTCAAATCAAACAAGCAATAGAATTTTGTTAACTCTAACTCATGTCACTGACATCAGCAGACTGAAATCAAGCTAGATGCTATGCAGAAGTGTGGTAACAGTTTTTATTTAAAGCTAGTTACCCAACTTCAAAGCACAGCTCAAAACACATGTGGAAGAGCACAAAGTTCAATGGAAGTATTGGAAAAAATCAGTTCTCCACAAGCAAGTGGATTTCACACAGCTAAGCAAAGACTGCTCCTCTTTGCAGCCTGTTTCCTCTGTGGAAGATCTATACTTTGAGCAGCTCAAAATTCCCATCTTTCTCCTGAAAACACAGCATAACAAACATCCTGTCAAATGCTTAAAAAGCCTTGCCTTTGTTGAAACTCTCAGAAGACCTACATGAGATCTACTCTTTAAGAAGCAATATCAAGTACTGTGAGCAAGTGACCCAAGAGTGTTTTTGTAATGTTCAAAAATAAGGGAGGGATGGAGGGAGGGAGGGAGAGAACCAGACCCCTCCACTTTAAAAGAGGCTTCTCTGCACTGCTACAGGCTTTCCAAAGCATTAAATTCACTAAACCTAGCAGCAGAGCATTTCACTCCTGGAGCAAAATGGAGTCATGGTCTCTTGGGGCCTCTACACTTCCAGAAACACCCCTTTGCTGCTTTGTTGTATAACCCTGTCCCTTTATAAAACCCTCACCAGATTTTTTTCTTTTTTTCTTTCTTTTCTTCTCATATTACACTTCAGGCAACAGCTGGCTTTACAAAGTGAAATAAATGATGTACTGTTGAAGCAATCTTACACGGGGAAATTTATCATGGTGAGGTAGCACTCAACTGTTTAGAGTAAGTATTTTTCCATCTCCACACTACATAGGAAGGACAAAATTCACAGTAACAGATTTTACTCAAGTAGTACTATGATAAAAGACTTACAACTTGGAAAAGAATTAGAGAGGTTATAGGTAACCAAACTTTCAAAGATCAAAGATTTTTGATCCATTCCATACTGATGCAAACATAATTAACACAGTACAAAAGTACACCACTTTCTATAGGTTGACACCCTCAGTTCTAGACAGATCCAGTTAGTTCAGATTTGTACCCCTTCTTGCTACAGAAACTGTTAACAGCAAAATTATGACTCCACCTCCAGAACCACAAGAGGTCCCAAGGGATCAGCAAAATTAGAGTGTTTGTATAAAAGGAAGTTGGATACATATTACATCCACACAGAAGAATCACACAGAAAAACTGCACTTATTTTAAGAGGATTATTAGGGCCATAAAGATAAGCACTTGAAAGTTCTAAAAGTTACCAATGTAATTTTACTAAGTCTTCCTTACTGTAATAAGATACAGTCTTTAAGTACGTACTTATCAATGCTTTGTTTCATCCCTGATCAATGGGAAGTGGCTATATGCTTTATTTATAGCATATTTTTTCAGTCCTCCTAGAAAGGCAATCAATTTCTTCCTAAGCCTTGCTATTGTTACAGGACAAGTAATTTCTACATCAGTAAAAATAGGGAATTGAGGCACAAAATTTAGATCAAAATATCCCTTAGTTTCAGTTGTCCAATCTGAGATATTCTGGATCTGATTTTTAAAGTTCTTAGTAACAGTATTTTATATGACCTTTAGCTCCCATTAAATTCACTTGCAGCTTCAGTGTTCAACAGTTTTGCAAATTCATCCCAAATCAGTCACTGGAACATACAGAACATATGAGCTGCCACCTATGAACACTGCTATTTAAGTGCATCATGTAAAAACACCATGACTAAAGCACAGATTGCTCACAACTCTTCAAGCAGTATTCAATTGTCTTGGCCACAAAGCCATGCTTTTTTATTCCTGAAATCTCTTCTGTTTCACTTGTTGCACATGTTCCAAATTCTGTAACAGGTGAAGACATATCCTTCGCTGTTCAAACCCTGGGCTCATCCTCAGAATTGACCCCTTTCCCTATTCCAATCAAATAATTGCTTCTTGGAAGAAGTTGGTGAAAGTCTTGTGATGGAATTAGAGACTGTACTACAATACATTAAGTGCAAGAAGTCTGAGTTAGCTAGGCTTAAATGTTAAAAAAACCTCTTGATTTTGGCCATCTAAATAGCATTCCTATAATGTAACTTCCTCTAGGCGTAATTTAACAATTTTTTTTTTTAAATGATGCCTACACAATTCAACAAAATGGTTAAAGCCTTCAGACCCACTCAACTACTGAAGTTTAAAAACAGACTAACAATTATTATCTAGGAGCATCCCCTAGAAAGGGAAAAGGGGAGGGATGTTTTGCCAATATGATACACATTTTCCGTGACCAAAGAAGTGATGCAGAGATCAGGAGTTCCACTAAAGATTTGGAAAGCTATCCACTCTCATAAAGACTGTTCTATCCCATTTCCCTAAGAGTATGACAATCTGTTCCATTCCATCCCAATCTGTCTTTGATCCACCCTTATTTCTTTCTCATCCCTGGCTACTAGTCCTTGTTCAAGGATCACTACCCATATCCTCAGCATTTTCTCTCTAATGCAACCTAGACTGTCTGGTCTCTGCTTTCATCAAGTTTGTCTCCGTTTACACACACACACACGCTCCTGAATTCCTCCCCTCCAGATAAGTCAGGTTCTTTCTGACAAGTAAGAGTTTCATCTTTCAAAGGGTCCAGGTCCTTCAGTGGTGAGAAGGAATAGGACGACATGGAACAGGCAGTGGTAGTACAAGACAGAGGCTGCCCACTCTTAGTTCAATGTCAGCAACCAGATCCAGCCATTACAATCTGCAGCAGAAATGGGATGAAATATTCAGCTCAACTCTGCCTGGTGCATTCCCAGTGCGAACAGAATCTAAAGGAAACTTACTGAGAAGTTAAGAAATTCCTATTATGCCCATGCAAATAGCAATCTTTCAAAGCCTTGTAAACCGGCCTGGAAGTCTGAGTGGATCTTTACAGAGACAAAAGGCACATCCTCAACACAAAGGCTGAAGTCTTGCCAAGTTTCAAATCTCTGCCTCAGAGCTTGGGGGCACTGGGGCATCAAAGAAAAAGGACACCAGAATATTTTCACACAAGCAAAATAGCATACTTTTCACCAGCTTTATTCTTGCAACAGAACTGTTTTAGCTGAAACTTTAAAAAAATTCAACCCAAAGCAGGCATCTGGCATGGAAAATCTCAGTCTGAACTGAAATTTGGCAAAAGTTATGAAGTAACTAAGAGTTAAACCTTATAATGGGAAGGCTTATGCAATCTTAAGTACAGGTGGCATTAGCAGCTCTACCTAGAATAAATACTATATTTTAAACCTGTTTCAGTTGATTCTGCTGCTAACTCTATTCTTTAAAAGCACTAATCACCTGTGTTGATGTTTTACCTTGACTCACCAGTAGAAGTCCATTATGAGGAAATGCCACATTTTAAAGTTTTTTTCCTGTATTTTTTCCTCATATGTAGGCCATCCATTGAGTAAAATTCAGTCACAATTAACTGTTCTTCAGGAAAGCTTTAAATATCAGCTATGTTACTAATTACCTGAGTAAAAAAAAACAAAAAACTCCAGCTTTTAATTTATATGCATTTTACCAGAGAAAGGTCAAAAAAGGGAAACAAAAGAAGGAATTATAAATACGAGTTAAATATTAGCAACTCAGGGCAGTTCCTGCAGCTCTAGACTACAATATGCTAAGAGTTTGCTATTTTAAGTCTGTTTGTAATCTTCTCTGCACTTTTTTTTGGTCAACCAATTGTCACAAAATTTAGAAGTAAAACAAAACAAAAAGAACAAACAATAAAGGGATAAAAATTGAAATGGAAAGTCAGACTCACCTGTCCTTTGCCGCTGTTATATACACCTATCTACTGCTTCTCCTGCTTTCTCTCCATTGCTTTCTTATTTTTCCTGTTCTCTGYATGCTATAGCTTTATATATGGACATACTCTCACTCCAGTAATACATGTTTTTTGAAAAGCAAAGTATAAATAATATCAATGGATTTTTTTCCCCAAAAATTTAAAAGCTCTATTTTGTCACTTTCTTGTATAGTTCAGAGGTTTCTACAGAATTCCATACACATTTGGCAAAGCTACTACTGCAATTAATGACTGTTTGATCATGCAAGGTGCAAACCATCAAAAGATGATGGCCAAAGTGACTTTAGACTTCAGAAAGATGAGAAAATATGAGACCAAAACTTTAAGAGGAAATGTATTCTACATTTGTTTTGCTGGCCTCCTTATAGAGTAGGAAATCAAAATCCACACATACTTCTTCCTTCAGTTTAACAAGGAAGTTATCAATGTTTTTGCAGCAGCATAACATTAAAACTATTTGCATTAGCCGCTTAACTAAAGAGAGAGCATGCAATTCAGTATTAACAGCGTGAAGAGGCCAAGGGCAGCAGATAGAGAGAAACCACCCTGACTAGACTGTGGCAAAGTAGAATAGCTGGGGCAGAACAAGATCTTCTGAAAGAACAGAGCTAGTGAAACATTTTTGTCTGCACATTTATCCCCAGTGCCTACTCCAGACCCAGTGCTTCCACCCTGGGCAAGAGGACAAGTGAAAGCCCAGCTGTGGTCAGTTTGCAACTCTGTGTACTGACTACCAGCAGTGTGCTGCCTGGCCAGCCAGCTGCTACTGCTTCTGAGGATGGCTGAGAAGATGAGGTACCTTTCTCTCAGCACTTAACTCTCCTCTAGCCAACCCACAGATTTCAAAAACATGTTAGGAACTAATTTATCTTACTTATTTGTTGTTGATTTATTTGTTAAATTTAACTGAAATTGGCCAATAACAGTACAGGAGAGAGGATGGAGACAGTGACCATAAAAGCCACATTTCCAAAATAAATCAGACCCAAAAGAATAACTCAAGTTGGACAACTCAACTGGAGAAAAAAAAACAAAACAAAACAAAACAAACACTTATAGCTTGGAGACTGCAGAAGCTTGCTTGACAGTGGAAGAATCTGAGAACAAATCATGCTACCTGCAAGCAGCAGGAAGCCAACTAGAAGAGAACGCGTAAGACAGGCAATATAGATGGCATTATAATCTGGACAGCAAAAAATGACTAAAGAATTTCAACATCATGCTACAACCTTTCCCTCACAAAACATGTTTCCAAATATGAAGTTGAACAGTTAGTTTTATTGCTTCTTGAGGTGATTTATTTCAATCTAGTAAGATTTGGCTAGTCTTTCCTGGTGCCTGAATACACTAATTTTATGTGGTCATTAAACTGAAACAAGGACTGGATAAACTCTTACTGCTTTCTTACACAGGGATGTCTTCGCTGTACCAACTCCTTTATGATCTCCCTGCAGCCAACTGCCTAAAACAGTATCTACCAATAAAAGATAATAAAGTCTTCTTACATCATTCCCCAGTCTTCCACATACCATTCTGGTGTCATACTCAAATTAATTCAATACCTGTAGGCTATGCACTTTATAGCTACATTTTGGAGCTCAAGCACTGAGGAGTCTACAAGTTGTCTGCCAATGAATTAATTTCACACCCAAGAGTCACACTCTGTTGCATCTAAAGGAATGATTTATGCAAACATTTTTTTCTATTGCTTTTTCTACTGCCTACTTAAATTGAATTTTTGGCCCATTTTCTATGCTCGGTGGTCTCTTCAAAGTGGCATTTAATTCAAGCTGCCACTTTTACTAAGTTTCTAATACTCATTTGTTATATTTGCAGTAACAAACATCCTTGAAACAATGCACAACTTCTACTGCCTTCTGAAAATACCTTTTGTGAAGATATAGAAAGAATAAAACTATTATAAGTGTTTTTTCAAATTGACAACCATTATAAACACATTCCAGACTATGTTAGGCAGGGCTCCCAAACTCCAACGACATAAGTTACTCACAGTATATACAAAAAGGAAAAGCAATCTCCACTTTTTTCCTCTGGAGGAAAAACACTCTTCCTAAACACATGCCCCAACGCAAAGCTGAGAGTTACTGCTACCATTACAGCTTCAGCACGATACAACATACTTACTTCCCTTTAAGACATTGGCACCTGATCACATTTTTATTTTAGATTGTCTGTACTACTAGATCAAAATGACAATATGTATTTCCTGTGACTGCCTCCAAAACATACTGTGAAACCAAACAGCATTTAATTTTGCTCTTTCTACTTTTCTCATAAAACTGTCAAAGCTTGTTATATGAATCCTCATTATATTTCAGACATTTTTGCTATTTTAGTGACTTAGCCACCTTTGAAATTAAAGGTAATGGCTAGACTTGTCTTCGTAAATATAGTTTTTTTTTTCCTATATGCTTTACTAGTTCTTTATAATCATAGAGTTTRAAAAAAATTTTTTTTCAAAGCAGTAGGTGCTTTCAAATAATGTATTCTTCCAAGTAGAGGAAGATTATAATTAAAAAAAAGTTCCAGAGGAAATAAATACCATTTTCAGAAATTAAGTATTTATCAATACACAGACTTTCTCCAAGGGATCAAATATGGAAAAGACTTTTCCCTGTTTAGCCATGGTTTTCTACGGCTACACAAATACTTTTCCACAATGACTGGCAAGAAGAAAGAAGGCAGGCCCTGTCTTCAAAATTTTCTTTCCATAACTGCCATGCCCTACCATGTAGCTATCAGGATTTAGAATCAATAGATTTCTGCATAATTCCAGTATTGAAACTGTCAACACACAAAGTAGTAGAGTTTGGGCTTCAGCCATCACTTAACTTGGGAAGGAAGAGAACCAGTTAATAGCAGTGATGCACCAGTTCCAGCAAAAAAGTGAAGCAGATCCAAAAGAAACTTCATAAGTTCCAAGTGAGTCAAAGGAGGGACACCACATGAGCAGCTTAACAAGAAACACAGAAACATGCTCAAAGAGCCCACTGTGAGCATGCTACTTTGCTCTAACGAAGCAACGACCACCTAAGGAGGTGACTCTGTGGTCTTAATCAGTCACCTCCTTAAACAGTCAAGAAATCTCACTTAGTCCATTAGGTAAGAAAAGCTTTCCATTCTTCCAACAGACTCTTGAAGAGTCTAGAGGAGCTCAGCCCATCTCTCAAGAAGATTCTGTAATTTGGGCAAATAGAAGAAGGGCTATAGAAGAAGTATATTAGGCAGCAAAACCTGCAAATGCCACAGATTCATATCATACATAAGCTTTTTTTGTTCAAATGAGCCAAAAGAAATGATTTTGGGCAAGACTGGGGAGGTTGAAAATGAAAGGTCAAAAAGATCTTTGCAAAATATTCTAAAGAATCCTTTTCTTAGTCTCCAGCAGAATATACCAAAAACAATCCAATGTCTAGATATTAAAAAGTTGTATCTAATTAGAACAAAAACAACTAAACACACAGGCTAAGCTGAAAAAGTAATGTCTACTGATACAGAGTACCAAAATAAATACTTGATATAAAATAAATATCTGAGCCTAAAAGTAACATGAATGTCAACTAGACTACAAAGATGCTGAAAATATGCTAGAACAGCGCTCCATCAGCCCAGTAACACAATATGGAAACACTACAAAAATGCCAAAATACTTCAGGCAGAATTTTCAAAAGTGCATTAAACCTGACTTCAGTTTGCACAGATCATTTTTCAACACATCTTGCTGAATTCTCTCCGAATCATTTGTATCAGTATAAATGGTCAAATGATCAAGTGTGCCAAGTCTGTGTACTTAAGCCAGTTGTAAGAGACAACGTGTATGTGTCCAGAGTCACCCACAGCTTGTTTTCATTTTACTCATTTCTGAACTGAAGTGGTAAAAAGTCTTTCAAATTTAAATATTCTTTATAAAATGCTCTGTAAAGCAACACTTGCACTTTTGTTTGACATACAAAAAGAACTCACTACCATCTTGAGGATTTTTCACTGTGAACTCCTGGTAAAAGACATCTAAAGACAGGAGCTATATCCTCTGATTGGAAAAGCATCAGCTAATGCAGTGTTACTCCACTATGACTATCTGATCCTTCAAAACGGGATCTGCCAAATTTTAAATACACCTGACAACTTGTAAAAGAGCAACAGACTGAGGGCAAAAGGACTCAAGTCACACAGGACTTTATTTTAAAACAATGCTTAGCAAGTAGCATAAAAATGTTAAATTAGAGGATAATATATTTTTAGTTCCAAACCTTACAAGTTTTCTATGCAAGTATAACTGAAAGCTCACAAGCAATTTTTGTGCATATGAAATTCTGCTGATGCATATAACCAGTGTAGACTGAGATCTGCAGGAAGAACAGTTTTTTCACACTGTATCAGTGATGACAAACCTGTTTGAAGCCTGGTCCCAAATTAAAAAGAAAAACCACCACACAACAAAAACACAACCAGCAACAACCCTAACCTCCTCCCCCCAATCCAACTCATTGTTTTCACTTACTACCTGAGCATCAATACTATTTCGTCATGGCTATCCAACAGAAACCGTGATATGAAGTTGACAGTGTATATCCCCTTTGGGCATCATCTCAGGGATGCAAAACACTTTTGAAGAACTGAAATTCCCCAAAACAGTGTTTATCAGTGTCATGTACAATTCCTATGCTGCCCAGTGCTCCCCCACAAAAAAAAAAGCCTTGATCCATTCTCATCTTCTTGTAATTTGATACCTAAATTCCTACAGTTTCTGAAAACAATGGGGAAGGTTCAATCATAGCAGCCAAACAACAGTAACTGTGGTTCCTGAGAGTGTTGTAAAGTAAACAGCTACTCTTCAAAAAATGCATTAATATGACTCCAGTGCGGGTAACCGGCAAGCCACATCCACCGTGCGTGGTGGGCCAAAGATTAGCAGCTATGATGCTCAAATGGAGACTGTTACACTGCCTTACAGAAAAAGCACAACACGTTTGACAGATGTCAGTGGATTATGCCACACTGCCCACTTGCAGATCATGCAAAGAGGTATATTTCTCAGGCAAGCAGATTACACCAGCTGAGCTATGGTACAATCTAAAATCCATTTACTGAACGGTTCACCAGCCAACTAGTAAAATGGTTCCACTGAATGACCCATTTTGATATTGTTTTATAATGAGATGCTCYGATTTTTAGAATTTCCCCCTACAAGGAGAAAAAGCAGGGAACAGTTAGAATGATTTGGTTCTTCTGATACAACAATGCAGTCTCTTACCCAGTGTATTTCATTGATTCAGACAGAACTTCACACCACAACAGGAATAAACTTATGGAAAATATAGCATTTAAATTTAATCCACAAAATGTTAAACAGGGATAGTCAGGTTCTGCATCATCGTCTTCATAACTTATCTTTGAAATCTTCTGAGAGTGAATTAAAAAAAATAATCAAAGTCTTGAGAGCACACCAATTAAGTCTTAGACTGGAAAAGCCTATGATGAGTAAGTATGCAGAAACTTATTGTCAAATGGGAGAAAATAGAGTACAACTGCACATATGATGGGACACCAAGACTGTCATGACACAGATCCACGTGAAAAACAATTGCTTCAAAAGTATGAGATAAAGAATCATAAATACTGACACCTGAAAAATGGTCAAGGCTCTACTGAACTGCCCACACAAAAAGCTTTGACAGGTGACGTCACTTTAGTGAAAGTTCCCTATGTTGATAAACAGATAGTCCAGACACATGCTTGGAGGGGACCCTGTCCATGGTACTTAACTAACCACCACCCAAGCCATCATACTCATGGTTCTGCATCTATCTGGTCAGAGTACTTGGCAGCAGYATTTCCAAAATCAAGTACATGCAGCCTGAGAGATGAATAGCCTGCCAAATGCATAGCTACCACAGAACTGTCAGACAAAACTGTCTTATTCCCTGTCTTATTCAACTGCAGTTTGACAAACGATTGTCTACTTAACTCTGGAAAGCAGAAAAACAAGCAAAAGGAAAGAAAAAAGGAAGAAGTCAGGTGACAATCTTTGAATACTTCACGTTCTGAAATTTGGCTGAAAAATGAAGTCTTGATTCTAGAACATGGATCTGCAGAGACCATCAGGAATTTGTCACAGATTTTGCTGAGAAAGACTCTCTGGAAAGACAGAAATACTGTTTTCATGTGTTTCTTGCTGTACCACATACAGAATTCTAATGATCTACAAGGGGTTATGTATAAGCAGCTCAACTCATTACAYAGAAGATGTGATGCATCTCAAGATGTTTATAAAGTTAGAGAGAAAGGCAAAAATGTTAAACAGATTTGGACGGTTGGTTCTCAAGTCCAGGGTCTTTAAAATCCTATTTTTCCTGTAAATTGGTCACCTGAATTTTTATGTGATACAGCCTATGCTTGACATATCAATAAAACTAAATTGTGCCTCTCATTGTATACTGTCCACTGGAACATAAGAAAAATATTAAAATCCTCTCCCTATCCCTTTGTACAGTCTAGCACGGAGTCTAGCATGGAGTTTCATATGTACATGTATGGAAATAAGATCTAAAATGTCAGTGCAAGTCTTTAAGCAACAGCAATAATTACTTAAGTAATAAGCCACCTAAACTTAGTTTGGCTTTAGCTGAAACAGATTCAATCTTAACAGAAACCTGTCACAGGAAGTAATACTATCTTCAACTGATACAAGCCATAACAGTTGTGAAAGTTAAGGTCTCTGATTTAACAAAAGATGGTTTTCATTATTCATTTAAGGATAAATCAAGAGTGGAGAAAGGAAAGGGAAACATGTCCTGAGCTCATTTGCAGTCTCCTGCTGGCAGTTGTCAAAGTATACAGGAATGCTATACCTTTGCAGGTGCACTGCTATTAAAGTTTGAGAAGACTCCTATTACCCAGGGAAATCCTTCAGACCTACGGGGACTTGGCTCCAATGTGAATCAGTTACTTCCCTTGAGCTTGGCAGACAGTATGCTGAAGCTGAAAAAGCAACAAGAAATTCTTGAGCTTATGCTCTAGAGTGGTGGTCTGGCTGACAGCATCAGAAATAGGTAATGCAGCCCAAAACAAACTTTTTGCTTCAGTTTGCCTACTTCTGGTACCTAAGTTGTTTAAAGTCTGTGTTGCAGACATATTGAAACAGACAGTATCTGAAAAGTCTAGTTCCAAGAAGTGAATGGTAGGAAAAGCAACTATGGCTTGCTGCAAATCTTTGAGCTCTGCAGAACACAGGCATTCTCACAGAGGAAAGGGATGGGGGGGAAACGTAAGATTTTTACCAGGGCACCATCCAAATAAAATTATCATTAACTCAGAGTATTGTAGACACACATGGGAGAAAGGAAACAGTGCAGATTTTTACAAAAACAAATTACTAGAAAAATGTACAGGCAGCACTGCACACTTCGAAAAAATTAAAGTTYAATTTAGTGAAGTCATACATTTTATACCTCTTTGAAAGCACTTCAGCCCTAAAAGGTTATCTCAATGTGAAATGTTTTTTATTTTTTACAGACAAGCAACTAAGGGGAGACCTATAAACACAAGGTAGCACATAACAGGTAAATATCCTACTAAGTAGAAGTCTGGCAGGTGACTGACTGCCATAAAACGTATATTTGGCATACAGAATACAGAAATTCCTAGTTCTAATACATTTAAATAACCAATTGTCGTAAAAAGAGAAGACTATGGCATAAACATGGTAGATGTGTTTCATAGGTTCTTTGAAAACCCTTCTAGTAACTTTCACCTAATTGGAAGACAAGAGAAAAAAAAATTTAAGGGAGACTTCTTTTGAAAGAAAGAAAAAAAAAAATCTAATTTCCACAGGTAGCCTTTCTGCATTTGAACTTCCTAGGCACAACCCAAAATATCTTTTAATGACACAACTACCAGAATATGGGTCAGTATGTGGATTAAGGTTTCATAACAAAGGAAATGAGGCACAGAGTTTAAGAGTTAGCTAAGGTTAACTCCCTACCCAAAATGTCTTGGAAATTTTCATTTGCAGACCTGTGTCCTATTTATTACTGGACATAAAACGACTTCAGTTTCCTCCCCCTCCCCTCCCCCTCATGCTACATCTAACCATGGTGGAAGAAAAACTATTTTTTTATACATATATTATATAAATATATTTTTTAAGATATTCCGAAAGTCTACAGATTATTCTGATTTTAAATAGTTTAAATTATTTCAAACTTCAATCTATTCCCAGGCATTACAGAACCAAACTTATTCAAGCCAGGTTCATTCCACTGTGGAACATGAAAGAGAAATAAGGCTGAAGTCTAACACACTGGTAATACAGAAATGTTTCTCAAACTTTTTTGCTAACAATATTATTTCTGGAATCATGCCTCCTCGCTCCTGTCCCCAAAAGCTACCAAAAGTCTTCTCGCAAAGTACTGCCACATACAAGACATCCTAGTTTGCCTTACTCCTCCCTCAGCTTATCCTCCTATCAAATGGACTATTCTCTCCAACTTCCTTGTTCTCAGTCCTCTCCACACCTATTCTAAGTATTGGAATACTATTGCTATGGCTTTTAAGTTAAGATCAGATTCACTGACTAAGAACAGAAAGAGAGAATTTTGCAGCAACTCCCAATAACTTCAAAAGAAACCTGGATAACTAAATGCTATGGCTGGCTCAAACTCTCAGCCATTGTTTATTAACCACAGGTAAACCTTGTCCAAATTTACTAACACTTTCAGTTTTGTAAACTACTGCCAGATTTCCACCTTCTTCAAATGGAAAGTCTGGCTATCATTAACAATTAGAATATATGTATTTGTAAGCCTTGAACATGCCTGTAATAATTTCCAGACCACATAAAACACATATTCCTAAATCAGAATGTAAAATACTACAGAGGATTACATAGTACAGGAAATAAAATACTCAAAAGCTGATACGCTCTGGGATAACAAACACTAACTGCTTTAGAGAGGACAAAGTATAGATCGCTTGTCTAATATTTTCTTCTACAAGCAAACAAAAGAGAGCCTTGCCTTGCATCTTCCAATTTGATCATCAACTGAAGGAGATTCTGAGTTGTCTCACATATGCCTAAGGCATTAAGTACATTCATCTCTTTACTTGGTAAAGTAACTTTTATTTAAATGGTTTGCAAGAAACAACCTATTCCTGTACAGACATCTAAAACCTTAGTTCCTCTTTGAAACAGCATCCATCCAAAATAAGGACATCATCTCCTACAATTTCCGGGGCAGTCAGACCACTCTCAGGGAAGACGGCAGAGTGAGGCAGGGTAAACAAGGGAGTGAGATAGCAGAAAGTGAAAAAGCAGATAGGAATATACAGAAAGAGAACAGAAAACAGACTGAAGGAGAGCTGTGGAACATACTACAGAAAGGGAGGAGACTGCAATATATAAGACACTGAAGTTCAGGTGAATTTAGACTACAGGTGAGGCTGGAGATCAAATAGAAGCACAAGAGGGTGGTAATTTGGGCAGCTGCCTTTTGTGAAGCCTAACAGAACACCACAGAATGCTGTAAGAAAGGGGAGGAAGCAGAATCTCCCATAAGCAACAAACTAGAAGTCTTTAAAAGGAAAATCCTACAGTAGTTACATTTCAAGAGATGACCATACACAAGATGACCCTAAAGACAAAAAAATTAAAACAGTATTATCACCAGAAATGGGGAGATAGAGGATAAAGGAAGATCAACTTTCAGGAAGCAGAACTATCAGGTAGTCTAAAACTTCAGYTCTATCAAGAAATAAGCAATATAAGCAGAAACAATATAAATGGATGCACTGCACAGGTTTATTACAAAGGGAAGTTAAGATTATTAGTTATTTCCCAGTAATATCTTTAATCTTACAGACATGCAAAATTTTGCAAAACTGATGAAAAACTGCACTTTCCTTCCAAWGTCTGCAGTTCCCATTTGTTCTAACATATATAATGGAGACACTTTGTGTGTGTGGGGGGGGGGGGGAATAAATCAGCTCATAATTTACTTTCAGAGTTGTTTAGCTATACCCAGGAAATCTGTCTAGACATAGCTACAATTAAATTATATAAAAAAAATAAAGTATTTGAAAAAAAAAATCAAATTATGCAATGAATATTAAACATTTAAGCATCTGAAAACCTAGCCATGCTAAATTAATCCTGTATCAATTCATCTAGAAAAATTTAGTAAAGATAATTTAGCGATTAAGCTTTAAGCCTTGCACTTTGCATCCCAGCAATTGCTGGAATGCTTCACAAAGTGAGTAACAGGGGATATCACGGAAAAAAAGTCTATAGTAATAGTAGCAGACAGCTCTCAAGCACCCTCTTAAATGAGGGAAAGAAGGTCCATCTAACACACAGAAAACCATTCCCTCAGTGAAAAGAGCTCTTAACTAAATTTTGAAGAGAACTAGATTTTTAATCTTCTACCAGAAGATAGTCACACAAAACTGCATAGATCTAACATTGCATCTGTTACACAAAAATGTAGCTCCTGAACAATCTTAAATGTTAGCAAAAAAAACCCTTACTAAACTACATCTGAGTGCTACCAAACAAAAAAAGATCCTACTTATTTCTTACCAGCAAGAGGACAACATGCAAAACAAAGCAAAGCAAAACAAAAAGGTAGGGTTTAGTGAAAGCTTTTCTCCTGCGTCCCCAGAAATGATTTTTCTTTATTAAGCAAGGAAGAAAAAAAAGAAAACCCACACAAATGCATTTGTTGCTGAGGGAGTAGAGAATGACAGAGGATTGCTTGGGAGCTTTTATTGCCTCTCCTAGAAGTAAGATTTTAAAGACCCTAAACCTGTGCAGATAACTCCCGACTCCTGCAGCAGTATAGAAATAATATAACATTTTTATGCCTGGATAAAGACTTAACTGGTGACAGAGGCAGATATTCAATACAGGTGAGTGGGGCAAAAACTGATAAACTTGTAACATTACCTAAGCTTGTTACGGTATGCCAGCTCTCAATAAGCAAATATAGAGGAACACTTCACAGGATCCAGAGCAGATATAATGCTAAATTCAAGGAATATTTACTCTTTGAGAAAAACAAGTGCAAGAGACTGTTGTGAAAACCATTTGTCTAAATTTAAAATGCAACACTAGGTCTCATCTGAGAAAGATTCCAAGTTCATAAATATGTCTCACTGAAGATATATTTTCTTATGAATGAACTTTAAAGGAGAAGAAATAGGAGTATATCTGACAGAAAGGTTCAGCTGGGTAGCTTTATAGGAGCCAGAATACATTTCCATGAATTTGCAAAGCTAGAATCAGGACTGCTGCCCAATGGAAGCATTTCATTTTGGATCAGCACAAAATTTTTTTCTTTAATGGACTGGAAGAAACGCAGTACAGGGGTTTGACCTTTTGCTTGGGCTCTCTCATGAATCGATATGAAAAATGCAAGGCTAAGTTTCATTGTTTACTGTGGAGGTCAGATTTTGGACTTTGCTTCACTCAGAATGAATTCTATCTGTTGACTCCTTTCCAGAAGTCAAAGATTCCTTGAGTCACAGTTCACTAAGAATGAACAGTTCAAAAATATATTCAGATAGAGCTATACAGTTGAATTAGCACAAGAGCAAGTCTCCTAAAAAGAGAAGAGTCTTGGGTAGCCTTAACGCTGCATTCAACAAATAAGAGACTACCAGTTTGTCAGCATAAATTAGATGAGAATAGAAATGAAGTTGCATCTTATATGCTCCTTTGGAATAATGGGGGAGGRGAGAAGGAAAAAAAAAAAAAAGAGGGGGAGATGACAATTGAAAACTTGCTCACCAATGGGCCTACTGAGCCCTGAAAGTAGAGATGCTGTAGGACATCATATTACTGCTTACAAATATGAAGTAGGTAACCCGCTGTTGAAATTGGATTACAAATGTAAGTGGCTTACATTTATGTCTTAACATCTGGTGGATGCATACTCTGCTTAATTTGATTCTTCTGTGCAAGTAAATCCCCATCCTCTCTTGACAGACAGTACAAACAGGAAAAAAAAGAAAGTCTAATAATTCCACAAGTTTTTAGCCCAGCAGTGTTGGATTTACCCATAGCCTATTTACGAAAACCTCTCCACTAGACATGGTGATTGTCATTGTCAAAAACAAAAAACAAAACAACACACACAACCAAAACCTATTCGCACAGAATGTGGCTTACTTGCAAATTTTATTATATCATTGCTCTTGATAGTGAATCGCACCTCTTCTCCTAACAAAGAAAGAAAAAAAAGAAAACKACTTGAATTAAGCTCACTGATTATCCTCAGTTACATCAGATAGGTTAATTCTCACTGAGAAGAAACAAATGAAACTCTACAAACGAGATAAATAGATCAGGATTTTCTGCATTTACTAGTAAAAGATATTAAAAAATACTTCATACACAGTTGGATTTGACATCTGACAGATATAACAGAGAAAAAGTGGGGGGTAAAAGATTAATTATGGGTTAGACTCTCTTGGTTCAATGAAATAAGATTGTGACTGAGAACATGGTTCATAAAAAGCTTCAGTAAAAAAAAAAATTGTTAACATTCTTTTAAGATGAGACATGGAACAATCTAGAATTCATTCTAAAATAAAATAGGAAGGCAAGTTAAACCTAGTTCAGAAATTGGATTAAACAGGCTAGAGAACACCGGCGCTCAAGCCAAGACACACATGCTACATTACCACTCGTTCCATCCTCACTTGTGTGTTCCTGCAGAACAATGGGAAAATCCTGGGAGAAGTTTTTCTAATTCAAATGCTTGATCTTGACTATCTTATTACAGATTAGGATAGAGAACAGTCCTCAGTAAGAAATAAACTATACCTTAGCTCTATGAAAGCATTTCCATGGGCTACTAGAGACAGGGAACAAGACAAAAACRCATCTGATTTTTGCAAAACTTAGCGAAGAATTCTGTATAGACACTGTTTAGTGGCATTCTGAGCAAAGCTCCATGCAGGCATTTGCTAACACGATTTTTCAGTTATTTTCAATCAAGGGAGCAAGAACTAGCTTTAGAAAGGACAGTCTGCAAGTCTCGAAAATAGTTTTGAATTAAAGGCAGTCACTGACCTTGCTTAAGGACTTTGTATTTATTCTAGGTACCACTTGCCAGGTGATATTTTCTCTTGGACTACCATGATTGCTTTAGTTTGCCATGTGAACAGCATTCCTTTCCATAAATATTTGATAAAAGTCAGGTTTGTAAAACTACTTTCCTAACAATGCTGTGAATAATCTTAGTTTTCCATGTTTCCCACTGAAATGTAATGTTTCAGGAATCAAAGTGCAAGTATGAACTTTATGATAAAAGCCCCTCATACACCTCCACCAAATAAGCTTGTGCATCTAACTTTTTCTAAAGAAAAATATTCAGTCTTTGCATTTTTGAAAACAGAAAATAATATATTTGTAACTATGGTTTATACTAACACTGCTTGTGAATTCGTGGAGATTTGGGGTTGTGTTGCAGCTGATGACATGAAGCATTTGCAAGGTGGAATTTTTGATTGTTTTTTCTGGAATTTTTACTTGGATGTCACTTGATGTCTTTGCTACAAGGAAGTGATACTAGTGAAATCAGACTGAATTTGTACTGATGCAAGTAAAGACACATATAACATGGAAGCTACACATAGGCCAGAAAATAACAAATGGACCAATTGGCTTCTAATTTCTTCTACATTGGGGCTACTTTCCCCATTCTTACTACTAAGCTGTTAAAGAAAAGTGGTAAAGACAGTCATGAGGTGTTCCTAGCTGCTGCTGCCAACAGTTTGCCAAAGTAAAACAGAAGATGTGTGGTGACCTCCAGTTCCAGTTGAGATGGCAGCATAAAACTTTTAGTTCTTTAAATATGTCAGAAAATTCTCATTCTTCTATCTTCTTTTATTATGTTTAACCCCAAATAAATGTCAATGGCTGGCTTTCCTCTTTAAAGAATTTTTATACTGGGTTAGTATGAGCACCCAAAGGGATCAACATCAGTCTTTGATTTGACCTTTCTGTGCTCATTTGCCACTCTGCACTGTTTGAAATCATCTAATACTCCTTCTAGGGATTACTTCCCACAATTAAATCAGTGAAGGCAATCAAATAAATCAAAGTTGGTTATTTATAATTCACTGATTTTATCCTTCCAGTCCCAATTTAGAGTTTGTGGGAAAAAAATAGCTCAAATGCCACTACAAAATATTTCCAATTGACTAACAACCTCTCCACTTCAAAAAGAAAAGAGTGATTAGAGAACAAGCACTGTCTTAATACTTTGTTTGACACAAAGGAACTCTCTTTTTAGGTCTTTCAAGATAGATGCTGGAGTTCAGGACTGGACTCCCAAAAGGCTCCTTTACATGTGGAACCCAAAGACAGAGATAATTTTGGATGTTTCTAGTCTGGGTAACGTTAAAAGGATGGGAAAGAGGATGGTTATARAATGTAGCAGAGAAGAAGAAAAAGAAAATGAGATAGCCAGGTAAAGAGCAGTCTATTTAACAGTTTCCAGGCTGTATCCAGGGCCCTTTACTACAGAAAAGCAGAACTTCACTTTCAAATAGAGGTCTGCTAACACCAGAAGTTATTTTTCTAAGATCTGATCCATAGCATGCTGCTCCCTGGAGATGGAAAAGTCACCTGTCCCAGAAACAGCTGCTTCAACAGTACCCAGCTTCTCGCTCTGCTGAAAAACTGGGGTAAAGTCAAGCATCTGCACTCATCATTCCTCCAACAGACTTCCCCAAAAGCCAATATATAATATAGCAGATGAACAAAGAGAGCAAAGATTTTTAGGTTTCCTTAGCTCAAGCCTTGAAGCATACTTGAGCAGGAGCCTCTTCAAACACCCAAGAAAAAGCCAAACTAGCAATTCACACAGCAMGTGTGTCCTTGCACACACAGAACTGAACTGGTAGCCAGAAACTTCTCTTCAAATCTTTACAAGCAATGAAATCTAAAAAAGATGCAAGACTACCACCACAACTAACACTGCATGGAAACTCAGAGCGTGAGCATTCCCCCTTGCAGTGATGAAAAGATCTAATTCTTTCCTCAAACAACCAATTGACCTAATTTTTGCAATGCACATTATTGTAGCACATTACATGTTCACCAGAAGTTATAAAAACTGAACTATAAACTTGTATATAATTTTCTGTTGAGCATAGAACACACTTGGGTGAAAAAATATTATGTTTTATTCTGAAAAAGAAACACAGACAATCTTTTCTCCTGGAAACCTGTACCTAAAATAACTAGTCCATTATGGTATTAATAATGATAGAAAAAAGAAATATGTTTTTGCAATTATTTCACTGAAGAGGCACATTTATAGAGTTTTGAGGTCATATGACATGATCTTAACCACAGTTAAGAAAACAATAGTTAAATAGCTCAGTCTTCAATTTTTTTTTAATAGATAACCAAAAGCATAGTTTCTATGCTGGCAAGCATACATTGGCATCATTTGCACTGGCAATTATACTAGTAGATGAATTTTAGCAGTGTTTAATCAGCCAGATAAATGAATAATTACCTTGAGTATCAAGTTAAACTAATACACTTCCTAGCTTAAACCTTGTTACTTGGTTTATCCCTGTGAAATATGACATCACCATTTCTTTTTCTCTTCAGTTTCATGAACCTAGAAGACTAGAAACTGCCATCATCACTCCCTGCATTCAACAATTTGTCTACTAAAGTCTCCAACAAAATGCCCAAGTGCAAGGAGATTAAGGAAAAAAAAAAAAAAGCAAATACTGCTACACACTCCAGTTTGCAAATGAGTAGTATCACAGATGTCTTGTAAACTACAGTTAAACTGAATTCTGATCAACTAAGAGGAGTGATCTGATCCAGTGTCATGAAGACATTCCACATCAGCTTGACCACTGAAACCCAGTATCAGCTGTACTACTGGATGCAGCTGTGCTATTTTAAATGTCAATTAGCCAACAAACATTTTTAAAGGGAAAAAAAGGAAGGGATGGGGTTAAAATATTGAAGCAGTAAAAGTAAAATATTTTGAGTTTCTCTTCTGCCATGCCATCAACTCTCCCCCCCACACACACCTTATTCCTTATTGCCGTGTTCTGATTTTCAAGCAGAATGCTTAAACGTAGTGGCAAAGAGCATCCAGTTTTTTCTTGATATAATGTTTATTTATATTGCTAAAAACAAATCTCTGCTTGCTTCTCTTACTTCTGAAGCATTAATGATTATCTGCGAGAAGTATCTAGTGAGCCTACACTGGTAAACTGTAACTAGAAATCCCTACAAACTTTGAAACACATGGACCAACAAATATCCCAGTGCACTCTCCAAACACAGAACCTTTATTCCAACAGGAACTTTCAGTAAAAAATGATGTGTGAACAGCAGACACTGATGTTCACACAAGCATACTGCATACAACCCAGCAGGCGATTTTTCTGTTTTTTTTGGATTATGCCCTGGAGGTGCTGGCACAATGGAATTTCAATACCATAATTGCTTATTTCTCTGTGTGCCAGCCTTTGAAATAACAGGTAAAAAGAAAAAAAAGAAAAAAAATCACATAAAACAAACATTCTCTTTTTTAAATTACGGGAATCACAAAATGAAATGTTTTTAATTCTCTGGTTCAAACGATATAATTTATAACCATGACACAAATAGAGAAGAAGCACAAAAGAAGGGAAAATACAGAAATAACATAACGTTCCCAAGGTTCAGTTTACAAGGACCTCACACAAAGTTTTTCTTTTTCCTTTTTTTTTTTTTTGCAACTCTTACTAGAAACAGTATTATTTGCTAAAAATGCAGTAGCTGCCAAAAGCTATGATCCATCTAAAGCAAACATGTTTAAGATGGAAATAGAGTGTTAATGCTGAAGAAAGACAGAATTGAGTACACAAGTTTCCTTTTAAAACTGTTGAAGCAACTGCAGGACAGTGTTAAGTTTGTTTTTTCAGTTTTCTGATGAAAAATTGATTGCATTTGCAGATAAGCACCTAAATCATAGAAAAGCACATTAAAACAATAACAGAAGTAATCAAATTTCAGACTTTCTAATTAAGCCTCTTTTTTTCCCCACAGAAGGTTATTGGGAATTCAACACTAGCCTTGGTTCACATGATAGAACAATGGGAAAATTTTCCGAATGGTTGAACGCTAACCCTGACAAGTGTGGAGAGCCAACTACAATACGTTATATGGTAGCATAACCTGCCACCCACGTTGCTGAGAGAACAGCTTTCAAACACATGCACCGAGCTGTAAAACCACAAAATCCCTTATTACACATTGTCTCTTACTTAAGGTGAAATATACCATCCTTCCTTCCCTCCCTTAGCCCCCCAAGCTTTTTTTTTTTTTTTTTTAAGCCC
>NW_020451005.1:2402004-2450143 GCF_003343035.1 Apteryx rowi | reverse complement strand
ATCACTGGTTAAGTAAAAAAAATGGTTCTAGCACACTTTTGATGGAAGTCCAGATACTCTTATTTACTGTGATTCTTTTCCATTGTTATGCAATACAAATATATTCAAAAAGATATGCTGCCACAGGATGTATGGTTCTGGACACTGGCATTAATACAAGCCAGCCATTACTGTAGAGTGACAAACATACTCCACCCTCATTACAACATGCTGTGGTTACCAGCCAAACATCCTCGTCTTTTTTAAAAAAAGGCACGCTACAATAAAAGTAARCCAGGAAAACAAATCACACAAGGGAACTTGAGATATGCTAAAAGCAGTAACAATTGTTAGAAAACAACTCCGGATAGGGAAAGTGAACTCCTTAATGTTTTTAGGAATGCATATAACCTCATGCTTTGAAAAAGATTACTCAGAAATGTTGGTACATAAAACTTTTCCCTAGTTAATGATTTCCCCCCCACGTCTGTTGCTTGAATAACTGCATTCCAAGATAGTTAGAGGATACACACAATTTCTTCAGGGGTTTTCATTTGCAACTTTGCTGGCAATGGGAATTTTATTTGCAAGTGTTTCTATTATACTGACAAGGTCAATTAGTCCAATGAACTATTGGTTGTTCTGTCCGATAGCTCAGTGTATTTATTTAAGCAAGCACATTTATAACCCACAATTGAATGCAGCCAGTTACTCTTGTAAACACAACTGTCCACAGGGATTTCGCTACATTTTGGGAATGTAAAAGAAAAATACGCTTTTATTCCCTCAGTCTGATAGTACATAAGTTTGATTACAGCTTGAATTGCAGCGAGTAAAGGAGTGGCTACTGTTTTAAAGATATATGATCTATTGTACCTAAATACATATATTCAGACCAATTCCTATGAGATAAAGAACATTTAATTGATCTCCCTAGGAGCTCCAAAAAGTTTATAATGCTATCAGAGAGACAGATCAGCATCTCAGCTCTACCCAAGCATTAAAAAGAAAAAAGCAGTGGTTTAAAGGAAACAAAGGGATGCTGTATGTAGCACAAAGGGTTAAAGACTACATAAAATGGGCCTATGTGCTTTCACAAAAGCAACCAGCACAACAGAAGTTTTAAGAGCAAAATGGAATTCAAAAAAACTCCAAACCAGACAGACACATTCACACACACACAAAATCAGCTGCAGAAATTTATATAGTAGAAGGAAAGGAAGATCTCACAGACCTAAGACACAGCTCTCACTAAAGTTTCTGTAGGCCAAAAAGCAGAGTTTCAAATATTACTAAAACGGATAACCATCCTGCTGGGGAAATAAGCAAAGATGAAAAGTAACAGATCCTAGTCTCACAGAACTTTTATTAGCACATACTTGTACTCTGTTCAAATCTTGTATGGAATTATGGAATCTTCTTGGAAAKAGGAGATTCTTCTTCACTTTTACTAATTAGTCACAGTAAAGGGGCTAGTCTAAGTACACTGCTCTTCAGTATTCAAGTTTTCCCTAACTCCTTGAGGGATATAAAGCAGGTAAGAGGTTAAATTAACATGGAAAGCTGGCAGTCTTTTGTGGCTGTATTCTACCAAGCTAGGGGATTGTGCAGTTACCATAAAAACTGAAAAACCYACTGTCACCATCTGGGAACTCTGTAGCACAGGAGACAATCACAGGAATAATCAATGAGCAAATATGGATTCTGTAAAGCAACCAACTTGGTGAATAATGCAGAAGCATACAGAGTTGATTAAATAGATACTATGGAGACTTAATATATGTTAAAGCACTGCTGACAACAAGGATAACTTTTCAGAAAAAGTTACACAGGAAAGTTGAGTCAGTATAGCTTAAAGTCCTTAAATTGATGAACAAATAGTAACACAAGGTTTTAAGGACTGGAAGGAGGAATGTTTTATTTTGGCTTAACTGAGGAAGGAATTTTGTGTGTAAACGTGTATGATGCTTTGTATTTGTTTTTTTTTTTTTTTAAAGCAGATGGAAATTACACAATGCAAGCCAGGCAATTCTAGAAAAAAAGATTATATTGAACAAAACTGTCAAGCATTCACAAACTGGTACCAATGAACATCACAATTACAACTTTCAATCAGTCAGGTATAAACTGGATACCAAATTAATCTTTGTAAAACAAGATTCAGATAAAAACGGATAAGTATCGGCAGACTTTTAGCCTGGCTGCTTTGCAGTGCAAGTAGGAGAACAGTTTATTTAGAAAGCCTCTTGAGAAAGCCTGAATAAGCATGGCTCATTTGCTGTGTGACCTTGGGGTTGGAGCTCAGGGTTCAGAATCTCCAGACTCTGTATGGCTGCATCTACACTTACTTGTTGGGATCAGAGCCACAATGCATGTCGGAAAGCCGTCCAGGCACATACCTGAGTTCCCCCTTGCAGAGTTAGCCCCCAGATATCACCCAGATATACATGGTTATTATTGGATGTGTACTCAGACTTGGGATTTTGGTTCAATAGCACAGACAATTGGTGTGACCACAAACAACTTCACCCTCCTACAAAAGTGTTGAGGAATAGGCCCATCTAAATTTTGACGTTGGTTGCATATACTATACATTTGCTGTAAGGCCACAACTTTATCACTACTTTTTTTTTAATTCAGTTTACTATAAAAATACTAATAGAAAAGTGTTCTTCAGTATCTGGCTCCCTCCATCTCACACACAGCAAGYGCAGAACACTATTTGCATCCTGCTCCTGTCTGCTAGAAAAAGAGACTAAAATTGCTTACAGCATCATAATTAGATATATGAGGACACTTGTGCTAAAATTTATTAAAATTCCTCCAGCTTGTTAGAAGATAACTTCCCTGCATTGATAACACACATTCTGTATCTGTGGAGTTTTATGCCATCTATACCAAAAGAATATTCATGAGGCAAAAAAAACAAAACAAAACAAAAAAACACCACTCCCAAAGAACAAGCTTTTTAAGAATCCCCTTCAAATCTTCCTATTAGAATTTCATGCACAGAAAGGGATGGAATCATGTAACCGCTCACTATAAAACAGATATTATACAGCATAATGTAAGTGATTATTGTAAAATTGATTATAGATTAGCAAGGTGTCTTGCCTTTTCTCATGGGTGGTGGAGCAGGGAGAGAAGCTCTTCCACTTTTACATGAAAAATCATGTATATTTTCTAATTTCTCTTCCATGATAGAACTTAGGTTATAGTCCCAAGAGATGCTTTCACAAATATGTAAAATTTTGTACTTCAATCAGTTCCCAGCCTTCATATACTTCAGCTCCCTTGAGCTCTGTACTTCAAATTCCTGCCTTCCATGTAGTTATTGCCACTTCCTTTTGCACGCCTTTTCCTCAGTTTCAGAAGGTAAAGTCAGAATGACAGTATTCAGGGCCACTTTAATGTACACTTGCCTAACTGAGTCTCTTTGTAAGCAAGAAAAAGTCCTTTCATAAAGATTCTTTTTTGAATGATGAAATATAGAACAAACAACTCCGTACATGCAACATATGCCATAGCAGAAAACCAATGCAGAGTTTTGTTTTTTCCTAGGATCCAATGGAATATAGATATTAATTTCTCTTAAAATACTATTTCAGAGCAAGCTCAGACAAAAATACTTTGGAATTTCATGAAGCATGTACCAAAGTGTTCCATTCTTCAGAGATGACAGAGCTAATGTGGGTCCCCCTATTTGTACACACACACACTCCTCATGTGCACAAAAGGATATTTTAGATAACTGCATTTCTCATAATAGCATAGTAGACCCTGTTCCAATGTATACAGGGCACAAATAGCAGGATAGCCGCAATTCTTTCCATGATTTTCTCAGTTTGAAGCATACACTAGTTAAGACTACCAAAAGCATAAGAACTATGAGCAGGTCATATCATCTACAATGATGATAACCTGCAGGAACAATGATGTTAGGTCATTAAACTAGCCCTTCTGTAAACAGGGGTGCATGCAAACATCCCAGTGGGATCAAAACATCCTCTGTTGGGAGGTAGAAATAAGGAGTACCAGCTGCCTGAAATGAGAACACTGTTTTCCTGAATTTGACTCCTCCCCTCAGCAGTAAGCACAAGGCTTAATAACTAACAAAGACCAGTGACTCATTCTACTCCCCTGCTTTGCAGATTTCCAGTACTGGCTGATTTCAATGCAGGTAACGGATATTGTCTGCATTCTGGTGAAGTAAACCCATCCCAACTAGCAAAACAGCAAGATAACAATCAAAACAATCTGGTGTGATGACCTCACCTGTAGAGCATCCTAGAGGAAGACAGACAAGACAGACAATGAAATTACAGCTGAATATATCCATTCACAGTCTTACCATGAAGTTTAGTTTGCAGAAAACAGGCTGAACATTTTAAAATGACATTTTGAACCAAAGGAATAATTGCAGGCTGGACCTCCGCATCTTTTCTTCCATGGAAGAAACTGAGATCAGGGAGGAAGGGTTCCTAACCAAAGTACCTGAAGCCTAGTTGGAAATCTAAACAAAGCAGTAACAACTCAGTATTCTATCTTCAGAGCAACATAGTTTAAAATATACCTGACAAGATGTTTCAACAGGGACTCCAGAAGTAGTACATTTTCTTGACTCAATAGTCCTATAACAAGTTAGCATCTTCTCGTCCCTCAGTATCTAAGTTTACTTCACATACAGAGAGCAGGATGAGAATGCCAGCTGGTGGATTTCAGATGATGTCTGGAAAAGTCTTCACTACAATAAGTGGACAGTCTTGAGTAAAGAGATCACAATAGGGTCCAGACTTCCTTAACGTCCTTAAAAGCTCCTCAGTTTGGGTGTTCTTCTGCTAGATGATTCCCTGCTCTAGATCAGCATCTGTTATGTCAGCAAAGAAAGAACCCTGTCCGTGGTGCTTGGCCAAAAAAAAAACAAAAAACAAAAAACAAACAAAAAAAAAACACAACCAAAAAAAATTCCAGCAGGGACATTGCTGTGCTTGTCTGGACTATCTGATCACAACACAGAAATCAAGACCGGAAAAAAAGCTAGAAGAGAAACTGAAAACAAAATAAACACCTATTCAACAAAACACAGCTATACTCCCTGATAAACAAACAGAAACAAAGGACCCATGCTGTTGCCAGCAAGAACATACTAAGATAGCCTGGCTTTCACCTGAGTCTTCAAAGTCGTCTCAAGAAACGAGCCCTATTAAAAAGATTAAGTAGGCTTTTGTTCCAAGAGTAAAGCATACAGCAACTGAGCTAAAGTAGGCCTCTTCCAAAGCAAAGTTTAATACCTGGTATCATTCTTCGATGCAAAGTCTGCTACGAAGGCTCCCCAGTGGCAGAGTATCGTCTTCCCACATAAGTTATCCATCACTGGGCAGCAACAGATCACTGGACACCTATACAGGCTGTTTGCTAACGATGGGAGTTACCCTGTTCCAGCAGTATTACTTCAAACTGAACAGCTTCCAAAATAGACAAATATTATCATGCTCATTTAAGTTACACAAAGCCACGATGTTATCTGCATGCAGACTTGCCATACTACATAAACAGAGCATACTCATGGCCTGCCCCTCTCTCTCACTGGGATATTTCTATTCATTCCCTTTTAGGTCTGAACACCAATATATCTTATCCTCCAGGYGGATTACGATTACCTTTAGGCAATTTGAAAGGCTGAGTGTCCACACAGCAGTGCCATGCACTAGCAACAGTTTGTTGTTTCACAAATTTTGTTGGTTTCTCTGGACTAGGCAAACAACTAAGTGGAAATACACACCCTCCAAATCAAAAAACTGTGAGAAAGTGCAAAAACCACTTCTATCACAATAGAAAAACTAACTCCTACTGGAATAGGAGGCAAGTTATTGTCGTTCTGTCTGAGACAGGAGATCCAAGTATATCATCAGGATGAAGAGGCATGGAAGTTACTCCCCTTGCTGTTTGATATACCTTTTCTGTAGTTACTAGTTAAGCCAGTACAATGCCTCCTCTCTGTAAAAAACTCTGGAAAAGACTTGCTTAAGAGACAGAAAATGGATGGAATGAATGAAATTCGCACAAGTCATTTTAACGATCAATTTTAATGATCAATATGCAGTATTATACATGTTCTCAAAGAAAAGGATCATTCACTAGGGCAAGGAAGTAGATGACAGTCAATACTTCCATCATCACATTTGTTCTGTGGTGATTATATTACATATCAAAATAAGCCAGAGGCATTTTATGCAGTTCCAAAGAGTCACACTGCATTGCCCTCAGGTCTTTAAAAAATATGGAAGGCAAAGTTCTGTAGCAAAATGTTGGATTATCCACTGAAATGTAAAGCCAAGTTATGACAAGAACTAAAAGATAACAGAATCAGAAGACATAATTCATGCGACTGATCTTGCAGATAAGGAGTTAATGCAGAACCACTGTCAAAACTGCACTGCAGGTGGCTTTCTCAAGTGACCTCTTCACTTGCATCAGCTAATATTTCTCTTGACAGGAGAAACTGTTGTCACAGTTTCCTTGATCAAAACATTTTTTGTTTACTAATCTTGGCTTTTTGTCAGCTAGGAGTTGCAGCAAGACAGATAAACAGACTTTGTTCCTCAAAACACCTAATTTCTTGTGTGTTTTTTTTTTTTTTTTTAAATCCTCGGCCATGGCTTTTATCACTTAACTTTTTATACAGCAAGAACTAGTTAGAACAACAAGCAAGTTTGTTGATTTTAAGATTTCCAAGCACTTTAAATTTTATTTTTAAACACTTCAAAACATGACTGAACAGCAGCTGTCTGTTGTCATTGCTCTTTGGCCCCACAGCATAYCCTCAATCACCAGAGTGGGTCCAGTGTGCCATCTCACAAGATGAGAGCTTGTAAGAGATCTCTCTTAGATTATAGGATTTCACCTCATGCAACTTCACCCACACATCTCAGAATAACATAACAGCACACTATCAAGAGGGGAATGGTCCCCAAACATTGCCTCTTCTATAACACCTGGCTGCACACATCTTCCACATTATGCGAGTGTTGGTGCTCATAAGGTGTTCCTTTTAGTCAGCTCAATTTACCAAGTTGTCAAACCACCAACAGAAGAAGAAAGGGAGAGTTTTCTATTAGGTTAGTGAATTCAACTGGCCTAACAAAGTATCCAATAAACATAAGAGCTGGTTCAAAGGAGGCAGTAGAGTCACACAGCTAAGAAGAGAGGAGCAAAGTCTCCTCTTTTTGGCAATAGCTAGCTGTTGTGCTCAGCTGTCTGATGTAACCCCATATGTGCAAGAAGTACCTAAAATACTTTTAAACAATAAATCACAAAGGACTCAAACTACCTCAGGTGGTGAAAATGATTCCTTTCCAGAAGACTGTTTTACTGCATCAGGCTCTTAGGGAAAAAGGCTGGGCCTTGTTATGAATAATTTATAAAAATTTGATATGAAAGCCTAACATGCCCAAGATAACATCACACACCACAGCAAGCTGCCTTAGTCCTGCACATAACAGCATAACTTGACAAAATACTTCTGGTATCAGCTTCAGTTTGCTCTCAAAAGACAAGAGAGCTGCATCCCTGCTTAACACAACAAAAGGCATTATCCAGTGAATGTGAGTATCTTCACAACTAAACAGTAATGTCAGACTACCTCGGTTTTAGCTTGGATAGCAGGAACTACTTAATAAGGCTTTCCTGAGGACTTCAATGAAACCATGAAGACACATTGAGGGCCCATAACTTGCTTTAGTCCTAACAGTGTTCATATGATCTTACCTGCTGGTGCAAGGCACCACTCCTGTCAGACTTTAGTCACTGAGGGCTGGAGGGTGAAAGAGTTTGTTTCAAATACATAAATAGGGAAAACATGATTAGCTTATATGTTTTTAGCTTGCATAGATACAATTTCTTCATAAAGTTAACAAGGAAAATGACTTCAAGTGTCTCTTAGAAGAGTCACAGATTAGAGGTTCATTGGGTTTTACTTCAGTGCCTCAACAAAATGATATAACGTTGACAGCCATGCCATTCTTAATATTTGAATACATGTACCTACAATGGTATCTACTGTCGTATAAAAACATTTCGTAAGGAGATAAAGTTTTTATCCACTGCAAGCAAATAAGAAAAGGCCAGGAAGAAGGCTTTCTGTACTTTAACTGGGGGTCTGCTGGTCAACTACTCCTACTGCAGCGCAGGAATAAACTACATAGAAGGCAAGCAAACATTTAGTTTCCTCACTCACACTCAGCACAGTCTGTGAAAGGTAGTGCATGCACACRCATCTGTGTGCAAAAACACAAGAATTCTTCGTAGCTCTCCAAACGGCCTTTTCAGGCCAACAGAATACAAGAAAGCTTCATTAGTTAATAAGCTGTCAAGTATGGGGTTTTTTCCACCCCTCCTCCGTTAGCAGGGACTACTGGTACTTTGTTGACATGACAAGAAATCATCTTTAAGAAAAAAAAGATGAAATATTTTGTGTTTCCATTTTCCTATCTGTGATTCCAGACCAAAACATGTGACTAGTTAAAAAGAGGTATTTTTCTACTTTACAAACTATCAGCCGTCATGCAGTTTCTCTCAAGCAATCTGATGCTGCTGGGAGTCCTTTGTAATTCATTACTACTGGTAATAAAAGTTTTAAAAGGAAGAACAGCCTCAGTTACATCTATGCAAGCCTGTTGTCTTCAGCTCATTTACACATGTATAACTAATTGAAGTTTAGTAAAGAATAAATGCTAATACACAAGAAAAAAAGATAGATTCCAGATTACTCAATCTTAGCCCAATTGGCTCTGCAACAGTAATAAAGAGTTAGAAAATGTTTTGTGAGGTTTACCATAAATTGGAAGAAGATCTCTGAAGAGAACAAAGTTTGTAGAGTCACTGTTCAAAGTGGAAGTACATGTTAGCAGATAACATGTAGCAGTTTGAATGTTTTATCGCCGAAATGCTGAAATATGCATAGACAAAGTATTTCCCTCTTAAAATTTTAAGTACAAAGCTATACATTTTAACAACTCTAACGCTTTTATTATACAGAATCATACATAGCATAGGAAGAAAAAGTTTGAATGTGTTTCTCAACATAAACATAATACAATTAGCAAACTCATTTTAGGGTAATCTAGAGAAAAAAAAATCCAAGAATACATCTAACCAGCAGACTTAACAGTAGCAGTTTTAAGAGCAGAAAGATCATGCTTTCAAATAAATGCATAAAGGAAAAACTTTGTGAATTTTTTCTTAGAGTGTCTCATCTGTAAGCATATTAACATCTCCACTAGTTGCTGCCAAGACATGTACACTGCATTCTACTGTTGAGTCCTACATAGGGCACAGCAGAATATGGAACTTTGGAGTCTCTTTCCAGAGAGGCTCCACCTCAGTAAGCAGCTTTAATTTTGGTACTAGACATCAGTGTCTTCTCAGATGTGAATTGGTATGAGAAGTCAGTAACTGTTTTCAGAAAGTCTGACCGCACCTTCTCAGAATGTTTTTTTATACCAAAGATGCAGAACTAGTGGGTACAAGAGTTTACAAGTATCTTGCTTTGCTGTGTAAAGTTCTTACATTACCTGCTGACATCAGAAGTCATTAAAACCAGATGAATATACGCTGACATCCCACCTGCACTTAGCATCGTAGCACTTAATTTGTTTAAAGGAAGATGAACTACTGACGACCTGAACATCTTGGAGAATTACAAACATAGCAGGCAGAGTATAATTTGAAGAGACCAGAAATCTCTTGCAGCAACCTTTTCACTCATATCATTTACAGTAAATTATTTTCATATTGTGAGAAAGTGTAGTAGCTCAAATCATGCACTGAAGTTTGGATGCTGCTCCAAAAATGCTACTGCAGACTACCTTGTTCAGCCAAACTGACTGTCCCACTACATGGGGGCAGCTCTGGAACTGGAAATGAGAGGATATTTGCTCCCCAAATTTGACTGCTGTGATACAAAGGCACTTAAGTCAGAGGAGAAGGCTTACTGCACACCTCTCAACTGTAGTTCCTTCAGCTGAGCAAGGGAATAACACTGCCACATTACAAGGACTGTTCTCACCTGTAGGGTGAATGACATATCTCAGAGGAAGAAAATCTTTTATTGAGAAAACAGCTTCATCTTAAGTTCCAAGAAGGACATAACTACATACTAGACTATATATATTAAAGCTAAATCCCATATTAGTGATAAAACCTAGTCTAACCACACATTGCATTGTTTTGAGAATTAGACCTTTAGGAAGAAAGCACATGAAGGCATCGTAGGATTTTCATTAGACACTACAAGCCATGCAAGCATCCATGGAAAAATATAAAATGATTTAATGGGATTTTCCACCCAGTTAATCAGTTCTGAAACCAGTGGAATCACAGTATAATTAAGTAGATTTGCTCTGAAGAGCTTATAACAGTTCACACTGCTTTAATGACCTAACTTTGTGTCAGAGAGGCTGAAGAAAAGATGAAGTTTCTGTATTGAAGAATAATTCAAGAAACACATTTTGAATATCAAGCATATTAAGAAATATAAAAATTGATGCCAATATTTAACAAAGGCCACAGAATTAGCCTTTAATATTTTACTGTAAAGTATTGCATATCACTAGTAAGCAGCCTGACCATATTTTCTCCTCAGTTTTGAAGTAAAGAAAGCATATGAACATGTGTTATGCATAAGGATTACTGGTCTCATGCAACATATTAGTGTCACATTTTAATATAATGTAAAAGAAATACAGAAAACAAATTTCTAGTATTTTTACTAAGTACATTATGCATAAAAATCTTGTTCTTAGCATGGAAGAAATATGAAATATAGCCTGAGAAACAGCAGTAGACTAATATGCTTATAAACAACAGCACTTAAATTCAAAATATCTCTACAAATGCATTGTTCGTGTAGATCTTTAATAACACATATACCCTCAAAAGTGACTGTTTATCACTTTATAAGAAACTTTTTATGTTACTGAGGTTATATACGGAATGCTGTAGTAAACTTTTACAAAAGGTTAACCATTACTGATAAGTAGACTCAGGCACAAAATCAGAAAATGATAATTAAGGACAACAATGACATCTAGTGGACACTCTGAAAACAAACCCGTGGACTAACACAACAAGGAAAAGATTCAGTTGTTTTCACTATTATACAATGTGTAATTCCCAAATTGTGTAATTAAGAAAATTAAAAGACAATATCCAGTTGATGAAAGGCACTTAAGCTAATGTGATGATTTATTTATTTTCAAAACAATATTTCAAAAAATAAGTGGTGTAAGACCCTTGGCTTTCAGATTTAGGACAAAGGTACAATTCCCAAAACGTGAGAGCGCACCACAAATCCGGGAAAGAATATATGCCTCTGTTACAGTGGCACTGAAAATATGTTTACGACACCTCTTATGCCCACTGCATCTACAACCTTCTACTTAGAAGTTCCTCTTCTTGTTGGGACTTCAAACACAAGAAAAAGTAAAAAACAATAAAACCCCCCAAAGCCCAAACTCAAGCCATTATTTAGCACCTCCCTTCTCTAGTCACTGTTGATTCTTCTCTTTCTGTAATATTTTCCATATAAGGGAGGTAAGCTAAAGCCCCCCAATGTATGAGGTAGTAGCTGTCAAGCTCCAGAGATGAAGAACCTGACTTATGAGGTTACAGTAACTCAAATTTTTTATAAGATACCTGCTCATGAGTAACCTGATTAGTTTACAAGGCCAGCTCCTATAAAGATCATAGATTGTTTTAAATCTGCTTTTACTATTTACCAAAATGCTAACRTATATGCAAAACTAAGTACTTAAAATGATTCAAATCTGATCACAGTTATTCCATTAAAGAACCTTTCTACTGGCTTCATAATAAAGTATCACCACGGACAAATACTGCTTTTGACTCACTACTTTTATATATATAAATCTTAACAAAACACTACAAATCCAGTTTTGACTATGTCTTGCTCAGTCTTAAGCATCAATTTTCTACATTTACAGAACTGGAAATTGGATTTTGCATCACATATTGACAAAAAGACAAAAATATTGCATCCCTTCCAAAAATTTGCATATCGCAGTGACGGTCTGGTATAAAAAAAAGCATCGCAAAAAGATCAGAAATAATACTCAGAAGTAAAATATAGTTTACCAGCACATCTGATTGTAATTTACATTAAGCATCCAATTTAAATTAGTATCTTTCTTATTTTAAATGGGTTTGCAGTAGTGTTGCAATTCCCCTAGTCCCATCACCAATAGTGACTAGAGTCAGCTATTAGCAACTGTGCAACAGATCTCACTAATACCAAGATTCTTCAGCCAGCAGAATACAAAGAAACCTTAGTGTAACTCATGATCAGGCCTTGTGCCTGCAGTTTCTTTTTGCCAGGATGTCAAAATGGGTTTTGAATCAGACACTAGTTAAGATCACTAGTACACCCAGCCTCCTAAAAGTGAAAGCCACCTGACTGCAAAGGTACTTGCATGCACAATACACAGCTATAACAAAAGTCCCTAGTCCTAAATTTTGATTCCTGGTGAAACTCAATAGCTGAGCAACCCATTTGTGAAGAAAGTTTGAATTCACCTGTTAAAAAAAAAAAAAGTTAAAGTCTAGAACTGCAAGTGTGTTTAAAACCAAAGTCTCCCTTTTGAGGTATGCCCTGCATAGGGTCTTAAGATATTTGAAGTGAGATCRAAGTTCAACTGACTAAATAATCCTGTTCTGGAAAATTCCACTCTAATTCCATTACAGGATCAACATATCAAGTCTTTTATAACCATGTTGGTAATAGCACCTGACAAAAACAGAAGCCAAGTTTACATTTACAGAATAAAAACTAAAAGGAAGCACCAGAACAAACCTAGTCACTTTCCCCCTCCAAGCACAATGCCATATTTCACCTCCAAAACCATTTCTACTAAACCAAATGACCTAGTGAGATAGAACTGTTAAGACAGAAAGTGAATCATCATTGACCTACCCGGATTTCCTGGAGATTATGAAAATTATTTCCTACTCTGACAGAGATTTTGCTCGGAGTGTAACTTTCATCAGATTTGTAGTCTGCATAAATACATAAAGTCTTCACTGTTGTTTTTCTTCTGCAAGAAGCAACAAAAGCTATGTAAGTATCCTCAGGAAAAATATTCAGGAAGTGTTCTRAAGTGTTCTAAAATTTAATACAAGCAAAACACATCTACTAGTTTATAAGACCCCAGCTGCTATAGCAATTGGGTGTTTCTGAACATTAAGTTCACAGTTGGCCTTCATTGTTATCCTTTGTCTGTCTACAGAAATGTCAGTATATGAAGAAAACCAAGAAAAGGTCAGGATGCTAGTAAAACGCTCATATGTGATGTAAAGTGTGTTTAGCTTACTAAATATGAGCTCTGTTAGTATACCAAAGAGTTCCCCAGGGGACAAACAGAGAAAGGAGACTCAAATGCCTGTCCTCATCTTAGAGCTTGGTTAAGAAAAAGGATTGAAAGCATTCTATAGCCAGATGTAACAGCATAATAGAGTAAGAAAAGGTCTCTCAGACAGTCAGTTGTTAAATCATACAGGCCTGCTTTAAAAACTGTTATCTACCCTTCAAATCACAGCCAAAGAAAGGTACAGAGTCAGGATCAAAATTTTAACCTAATATCAGTAAATAGGAAACTGTTACAAGCAGTCTACTACATTCCTTTTCATTGCTTATTTAGGCATTTAGCAGCCATAACATCATATTAAAAAAAAAAAAAAACCACACCACCACACACACAACCAACAACCACACACAGAGAAATCATTTAATCATTTTTATAAACACCATCTAACTGGCTTCTTGCCAGCTGGGTAASACAGGATTAATCCAGAAGTCCTTGCACTTCCAAACTTCCTATCTCTGCAAATAGTGATCAATATGAAGTTATACAAAAAGCCCTAACTCATACCGAGCAATTTTAATACCTAAATTGAATGTTCACCAAATGAGGCTGTGATCCATCTGACTGCCAATAGGTTTCTAGATTATCATCTCGTAACTGATCCACTCCAAATCCTAAGAAAAAAGAAAAGGTTATGATCCTCAGTATCCTGTTTCTGTGACATAGACATCACAGACAACTTTTTTAGAGCTGTTACAAACCAAAAATATGTATCCTAAGTTATAACAAGCAAGGAAATACTTCTAAATACCCAAGTTGTGCTGTGTTTTTGCAACAAAACTGGAACAGGGGACTCTGACAATAAAAGCTCAGTACTAGAATATCTTTACATCCTTATCTCCTATTGAGGTCTGTGGGATTTGAAATCACTCAGCACATCCTGGGGTTACAAGCAGTAAGAAGTAATTTGTAATAACTGCAAGAACAATACTTAATGGTTAGGCTTTTACACCTAGTCTATAATCACATTACTAAACTAAAGGAAAGTCAATAACAAAGACTGTTCCTTTATTACAAAATTTCAGCCAAATATAGTATTTGCTATTCAATTAGATTCTTATGTTTTAACTTTTTTGAACCAATTAATAGCTAGAACAAGCAATGAAGAGATGCCAAAAATAGACACCTCAATGACAGTATTACTAAAATCTAATGTTATCACATTTAAAGAAGTAACTCCAAATCTTTGTTTTTCCTACTCTATCAATCCCTTCTATTAATCACATTCTTTTACTGATTGCCCACACTAGCTGCAATTTTCATTTAGCAGTTGAAGCTCAATCTGCAGTAAAAAGTTATCTTCACTCTGTTTGAAGTGACTAACCAATAAGGTATTTTTCTCCCAATAAGAGATACCAGGATATCAAATCAAAGATATTCAGCCCAAGTACAATATCATGACCTAAAGTGATTGCTGTTCCTGGACTGCAGCAAGATATCAGATCAATTCCTGTCAGGTATTTCTGAAATCACCTCCAATGAACAGAATACACATTTTCATATATTTTGAGCAGGTGCAAGCTATTATTAACTGTGCCTCTGTACCATTAACAATGCTTCATTTTACTTGCAAGAATTTAGGAAGCCACATTATAATGACTAAGTCTGTACTTAAAGTTTGGACAGAGCATTTATATTGGCTAGCTGCATGAATTGTTTTTCTCACTCAAAATTAGAGATATCTGGGAAAAATGCCAAAGTATAGAAACAATTATGCAGTGCTAGTAGCGTTTCTGCTCACATGGTTTAGTTTGTTCACTGTGCAGGTAAAAACAATTTAGTTTAAAACCAGAAGTTCTGTTTTGTTAATATATTTCTTCAGCCTTGGATTTTCTGATACAATTACACTTTCAAACTGCATCAAATACAGACTAGGCCAAAATTATTTCTAGTAGCCCCCAATACAGTTTACACCAAAGTAGTTTTAATGCCACACTTTGGAATTATTATTCCATGAGTCAAAGATAAAGAACAAAGTATGTCTTCTCATCAAAAGGTAAAATTTTGTATTTGATTTTCTAAAAAGAAAAGTTTACATTCAGCTGTTTACTATTTTTTTGTGATTTCACCTGGCTTACAGGATGAAAGCGACCAAACCGCTTGCGAGCCTATTTCTCTAACAGTACCAGTCCTCTCTAACTGCTTTGGATCAGCACCGGGTGGTGTCTTGTTTGGAGTAGYCATTTCTGAGAAAAGAGAACAAGCAAGTTAGTTGATACATTTCAGCTTGATGGGAAAACTAGAGAGTTGCATTATTTCATATAAAAGCTTTAATTCTTTGGCTTCACACTTCTATCCCTCTCTCTATATACGAATCATTTATGTGGTTCCACATACATGCAAATGTCTGTATCCATAAGAATTTGATGCACACTTGGAACATTCATAAAACACATTTTACTTGTATCATTCTAATTCACACATACAGAATTAGTTAGTGTTTCAGGTTTCATTTTCTTTGCTTTTAAACATCAAAACAGCCCTTGTTGATTTAAAGGCCAGTGCTACATATTTGTTTTTTCCCTACATTTGCAAGTTCAGAAGCCTATACAGAAGCTAGAGCAAGCCAGTCATCCTGAAGATACTTCTCCTTAAACATAGAAAACCAAAGTTTAAACAAATCATGCGGTCCCTAATTTGGCAGGGATAGGTTATCGATGCATTTATCCATGGTCCATTTCCTTAACTTCACAACTTCATCTGGAATCATTAACCTGTAACATGTAATGTCCAAGTAATCACGCTCAGTCTCTGTGCCTAAACTATCACCATACTTGTTTTTCATTGACTGTAGAGCACCTTCTACCTAGAAAATAGTTTAAAAGACTGTTTTTCCCTCAAAGGATTTCAAAGAAACAAACTCCATGCAAGGAACTACACTAAAAGCCTAAAATATAAAGCACTCAAGAATTGGGAAGTTTTAGCTGATTTCTAATCCTGTGTTTACATGCATGTCAGTATATTACGCCCTGCTAAATTGCAGAAAGAGGCCTTCCAGTATCCCTGATAGGTAGAAAATGAGGTACAGAACTAGTCTGGTATCCATACAGACCTCAGTCACTACAGAAATGATACAAGTCAGAGAAGAAACCAAGATTTTCTACAGAAGAATAGCTCTGCAGCTAAAACTTCTGGGTAGGACACAGGAAATCTGAATTCTGTAGTTTACATCTTTGTCTGCATGAAACATCTTCTATCTGGTTCTCATTTAGAATCTATATATATTTTTCATTTTGCAAACACAAAGTTAAGATAGACTTCCAGTTCTGTTACAACTCACTTACAAGGTTGCAGCCATGACTGCCATTAAAAAACCTGAAGAAATAATTATCTATGTTGTAAAAAATAAGTACCAACAACAGCATATATCACAAAAGACCACAAACAGAAAGCCTTGCTCAGACACCAGCCTCTCAGAAAAATGGGTAAAACTTCACACAGCTACTAAAGATCTCACATATTTACTCATTTAATTCATATATATACTAATCTTAATCATATCCAATTAAAGAACTTCATGCAATAAGATGTTTTGAAGTCTCTTCCATTGCATTTTCCCACAAAAAAAAGTGTTCAAAATCAAACAACATTAAAAACATAACAATTAAGTTAGGCATTCCTATACTAAACACTAGCATATTAATCTTCGCTAGCCACCATACTTAAATATTGTATTATTTGTTTTTAAAGCTCTAGCAGGTATTTACGATAGCCCCTTTTAAATGTAGCTGTTCTCCATTACATTGGTTATACCATAAGCATGTTAAATACATAGAATGGATTATATAGCAAAATGAAATAAAAAGTTTTTAAACTTACTCTAGTTGAAAATTAGTACAAGTTTAAATCTGTTGATAGCAACTTCAATAAAATACAATGTTGATCAAGTATTTTGATCTTCTGAGAATTTAAACCTCTCAAAAAAAAATACAAAATGCTTGTAGTTCACAGCTACCTGAAAACACAGCCATTTCTTATCCTAATAACCAAAATATATTCACTAGGGGAAGACTATTTTCCTAAACTCATGAATTTTTAAGCTTAAATCAGCTACTATCCAGAGTCTGCACTAATTATTTTGTTGCTTTTGTGATAATGAGCCAACTGAGAGGCTGAGCTGCACTTATTTTAATTCTCATTTTTATACAGAAACCAGCATTCCTGTTCTTCCCACCTCTAAAAATACACATAGAAAATTTAATCTTGCAGATTAAAGCTAAATTATCAGTCCAATACAAACTCTCTTAAATATCACCACCAGTAAGTCTTCCAATTCCTTTATTTCTCTTGAATCAGAAACAAACTCCAAGTCTCAGTCACATCTTTGTTCCTACAAATAGCTATTGTCAGATTAATGAAAAAACAACCTTAAGACATAAGAGGTATACAAAAGTATTAAAATAAGGTAAACCACAGAAATTACATTATTCACTTGGATTATTTCAGAAAGCTGATTACTCATGCTTAAAAAAAGATTACTGAAATTTTAAAGTATTCAGACTCTCTAAAGACCATGATGTTGAGATTTCTTATAAGCTTCAAGGCACATGAAGTAGTCCAAAACAACTTAACACTGCCAAGATTTATACTTTACGTATTGCACTGGTCCATACACTTTTGAGGCATACATTTTGTGGGCCTGAAATACACGGTGAGAAGCACGATCTAAGCTTCCCATTTTCACAGCCTGAGCTTGTTTCCTTTTAACAGGCAAAGCTACTAAAGATCCAGATTTCAACTCCCAACCACTGCGGGCAAATAAGCCTGCCATAAATCATGCATTAGAAATATGAAAGACTGAAAATCAGTGTTTGAACTAATGATTTGAACTAATCACGTCAGTTTTTCCATGACTGAACTTCTGGTTAACCAGATTAGCAAGCAACAATGTGTCCTGGACAGCTTTGCTGAAGCTTCCTAATACATCAGCAATTTACAAAGCTAGCAGGATGATAAAAGTACAGTGAAAACAGAACAGCAACAGGCCCACACACTCCAGTAACACATTTTGGCATTTTACTAGCAGAAGTACRAGCTCTTCATTTTGGACAAGATGCTAATACTTAGTAACCACATTTGCATCTGCTTTAAGTCACCAAACAAAAAATTTAACCAATTTTCTTAGACTGAAAAGATAATGGAATGAGAATCAGCAGCACCACCACCCCTCCACACACACCTCAGGCTGTGAAAAAGGTAAGTAATCTGTCTAGAAGCTTTTCTCCCTGTCTTTGAGATATGCTGCAAAATGGAAAGAGACACTGCCTCTATAAAAGCACTGGCTGGAAACATCTCCAATTTTCCAAACCAGTTTTTCCAAAAAACTATTATTAGACTTGATGTTTCCTTAATGATAACATGAATATTTTTATGTTTTAATGACAGGATTGATGTCACACTTCCATTGTGCCACTTTCTAATGCACTATACACCCATCTTTTGATTAAGGCAAGAAGAGGGCTGAGCTTCCCCCCTCCCCCCACCCTTGATCTCTCTATCCCTCAGCATCTTCCCGTTTCCTTCCAAAAAAGAGCACGTGCTTGCTCTTTTCCAGAGGACACCTCTGTGAAATAGCATTCATGAAAGAAGTTTTAACAAAAGTAAGGTTTATAAACAGAGTGAAATGCAATTTAAATGGTTCAACACAGCTGCTTTTCACAATCCAAGCTAGACAAGTCATTCTCAGTACACCAAAGGAAGATACTTAAAAGGTGCATATCTGAAAGCAAAACCTTCACTGATCACACACATATTCTTTTGCATTACATTGAAGAGAAGAAAGTGACACACATCTTGGTCCTTTTCTGCTAAAGCTCCATTCAAAATCCAGGAGCAGGGAAACTTTTCCAGATTACAAAGCAGTTTTCTCTAATTAAAATTTCTGATCCCACCAAGTTTGTACGTGCTGAATTGTTAAAATGTACACCTGTAAGGACCTTAGAGATGAGACTGCCCCCAAGAGATGTCTGTCCAGCCATTTCTCTCTCTGACAAAAGAGATTAACCACCTTTGTGGATAGCCAGCTTCAGCTAATATCCAACCCAAATATTATCCTCTAAAGAGAAACATGATTTCTTCCTGTGCTCTATAGGTAAGTGGAAGACTAGTTATTAACTAACCTTTATGTAGTAACCTATGTATCTGAGGACCCCCACCTGATTTGCTCTGTTACTTCTTTTCTAGATTAAGAGTATCTAATCCTTTCAAGTTTCCCTCACAAGCGAAGTTTTATGAACCTAATATTCTTGCAGAATCTAGAGCTACATACTAGGATTAAAAACAAGACATACCACTTTAATAAAGGCCCTTATTCAACAAAATTTACCTGCCTAGTCTTGTATATAATCACACACATTAACATACGCCAGAGTAAAGCTTGTCTATATGAAACAACATAAAATTACTAATATTTATGCACTTTAGTCCTCAGGTGCTTTTTGGGGACTGTTTGCTGTTCAGTAATACCCTTTCCACTAATTTTACCTTTGATTTTTCCTGCCTTTGTTTAGCTCTCAATTCTTGTATCTACTGAACTGAATTTCACTGATTTCAAATCACCTCTCCAACTTTTTAAGATCATTTTGAATTCTGACCCTGTTCTGTACAGTGTTTGCAATCCTCTGAACTTTGACAACATACACATTTTGTGTATACCATTGAAGAAAACTGAATAAAAATACATTCAAAACAGAACTCTCTGGGAGGATGCTTCATGACATCCCTGTTTAACAGTGAATTAATTACAAGTCAGCTTTAGAGATGCAGTTTTTCAAGCAGCTGTACACATCTCAAAAAAAAAAGTCTTAGACCACATTTCAGCAGCTTGTTTTTAACAATGTCAACCAAGACAATGGCAGAAACCCTATGAAAGTCAAGACACACCACTTGTATTGCTTCTTCATTAACTACATTGGCTGTCAAAAAAAAAAAAAAAAGTTGATCCAGAATGTTCTTAATAAACCAAAGCTAGACAGGCTTCTTTTTGCTTGTTTTTTTAATTGTCTTCTATTTGCTAAAAAAAAAAAATTCTATTCCCCCACCTCCCCAGAATCTTTCAGAGGATCAAAGTTAGGCTCGCTGATCCATAATTTCTCATATTTTCTGTTCTCACTCTTTAGAAAACAAAGGCTATGTATGAACTTCTCCAGGCTTCAGAGGCTTGAATTGCACAGATTCTTAAGATAATCTCCAACAATTCAGAAAATACTTCAGCTAATTCCCTATRTTTTCTATAGTGAATTTTATCAGCTCTTGCCAACTTTAATTTCTCTCTTATCCAACTAGCTCTTTTTTGATTCTTACCTGCATTCCCATTGTCTCATTATATACAGTTTTAGCAAGTATCTGACGACAACTTTTTCATCAAGACTGAACAAAGAAGGCATGGACTCCTTCAGCCTTTTTGCAACACCCACAATTTATAAAGCAGTTTTCCTTATCCTTCCTAACAGGAAAGAATTTTCATACCTTAGCTTTTCTGACTTTCATACTGGTACTACTTAATTGTATTCATTTTATCCCCCATGCACTTTTTCCTGCACTCATTTTCTTTGTGTGGCCCCTTATCGATTTTAGGGCCTTTAAAGATCTAAAGATACATCCAGAAAGTACCATCTTACTATGTTTCCTATTTTTCATTCAAATGAAAAACAAACCTATTAAATGTTCTGTAGTAAGCTATTTCAGTAACAGCCACCTCTCTCACACATTTCATTCCTCAGGTTATTCTCTCAATACATTTTTGAATACTTACTATTCTTATTCTACCTTCACTATATTGCTTTGAGCATAACAGAGTGAAAATGGCTCAAGTCTCTTGTGTAGTTGATGTCACACTCATATTTTACTAAAAATAATTAGAGCAATTACACATTATAGCACAAGACATAAATAATATTTTTAAAGATATTCATATCCCTAATCAATCTAATTAGATGCATAAAAGATGCATTTTAAAACAAGCTTAGATTTCTAAAAAAATTCTAGTAAGGATACAAGCACTTCTTTAAGAAAGGTTAAAAGCAGTCTTTAAAAAAATACAGCAACCAGAGGATAAAACCATCTTTGAAAATTGAAGCCGCTTTCACTCAGGCCTCTTTGGTAGCCCTGCAACTTCTATATAGGAATTTTTTTCTGAATTATGGCTTTAACTGTAATTAATTTTTAGTTACTCCACTACGGTTGTGTTCCCCAGTCTCCCGAAATATTTATAGTACTGGAAATTAAGCAACAGTACCGACTCAAAACATCGATTGTGCTTAACCACCAGATTATATTTCCTCTCTCCCAATTTTGGGGAGGTGGGGGTTTCTTAATTTAAATGCATAAGCAAACACACATGCACTAGACAAGAAATACAAAGCAAGTAGCTACTTATAAGTAAACCCCTACCCCTAGTCGCTAAACGCTCTAAAAACCGAGCAAGCATACCGCATGAGAAAGCGGACGTTGTGTCCAGGCACCGCTACAGCTTCAGCGGCTGCTGTGACACCTGGAGACGAGACACGGGGGCCGCACCCGCCCCAGCCGGGGCTGCCTCAGRGCAGCGATGAGACCAGCAGCTACTCGGCGAAGCCTCCCCTGCGCCGCCAGCACGGCGCGAAGCGGCGTACCTACCTGATCCTCGGTGCTGCTGCGGCCAAAGCAGGGGGCGGGGGGAGCGGCGAAGGGACAAGAGGGCCGGCGCCACACGGGCCCCTTCAGCGGCGGCAAAGGGCAGGCGGAGACCGTGGTCGCCGTGAGGGCCCGCAGCTCGCCCGAGGCGCTCGCCCCTCGCCCGCCGCGGGGGCTCGAGCCGCGCTCGCGCACTTTTAAAACCGACAGCAGCTCCCAGGTTGGCGCTGACCGTTCAACTGCCGCGCGGCCGCGCACGCGCAGACCGCTGCGCGAGCTGGGTTTAAAAGAACGGGGGGGGGGCGGGAGGCGAGGCGCGCCCGCAGGTGCCTGTGTGTACCAGAAGCGCCGTACAGCGTGGCGCGAGGGAAGGGTCCCCGTCCCCGCAAACTGAGGACGGGAGCGAACCGCAGCACCCGCGGAAGCGGGGCGGCGAGCCGCGGCGGCCGACACACCTCTCACGCAACGCGGCCCCGCCCCCTCTGCGGCGGGGCGTCATTCGGAGATGACGTCTCCAGCCGCCGCGTCCCTGCCGCTCTTCTGACGCCAGCCCCGCCCTTCCCTGTGCCCGGAGGCGCCGCTCTCTCTTTCAACGTGCGCTTTTTCTCTATGGTGAGCCGCCCGCCCTTCCCGTTTCTCTCTATGGTGCGCGGCCCAGACCCCGCCCTGCGGGGGCGGCGGCCATCTTGGCCGGGTGGCGGCGGGAGCACGTTGCGCGCCGGCCCGCGGAGGACGCGACGCGGTTCCCCGCTGGAGCCCGGCCGGGGAGCGGCGGCGGCGCCCCCTCCCCCTCCCGGTAAGCGGCCTCCGGAGGGAGCGGCAGCGGCCTCACGCGGAAGGGAGGGGGGGAGGCGAAGGGGCCGGGGAGCAGCGGGGGCCCGGCCTGCGGCTTCGCGTGCTGCCGGCGGGGCGGGCCCGGCCCTGAGCGGGCAGCGGCGCCCGCCGCAGTCGCGGCTCGTCGTGAGCCCCCGGTAGCGGCCAGACGGGGCTTTTCCGCGTAGCCCCAAACTCCCTGTGCGGCCCGGTGCCTTCCCCGGGGGCAGAAGCATCTGTCCCTGTCGGGTGGGAGGTCTTGCTCTSTCCAGCTGGAGTTGCTCCTATGTGAAGTTCACGTTTCCTGGCGAAATTACATGGGGTCGATCAGTTTTTCCTAGCAACCTTATTTTTTTTGTTGTTGGCCATCCTTTGCTATGCAGCAGCCCAGTGAAAACAAAAGGAAAAAAAATCTCTGTGCCTCTGAGATTAGCCATAGGAATTGCTTGCATGTAGAGATCCCTGTGCAGGCTTAACGTGTTGTCATGGCCAGGCATCTTGGAAGGGAAAAATCAGTATTTTTCTTCCCTGAACTTGAGGAATTTCTCTGGTGGAGGAAAAAGACACATTCTGCCATATTTTCATAAAATTAAAATCCATGTGTGTGCTTGTGTGGTGAAGAGATCAAGATTTCTTGCAGGTTTCACATGGGTGAAATAGGTAAGGCTGTTTTTTCCAAAATACATAAAAATACAGAAAGGGATTTTCTGTAGAACCTTGGCAGTGCTTCCTCTTTGGAATGCACTTAGTCGCTTCACCTGCAAGTTTCTGTGACAGTTTTCAAGTTCAAATTTAAGATTCTGTACTATGTTTTTCTAAACTGTTGTCCTAAAGAAGTGATCCTTTAATACTCATATAACTTTCATGGGATAGAAGATTTTGCTAATTTATGGGCTTGTTCTTATGTGTTTCACTTCATGTTAAAAGGAAATACTAAGGACTGAGTGATAATTAATTAACACTATTCAACACCAGCTAAACATACCCACTCATTGTGCTGCATCAGCATAGTTGACCATATTGTTTTCCTGTTAACATTGTTTTTCTTTTTATATTAATGTTGTGCCGTATAAGCAATATATTGGGATAAATACAGTAACGATTAAGAGATTTGGGGCTGTTTTAAACTTCTCTTTGTACAACATTATCTTTGTCTCCAAATGTCAAAGCTAGTAGACCAGCTCTGGTAGACTAGTTCTTAACTCTCAGTAGATTCCTGTTTGTACTTTTAACATTTACTGTTATTTCTGCTCTGGCATTTATAAATGTACTCCCTTATGTAATAGCAAGAAAATGTATTTTCATGTTTTTTATTTAAATTTTCTTGGGGTATCTAATTTGTAACTTTCTTGTTCTTGTTGTGGCGTAACTGGATATAGTTCTTTTAAAGATGGATGGGGGGATGATTCTTGAGGCTAATGATTTTCAGAGGAAAGTGCAAATACTGTTCATCCTCACTCTTTTTCCACTATTTATCATTTAGATTTAATGAGGTGCAATTTATTAAAATTTTCACTGCTCTTTCTTCAAAGTAACTAAAGTATGGCTCAGTTCTGAACACATATCTCTCCTTTACAACTTTTAATTGAATTGTCTTGTCTCTGGTTATGCTTCAGTCTTCATTGTTATTATTAATGTTTGCCTGTTTGGTTCTGAATAGTAATTCAGTGCTGCTACAAGTTGTCCTCTGTCATAATTGACTTGATTCAGTAAATTGCATTGTACTTGTATGTAACTCTTAATGTCTGGGAAAGAAGAAATAAATATGAGTGTTTCCTAGTGCAAGTACTTTAAATTTCTTCCACAGATTGTAGATAACTGCTGCCTTTTGTGGCAGCCTGCTTGCATGCTTTATTTTGCTAGCAGTTGTTGTTCTCCCTCACATTCTTTTTCCTGTGTCACCACTCCATCGTTCTGGGAGGATTTTCTGTTGTCTTTCTATCAGAATTCATTAATATAAATTAATTTGTTACTAATTACAGAATAATACGTTAATATAGTGGCACTTTGTTTTCCATTCTGTTCTTCTTGGTTTGGAAAACAGAAATATGGTACTGAATTTAAACACTTCTGAATACCAGTTCCTCCTGTCCTTAAACTGCTGACTCTACCTAACAATTACTGGTATACTATATTGTAGCATATACATATTGTATATGTTGCTGACCTATATTCAGTGCTTTGAGAGTTCTACTGTCTGCACTGTGAAATCAAACAGTCGTATTCAATGTGTTAAATGACACTGAAATAATTATATATAAATATGTAGCTTGAGCTCAGTCTGGTTTTGGACAGTGTTTTTTAATTTGCTTGAAGCTGTAGAAATGCAGAAATTTTAAATGTGTTTTGGATTTTTTGTTTTGGGGAGGGGGTTGCATTTCTTGTAGGCAGTTACTATCCTAGACATTAGGACAGCTCTGGAAATAATGCTATTGCAGAAGCGATAGAAGTCACAAAATATTTTCTTCTGAAAACAGCTTAAGACCCCCAGAGAGTTTTTGATAAACTGGCACTTCCGTTGTACAGATGGGAACAAGGAGGTGTGAGTGAATGTCTCTATACTGCTTCAATACTTTTATTTCCTTCTTTTCTTCTATTTTCCCCTCTCTACAAAGTACTTTAAAAATGTTTAGCATACTTAACATCTGCAGCTTGTGGACCCTTCCAAACTCTTTGCCATAGTTAAGCATTTTCCTATATAAGTTAAGTAAATTTTTCCATACACAAAGTAAAAAAAATTGTAAGCTGCTGTATTACTTACTAACAAAGGTCTGATTCAGCAACAGGTAAAAGTGTAAACTTTGGTCTGTTTTTCTCACCAAGACTGGTTAGAAAGCTCACTGAAGTAGGTGCAAAGACTAATTGATTGAAGCCGTGCTTGACTTTGTCTTTTAGAGCAGCCCACCCCATTCTCCTCCTTCAGTGCTTTAAGCTAAGATACCAGACTGGAAGGTGGGATGGCTGAGGACTGAGTTTATGTCTTGGTCTGCTATCTGTACTGCTTAGGTACTAATTTCCAGCACAGGTTTGGGAGGTTGTGTAGAGGAGGTAAGCTCCTGAAATGTGGCAAGTCTGTCTACTAGAACTTGCTTTTGTGACTCCTAGAAAACAGCCTTCATGCTAATGAAGAGCTAAGATGACTAGCAGGAAAAGCCCTGCCCAGGAGATAGACCAGTATGGTCTGGCTGCTCAGTGTCCTCAGCCATACATGCAAGCTTTGCTGGTGCTAGGGCTGACCCAGGTTAGGCATGCTGTGGAAAACCAAAGAGCAAGTGGGCGATCCACCTCCTAATACCCTGTGCACTACAGACTAGAGGACTTTTTCATAAAAGTGAGATATGTTCCCAATCATTCTTTGTCTTTCTTGAAAAACTCACAACATCCAGTGTTCCAGTCTTTTAGAAGATTACCTGACTCAGACCTCCTTACAGTTTTAAGAGTAAGACTTTGTTTCTTATTTTCTTCTGTTAAAAATGTATTGAAGCGAGAATCGTAAGCCCATTATCCCATATCCTTAATGAATGTACCAGCCACTGCGCTATGGAATCAGTCCGTTTCTCGCTCCGTGGCCTGTTCTATGGATGCAGTCACAATGTACAGACATACTTTGTCAGTCTGTTRTGATCAAATAGAACTGTAATAAAATATTTTTAAAGGTATTTAAAAATAATCGTATATTTAAAAACATCAGCTCCTTTATTAAGACTATTTTTAATATGATGTAAGCTGTTAGGAAAAGTTAAAAATTTAAAGAACAAAAAATTTTCAACTATTAAAAGTAGAGACTATCATGATAAGAGTTGAAGGCATGACTAATAATTGCATTCATTTATATCTGATAAAGAATATCTTTAGACATTAAAAATATGTTGGACATTGAAAAAGGAAGTAAGGCTACCACTTTTAAAAGGAAGCTTAAAATATTGGTAAGTATGGAAATAATGGATTTAAAGGTTCAATAACATCTTCATTTCTGATCTTTGCTTCCTATTAGATATATGCCAGTTTCTTTTTTAATTTCATAACACATTATCTGTAGGATTCCTTTCAGCTGTAGTTCACAAGTGGATTTAGGGATGGATAGTGTTTAATCAAATAAATATGTGCCATATATCTTCTTCTTTCATACATTCTTGCTGCTTTCAGGAGACTGAAAGTCACAACCTTTCTTCATACAATAGGCCTATGTAGTAAATAGTCCCTAAAGCACTGCAGAATGCTTTAGTTTGTTGGGGCAGAGATGAGCTGTGTGTCCAATAGAAAAGACTTTAAGAAGAACTGTTGGAATCCTTTTCTTGGAAGAAAGACCATGTGCAGATTCTGTGGAAACTTGGAGTATTTCAAGACTCCTTGACTAGTTATGTCTTTGAACTACTGACACATATTGCATTGAATTGAAATAATTTTGAATTGGCGTCATCTGTATGACTGCCATCATTTTCTTTAGTGGTGTTAAACTGAAACGGGAGATGGTTTGTACATGTTGGTGGTCTTTCTTTAGACATAAAAAAAAAAAATAAAAATCTGGTTGTCAACTGTCCCAAAGTAAAATCTTGTAAACTTCTGATAGCCTCATAATTCAGCTGTTTTCTCTATTCTGGACTAGGAGTGAGTGGAGGGCATGGTCCTTAGGGGTCAATTGCTCTTATGAAGATAAAATCATTACTATTATTTTCAGTACTCTATGTGAATATATTTACGATCAAAAAAGTATCAGTGCACTTTAAGTAAAAGGGGAATGGACTTTATCTGTTCAAGACTTAAAACTAAAAGTATTTGCTCTCCTTCCTTCCCCCTGCTACAGTTGGTGACTTCATACCTTCCCGGTGCAATGCAATGCTTGTAACTGCATTATAGATGTCTAAGCAAGGCAACAGGCAGTTGTGTAGAGGAATGCAAGTCATGATTTCAGTTGCTCAAATGCTTTTATTTGTAATTTCAGGAATATTCAATCATCTAATAATTCAAGAGCATTCTCTTCTAAAAATAGTCTTTTTAGAAAACACCTTGTTTATTTTTATTGTAATCTATTATAGTCACTGATACTGTACTGGGAAACGCAGAATTTAAGCATAGTTGTTCAAATACAGATGAAGCTCATGACTATCAAATGTTTCCATGGTATGTCTGTTGTTCCCACTGACTGGATTTTTTTTTTGTGTGTGCAAATACAAATTTTCACTTTGAAGGCTGGATTAGATCTTACAGCTCTGAACTTTGCCAGTAGTAACTTTAGATAGGTATGGCCTTCTCTGTGTTGCCAGTAATCATGATGTTCTCTGTTTTTTTTGTTTTGTTTTGTTTTTAAGATCTGGAGGTCTCCAATTCCTCTTCCTCATAATCTGACTGGTGTACGTGTTTAAACCTAAGCTGTGCGTTATGGCAGACAAACTAACAAGAATTGCTATTGTTAACCATGACAAGTGTAAGCCAAAGAAATGCCGTCAAGAATGCAAAAAGAGTTGTCCTGTGGTTCGAATGGGTAAGAGAAGTAATTCAAGAAAATATTTAAATAATTGGAGAAATTTTAAATAATATCCTACTAGAAAGAGATAGCAGAAGTTTTTTCCTCTTTTTTTTTTTTTTTATAACGTTATGGGTCTTACTTTCTTTTATAAAGCTTTTATAAGTTGAGTATCACTGCAAGCTTGAACTATTTATAGCAGTAATGCCAGGTCTTTAGATGATCAGAGGCTTTAGTGAAGTAATTTAATGCACGTTTCTTTGTGGAATTCAATAGTACCAATAAGAAATCTGATTRATCAGAAACTTTCTTGAGTTAATTTTATTCTTTTTCACTAGGAAAACTTTGCATAGAAGTCACATCACAGAGCAAAATAGCATGGATCTCAGAAACACTTTGTATTGGCTGTGGTATTTGCATCAAGGTAAAAGTTAGGCGGCTTTATTTAAAATGATAAAATTTCTTCATTATGCTGTTATCTTTACTAATGAGTACTGCAACTTCATAAAGCAGTTTTGTTTTCCTGAGTAATCAGACCTTGTTAACAGTTATTGTTTGTATAAAGCAAAGTACTGTATCACGTTACTGAGCTGTTTGGTTGGGGAGGAGGTTATTTGTTTTTGTGGCAATGGAGACAGCATTAGAAAGACATTGTTGTACTAGAGCAATAGCATATATGTTGTGTACCTCATTCATATCATAGACTGACTCTCTAAATTGCCAACTATTTAATTTGGAAAATATGGTATAGAACTGTTTTGGAGAAAGCTGACTATGTAAACAAGGTGAAGTTATTTTTCTTATGAGTAATTTTCTTTTAAAAGTATTTAATTCAGATATCCTGCACTGCACAGCTAGGTGCAGTATGGAACATAAGATAATTTTGTTAATAAATTGTTTGTGTGCACTAGTAATATGTAATCTTACTTCTATTATAGAAATGTCCTTTTGGAGCCCTGTCAATCGTTAACTTACCTAGCAACCTGGAGAAAGAAACAACACATAGATATTGTGCTAATGCCTTCAAACTTCACAGGTATTTTTTTTCCAAATTAATATAAAAAACACATAAATTCCAAGTTTTTGGTCATTTGAACTAGAAGCTCACATCACAGTGTTTTTGGTTAACATCTCAGTAATTCCCTTTCTGAATGTTGATTACTGTGTTTCTGTTATTAAAAAGCATTGTAATTAAATGGAATTTTAGTGGTCACTTCACAGAAATCCTGTTAAACAGGTGGCTCTTAAATCTTGCTTATGGTCTTCTAGTTTTTAGGAATATTGATTTAATTTGAAGACTGTATTGGCAGATTAATAAAAATAAAGTGAAACATCAACATGTTTGAAAATGGGTCATAACATTTACTTTGCCACCAAATGTTGATGTCTGATGGCATTAAATTAATGTTATCCAAATTATCAATGTTGTGTACAGGTTGCCTATCCCTCGTCCAGGTGAAGTACTGGGATTGGTCGGAACCAATGGTATTGGAAAATCAACTGCCTTGAAAATTCTAGCAGGAAAACAGAAGCCAAATCTTGGAAAATATGATGTACGTATCAGCAGTAAAATAGAGTTGGCATTGTGGGTAGTTGTAGTTTTGTTAATATTTTATGATATTCTTTCACTTTGAATTTTCATGTCTGTGAATTTGGTAGAATTTGCAAGGACGGTGGTTTACCTCTTAACCGTCAGTGGCCTGCTCAACCCAAGAACAGTAAGAAAGGGATGTTTATGAAAAGATTTTTTGGAAACTTCATATATCGTTCAAGAAAGATAAGGTTTACAAACTAAATCATTATTGTAACTTGTTGAAGATGAGTATCAGAAGCGTGTTTTTATCTTTAAGTCATAGGTGGATTTTCTTATAGTGGTCTTTAAAAGAATACTCAGTTTTGTTTTTTCCACACAACTTCCATACTTACATCAAGGAATTTAGATAGCTTGAGTTATTGAGTTGCTTCCAAGTTTAACTTTGTTTTTCTCTGAACAAATCTAGTGTATATGAGTACTTACCCTGTTACCCCTGTTATTACTTAGGCTTTCTTTTCTTTGATTCTTTTGAAAAGTGATCTCATATAAAATATCTGATTATCGTAAGACGTTGTTGGTGAAGATATATCCCACTGTACACTCTCATACTGTTTTGAAGGTCCTTAGTTTCTTCATGTTGTGTAATATGGACTAAATATTTATAAGTTTTGATAGTATTTTTTGAGAGTTAGACATATCATAATTTGTTATCTGCTGGTCTGCATGGGAAACCAGAAGCCATTTTCCTATACGTTTGTGCTAAGTCAAATTGTGCAGCCAGAAGGCAAAATATTTACAGAGGTTTGTTTACCTACTACTGTGGTCCAAGCAGTGAATATTATTAGAGAAAAGAGAAAGAGCACTCGCTCGTGCGCACACGTGCTCTCTCTCTCTATATATATACGTAAACTATTGTGATTCTTTTTATCAGATAGTATTCTCAGTTATCACCTTTTTCACTTTCAAATCAATAGTGACAATTGAGTTCTGTTACTCATTTTTCTTCTTTTCCAAGAAGAACAATTTGTAGGAACAAGTATGCTCAAACTTTTTTCACTTGTTCTTTATCTGAAAGAGTGATATTTTAATGAATAATGTATTTCATGCCTGCCACTTAAAGCTGCAGAAAAGTAATCATTTTCCAACTAATTTTCCATTATCATTTAAGTGTGGTTTACATTATTTTGTGGCCTTCTTGTTTCAGGTGGTAGTATTGCAGAAGTAGCAAAACTTTTGACTCTTTGAATGTACTTAATTGAATTACCATGCTTCCAAAATCAGACTTTCGTGTGAAGAGCCAAATCATTATGACCACAGAAATACGTGGTATGAATTCAGTCTTCCATGTTGCTTCTGCTCTAAAACTTATGAAGCATTTTCTCTCTGTAGTTGCGTGGTTTGGAAATACAGCTATGTCACTCTGTTGTTTCTGTCCTATTTACCATCATAATAATTTAGCACCATACAAAGTAGAATGCTGCATAAAATGACGCTATAGAAGTGTGTTTTCCCTGGATGATTGCTCTGAACAGTTCTTTTCTTTTCATTTTTTCTTTGCTTCCTTGGAAATGTTTGCTGGAAGCAGAGAGGGAGACCAGTTTTTAATGCATCTTTTGCGCAAGCTAACTTTATCAATCCAACCCTTTTCCCCTAAATTAGCTGGATTGGAGAGCTAATGCCATGCAAGTTCCAGTTTGTCAATAAGTTCAGTTACACTAATCTATACCAGTGTTTTCTCCTGTGAAGTAGTTTCACCCTTACAGTCTCTTAACTTTATTCTAAGGAAACAGTTTTGGCTGTCTAGGTGCAAAGATGCTTTTTCTTGAAAGAGCTAGTAACAGCGCAGCTGAAAAAAGTTAGAGCTCCTGCCCTCATTTTGCAATTAAAATTTCTTAATGGAAACTATTGCAGAGGCAACATAGCAAATTAGTAAAAAGCTTTTATCCAGGCTTCTTTCAACTTGCAAGCATAATGTATTTGTGTTGATTGGAATTTTAAAATTAAACATTTTTGATGTACTTAAAATAGCATAAGTAAACATAGACTCTAATTTTGCCACAGGATCCACCTGACTGGCAAGAAATTTTGACTTATTTTCGAGGATCTGAATTACAAAATTATTTCACCAAGATCCTGGAAGATGACCTGAAAGCCATAATTAAACCTCAATATGTGGACCAGATACCTAAAGCTGCAAAGGTAAGAAACTTTATAGCTAATAGAAAGCTGGGAGCTTCTCCTGTAGTACTTCTCATGTATTTAAGGATTTTATTTAGAAGTATAATTTAGTGTGAAAAAATACACTACTATCTGAAATATTAATTTTTTTTTCCATTTATCATGCAGGGAACAGTGGGGTCGATTTTGGATAGAAAGGATGAAACTAAGACACAAACTGTTGTTTGTCAGCAGCTCGGTAAGTAGTTTTGTTAGATCAGACTTGAAGGGATTTGAGAAATTCATCGTTACTGAAAAAATAAAGTTTGCCACTAATATAATGGTAGGTTTAAATTAAACCAAATTTAAAAAAAAAAAAAAGTAAAGATGCTTTGGTGTATAGCCTAAGACTTACTGTAGGCATATCTGAACCAATGCCAAAAATAACTTCTAGTGAAATTAATTGATACAAGTTAGTTAATAGGAATAGAAATGAGGGCAGTCCTTGTTACACGATAGGAAGTGCTTATTTTTAAATCTGGAAAAATTCCAGTTACAATCTGCTGTTCTTGCTCATTTACAGTTCTGGCAAAATCTTAGCATCTTCTGTTGTTAGAACCATTGTGTGTAGAAAATATCCGAGTATGAAAAGTCTTTTTTTCAAATGGCTTTAAATTGTGTATATGTATGTATATATGATTATAAGGGAATTAATACTGATTTTTGAGAAGAATGTAATTATTAAGAAGAAAATCTGTATACTTCAGCCCCAGTGCATTTTTAAAGTGTTTCGAGTCAAATGTTAATAAATTCAGGTGCTAATGTAGGTGTTGCTAAATTAAAAACAGGGTTCGTTTTGGTAAAAGTAGAGGTGCATCCTGCCACCAAGAGTGTGGTCTGGTACATTTTTCTATTCTGTTTCTCTGAATAGGATATCTCGTGTGATTATACATGTTTCTATAGATAATAAACATAACTGTTTTATCAGTTGGGTATAACAAATATCTAAACTTTTTTTTTTCCCCAGATTTAACCCATCTGAAAGAAAGAAATGTTGAGGACCTTTCGGGAGGAGAACTTCAGAGATTTGCTTGTGCAGTTGTGTGCATTCAGAAGGCTGATATGTATGTTTTATTTACTTCTATTACATATTGCTTTTAATTGTCTCAGAGTATTGTCTGATTTATATTAGATAACCCGTTTGAAATAATACTTTTTGTTTGAAATAGTTGGGTTTTTTGGATGTTTTTTGATTTACCAACTCAGCAGCTGAGATTCAGATTTCTTCCATATATAATCTTTTCTCCTGGTACTTTAATTAATTTGGCTAGAAATGGCTAATTTCAGAGGCCTGTGTTAAAGTTACAGCATCACAACTTCATAACCTTTCCCTAATCCCACGTAAATATATCCTGTTTGGCAGTGTACACTTTTTCTCTCTGAATAAGAAAAGGACGGAAAGGAGACCCTTTCCCACCTTTGGGAACTTGTTGCGTCCCTCTTTTCTTATCTTGCAGCCAGGAAATTACTGTCCCATCTATGCTGTTTCCTGACTCCTGGCCTAGGGAGCAAGAAAGCAAGATCAGAAGACTGATGGTTTTCTGACAACTTTTTTTTTTTTTTTTGGGGGGGGGGGGAAGAGGTACTTATTCCAGTGTCCTAAAATTGGTATTTTTGCACTTTTCTGTTCATGTTAAATTTAAGCTGAATTAGAACTGAGTGTATGGGATTCCTAACTGATTGCTGACTTCTCTAAAATTTGATAACTTTGTTAGAGTTTTTGGCAAGGAAATACTTAACTCGGACTGTTTAACAATTTCATGTTATAGTTACCAGATGTTCAAGGCAGGTGTCAGTACATATTTCTCTCTCACTCCCCTCCCTCTCTCACTCCCCTCCCTCTCTATAAATGTTTATAAATTTTTATTTCTGTGTACTTAATGTTTGAAAGATTAGTATTTAAGGTACTATAGATTTGAATATGTTAATCAACTAAAGCTTGCATTCACTGAAACCTTCTTCTTTCTTTTGGGGCTAGCTTCATGTTTGACGAACCTTCTAGCTACCTAGATGTTAAGCAGCGCTTGAAGGCTGCCATTACTATTCGATCCCTAATAAACCCTGACAGGTAAACATCAACTTCATCTGTTTTGCTAGACTGTAATAATAGGTGATGGTTTACAGACCGAACAAAAATCTAGTCTGTGCCCTGCAAATGCTAACTAACTTCTTCGTATGGTACATTAATAGATATTTAAAATATCCTATGCCAATAGTATTCTATTGCTTTGCATTTTGGAAATTAGTTCCTAATTCAGTATTGGGGAAAACTTCGTAGTAAAAACATGAAAATATAGGTGGTTATTTTTCACCCTAATATTGCTCTTCTATCTCTTTCTCACAAACATTTTCTTAAAATGTATTTTTTCACTCCAGCCAGTCAAGCTCCTTTCACTTACTGTACATACAGAAATTGTCAGTTTATATTGAGGATGAATTTTTAACTTTCGTTCAAAATGTTTGCTTATTGCACAAGGTTTTTTTTCTTTATCAGAGGTTTGAACTCTGTCCTTATTTAGTGAAAAGCTAAGAATGCATATTAAAATGAGAATCATGGTGATAGCTTTAAAGTATGCAAGACTATAGTATGAAAAAAATGTTTTCTAATGAACTATAAAAATATCTTTGTGGCTCTATTTTTCAGGTACATTATTGTCGTAGAGCATGATCTAAGTGTGTTGGATTATCTGTCTGACTTTATCTGCTGCCTGTACGGTGTGCCAAGTGCTTACGGTGTTGTTACTATGCCTTTCAGTGTAAGAGAAGGTAATTGTTGCAATATTTTCTTTTAACCCTACAAAAAAGTCCTATGAAAGAAAAAAGGGTGCTGAAATAGTAGTTGTCTATTATGTGAACATGTGTTCTTCCTGTCATGTTATATTTCAGTAGTTAATTGAAAAAATGTTTTTGTGCAGAATTTCTGTTTTCCGTGATTCTAAGTGTGTAACTCAGTCCAAAAACCTTAACTAAAATACCCTTTGTCTAATGCTGTGGATGTGATTTTGATACTTGCAAGTGTTTTGTAAACAGTGGAGTTGCACAAAAGACCTTATCAGTAGTAAAGAAAGGGCAGGAGATGGTTGCATAGTACATATGTAGTGTTCAACTGAATTGATGACACTTGTATTGAGACTTAGTAATAAATTTTTTTTTGTGAGAGTGGGTCCAACAGCAGTAGTTCCTTTAAAACTCTACACATTGTACTAATTACAGGCTTTCAGGCTAAGCTTCTATAGCTTTTTTTGTAATTTTAGAAAATTATTCTTCACTTAATTTGTATTGTTTCCATGCTTTCAAATAAGAGGTTTTGTTGCCTATTTTCACATGCCATTTAAAACCTAGCATTCTCCTTATCTGCTGGGAATTTTTAGCCAAGAATCAAAATTCATCCATGTCTTGGTTTTGTTTACGTAGTCTTTTTTAAAAAACATCTTTTTTTTTTTTTCTCCCTTCATAGGCATAAACATATTCTTAGATGGCTATGTTCCAACAGAAAATCTCAGGTTTCGAGATGCTTCTTTGGTTTTTAAAGTGGCTGAGACAGCTAATGAAGAAGAGGTTAAGAAGATGTGTATGTACAAATATCCAGGAATGAAAAAAAAGATGGGAGAATTTGAACTATCCATAGTGGCTGGAGAATTCACCGATTCTGAAATCATGGTGATGTTAGGTGAAAACGGTAAGTGGAATTCTTGTTGTAAACTGCTCCTAAAGCTCCTTTTCAGTCTGGGAGCCAGGCTTCTAAATTACTGATTTTAAGTAGGGTTGAGCTGCTTGTTTCCTAGTGAAGATATCAATGCCATAAACTCACTCTCTAATTAGTAGGAGCTTGAAGTTATTGAATGTTAATGATGTCACTGTATTTTTCTGTTATCCCGTCTTAAGAACTGAGATTGGCAATATGGCAATTGACCTGGTGAGCTAGCAGCAAGTCTAGACTATTGTAGCTTTAAATGTCTCTTCCACTTGAAAAAGCAAGTAATAGCCAAGTGCTATGTGCTTGAAGTGAATATAGGAATCATCAAAGTAGTCTAACTTATAAATATATTCTAAGTATTTATTTTGTTTTGTCAGTGACTTAAATGCCAGAGATCTAAGTCTAAAGTAACGCATAACTTACTTACATTTTTGTAGGAACTGGCAAAACTACATTTATCCGAATGCTTGCAGGAAGACTTACACCTGATGAAGGAGGTAGTGTTTAATACCTCAGTTTGAAACTTATTTTGAAGATATTGGAAGGTTCTTGTTTTCATAATGAATTTTATCTTCTTATAGGTGAGGTCCCAGTTCTAAATGTCAGCTACAAGCCACAGAAGATCAGTCCTAAATCTACAGTACGTTTAAGTCTTATTTATTACTTAAGTATTGTGTGAGCAACAAAAAGCATGTTCTTAATACACAGGTAGAATTTCTTTATGCTGTGAACAAAAAGCTGTTTTAATTCTATTCTTCCTGTTTTCTTGTGGTACACTGCATAAAACTAAGTGGTAACATTTTTCTTTGAATAGGGAAGTGTCCGTCAACTACTGCATGAGAAAATCAGAGATGCCTATACGCACCCCCAGTTTGTAACTGATGTAATGAAGCCTCTTCAGATAGAAAACATCATTGACCAAGAGGTATTAATTGCCTGAGATAACATTTTACCCTTTTTCTTTAATTCTCTACCTGTATCCTAATTAAATATGGCTTACTCTTTATCCTTTAATAGGTTCAAACGTTGTCTGGTGGTGAGTTACAGCGTGTTGCATTAGCTCTTTGTCTCGGTAAGCCTGCAGATGTTTACCTAATTGATGAACCTTCGGCATATTTGGACTCTGAACAGCGTCTGATGGCTGCTAGAGTCATTAAACGGTAATATATACATGATGGGAGAACTGCCTGAAACTTTCAGTAGTTTTGCAATAAATTTATATTCAGCTATCTCTCAATTTTATTTCTATTTCAGTTTCATTCTCCATGCTAAAAAAACAGCTTTTGTGGTAGAACATGACTTTATCATGGCTACTTATCTTGCTGATCGTGTGATTGTTTTTGATGGTATTCCTTCCAAGAACACACTTGCAAACAGGTAAGACTTGTTTCAATTAGTAAACAAGATATAAGAGGATATCATAGAAATAAATTGTTTATCAATCAGAAACATCCTTGCCTATCTAAACTTAAGCTGCATTTAAACTGAATTAAGCATGTCCTGAGGCCCTGGATTTTGTTTTGAAGCAAGGGAGAGGAAATTGGGCTAATGTGCACTTCAGGGCTGCCTAGGCACAGAGTTAGGGGCATAGCTGCATTCTCCATCTAAGACCTCAAAAGGTGGGCTGTCTCCTGGCATAAACAGTCTAAAGCAACTGCGTAGCAATTAAATTGCAGTCAAAGAAAAACAAGAGGCATTGCTTGAGAGGAATGAAAAAGAGCTAACAGTGTGCTTAGGAAAATAATTTCCAAATGTGTTAAAAGAAAGGGGTTAACTAAGGGTATTTCTTGCACATATGCAGGTCCTGTGTGAAGTGCAAGCAACATAGAATGTACATAGGCCATAATCTTAACACTGCAAAAGCTGTCCCTTCTGACTTTTGTTTCTGTAAATAATTTCATGTAAATTATGGAGACTTTTCAAGGAGCAGTTTAACAGAAATCAGTTTCTTAAACCAGTGTAATTACTAAGTATTTAATATTAGCCAGATAAAGCAAACACGAATTTTTTGTATGTACTAGTTCATTTGGGTTTTTTTAAGTGATAATGATTAACTGCTTCAGTATATTATGATTGTTGCTATACCTCACTAATGGTGCAGCTCAGACTTTTAATGTAAATAATTGTGTGGCTGTGCACGCAAGTGTTGTATATATAAAGTAAAGAGAATGCAAAGGAAGCAGTCTGAAGACTAGTAGTGTCATGCTCAGATACTGCTGAAAGATGATAGTAACAGTTATGGCTTCTTGTCTGAGACATTATTTGACTGAACATGTAGCACATCCCACTATGTCAAATACAGACCGCATTTGTGTTACCAGATCTGATTGAGCTCGGGACGGAGATAAAAGCTGCCTAGCTCTGCAGATGTACCTGTAGTTAGAAGTATAAAACTTCTGAAAATTTAGCAGAAAAATACTTGTACCATTTCTAAAGTTCTCTTCTCTTTAACAGTCCTCAAACTCTTTTGGCTGGAATGAATAAGTTTTTATCTCAGCTTGAAATCACTTTTAGAAGAGACCCCAACAATTACCGACCAAGAATAAACAAACTCAATTCAATCAAGGTAAGAGGGAAGTAACAGTGCAGAAACTGTGACTGTTTAATAAGCCCAGGTTTGAAAGTAAGGAACAAACTGAAAACTGACTTGCTGGCYTTACTGTGCTGGAGAAAAACATGTGAAGAGAGTAGTAAGAATTATAAGGAAGGTAGAAAGGAAGTGAGATAAGTGCCTTTCATGTCAGCTTTCTATGTTTAGTCTGCCAAAGACTTTTAATAACACTGACTTTTTTTTCTCTTCCCAAGGATGTGGAACAAAAGAAGAGTGGAAACTACTTTTTCTTGGATGACTAAATATTAAATCTGAACATCTTTGTAACTGGCATATACAAATGCAAATTGAAGTTTGAACAGTCATGGGTTAAAAGACTCAATCAGGTTTTAGAACACTTCATCTTTTGGAGCTTAAACTCTCTTGCTGCGTGTAACACTGCAGGCCAGTAGCAGTGTAAATTCTAGGCTGAGTAAAACTGCCACTTCCTATATATGGTAACACAGCCATGTTTTCATTGTAATAATTCAAAATAGACAACCCTAAAATTGTGCAAAAGTGTCTCCAGATTTTTCAAAATTTAAGGGAGGTTTTCAATTCAATACATTCTACTCATGTACCAAGTGGTGACTGGACTTCCTAATTTAAAAAAAAAAAATCTTTGAAGCTGTTTCCTGTGTAAGATGAAGGCTTGCAAAGAATATCAAGACACAAAAACTAATCTTATTTTAAAAAAGCTGAATCTCTCTGGATGAGGGTTTCATAAATAAATGGAAGTGCTCTTCTGTGCTACAGTGCAAGAATTATTGAATTACTAATTCAATGTGTATGTATGCATGTATATTTTTATGATGTTGCCATATACACATTTTCTCATGTTAGCAAGGCATACACAGATGGAGTACAAACTACATAATACAGAAATTTACACCTCAGTCCTCTGTCCCTTTACATCTTCTCAGATGTAGTCACAGCAGAATAATCAGTTGAATAAAAAGAAAATATTAAAATCCTTTCAATTTTCTGTGACCAAAATGTGTTGAATCTGCATAGCAAAGGATAGTGAAGAAAGGCTAATGGTTGACTTTGTTTTCTAATTGCTTGCTGAAAAAGCCCTATACTATAGGAAGTAGGTTTTTGAGTAATAAAATCATGTTTCACAAATACTGACAACTTGTCAACAAAACCCTCCTCCTATACTGTATTAAGTTCATAGATAGCTGAAGAGAACACTTACTTTATGTGTTCTTGTAATAAATAAGCTTGTAATAAATTGATAATCTATACAGAGCTTTGTCAAGGAGTAAAGACAGTACAGCAGCTGATCTGTGGGTATAGGGTATATCTGAGATTTAGGGATTCCCTCAGAAGCTAAAACAGAATAAGGTTTCAATTTAGATAGTATAGAGCAAAGCATACTTTTGCATGTAAGGGTTTTAATAATCCCCTATGGGTGCTTACAGAACTGAACCAGATGTTTCAAAGGAGGGAAAAGATCCCTTTCTGTTGTACTGTTTATCTGAGCAGAATAAAACACGTTTTTCACTTTGCAGATAACTATTACTTTAAGGTTAGATACTGGCCCTATGAAAATACATGGAGCTTCCTTAAACCATATTATTACTGTATAGAGTTCATTTTAAAGCAGTAATGCTGCCTTGTAACATGTCAAAGTGACAATTGCTCCTACCAAGACTTGCTGCTTCTGCAACAGCTGCTAGTAGAGTTCTAGTACTGACATCTCTCAGGTTGCTATTTGGAAGATCAGCCCCTACTCTTCTGAGAGGGGGAGTAATGCCTCATTGGACAGAGGCCACGTGACAGCCAGGTAGATTCAAGACTCCCTTAAGCTGAAAGGACAGACTGCGAGGGATCACTGACTGCATCAGCAGCAGCTGACTAGTTGCAACACGGAACCACAAGTCAAGAGCAAGCAATGGAAGTTAGGAAAGAGTAGAAGCCACATGCTGTAACATGGTTTAGCTGACGTGTTGTAGGAGGAGCTTCCTGCAGAACATCGCTTATTTGACTGAGGGAACTGCTGTTGAGGTCTTAATCACAAAGTAGAGGTATGGTTAAGATCAGCTCAGTTTTTGAGAAGCACATTAAAATGATGCATCATTTAGTAGGTTAAACATCTTACAAAACATACCATTTCTAGGAAAACGTGCAGTACCTTCAGCATCAGAGTTTTGTTTTATAAAAGGTAACCAGTTCTTTAGGAAGGGAAGTTGAGGCTAAAGTCATCCTTCTATCCAGACTTGCTAGCAGATGAATCATGGTTGTCTCATGCCCTCTTCATAATTGCTGGAACACACCATCTCTCCAGGGGAAGATGGAGTTGTAGAGAGATGAAGATGCAAGAAGTAATATTGCCTAAAGTTTTGATTCCTTAACGCAGACAAAAAATGAAAGGAAGTAGCTTTATACAAAAATTGATTCTAACAAGCTAGCTTTTTAAAGTAAGGTCCTTGAGAGAGCAGGAGGAAAAAGTATATTTTTGAGTGTTCCTAAGCAAAAAGTTGAACAAATACAAGTTTTGTAGACATCTGAAAATAACTTTCATCTATATAGCTCACAGCCAGTAAAGTAAGGGAAGGTATTTTCCATGCAATAGTTGCCTACTCTGCCTTTATTGTCAAAAAATGCTATCAGAGATGAAAGAAAATTTGGCTGTTTTCTGTTTGTATCTTTGTCTCATAAATTACAGGGGAATGGCAATGATTTGTCCCTTCCCTTCCCCCCCCCCCTTCTCTCTCTAAGCCATTATGTCTGTTAGTAATTCAGGTATTTTATAGTCTTGGTAGACTCAGGCATTACATACACACTACCTATCAGTGTCTGACAGCATAAATCCATCTGTATTGTGCTTATGCTAACAAAGATACTCCAAGAAAGAGTACAGGTAATGAATACAACCTTATGCCAGCAACAAGACTGGTGCATAGACAAAAGCTTCTGAAGGCTAACTAAGAAAGTCACAGTTCAGTGAAAGAAGGAGCAGAGAAAGTGCAGAGGAATAAAAATCCCCTTGGACTCGAGTTCTGCATCTTTTGTTAATCAGCTCAAATTAGGGTAAGTAAATTAAAGATTTGATTTAGCAAGTATCTGAAGCTCTACACCTCTGTTCAGTATATGCTAAATATAATACATGCCTGAAACATCTTGCACAGAGAAAGGTTTTGGCCAGCCAATCAACAAGTCTTTCAGCAAAAATAGAGGAAAACATACTCTATCAGCAGTGAAGGTGGGGAAAATATACATCTGTACTTTTGAGTCCTCTTTTAACCATCCTAGAGCAGAAAGGTTGAGCACAGGCTCAGCTTAAATACTTTGCAAGTCATTTAAAAATTAAGTTGTAATAGCACAGCCCTACCAGTTGCTGTCACGCCTGTTTACCATTAATTCCTGAGAAATATCTGTAGAATGTGTCCTGCCTTTCTTCTTGCAAAGCTCATATGATTAAGTGCCTGTTCTAGCACTGAATGAATTTCAGTGACTGCTGGATAGAAGGTTATAAAGCATGACAAGAAACCTCCCTAAGTATTCATATATAAACACACTAACTATAGCCCTCAGCGCTTACTTAGTTCTTAGCCTGAAAAACTTAAGACTGCCTCTTTTAAAATCCTGAATACATTCCTGAATGGAAAAGTATTTAGGTTCAAAAACAAAGCAAACCAAAAAACTCATCACCCACAGAACACACAGCACAGCCTTTACCATTTCAGACAAGAACCAGAAATCTAGTCTATGCACTCTATGCACCCTCTTAAGTATTTTTGCAGCTTGCCAATACATTAGCCACTAATTGTTCATACTTCTGTTAGTGTCCACAAGTGGCTGTATCAGCAGAACAAAAACATAGACTTAATGTCATTACAAGAATAGCTTCCAATACATAAATATCACTTAGAAAAAAAATGAAAGGACAAACATTTGTTTTAATTAGGGGTTTTATACACAGCATGCATCTGAAAAGAAATTTTTTCACATATAACTATCACTCAAGTTTCCTGATCAAGGGTGTACAATCTCAGACATTAATAAAAGGGTACCATCACCTCTTACACTGGTATATACAGAGATATAAAAATATACAGAACAGTTTATTTTACAGAGCAACAGAGCTGAGTGAATACTGTGCACACCGCACACCGAGTTTGGACAGCTGAATATCCAAACTGCAAATGCAGAAGAAAACTGCAGAGATCGTTCTAGGGGTCAGAAGAAACAGCAACTGGAATTCTGACACAGTGTAAAAATATAAGGCAGAAGCCACTTTCTTCTGAATTCTAGGGAAAAGCAGAGCACACTTTGAGACTATATTCATCTTGTTTTTAAAAAAGTAGTTCCAGCAATGAGTTGTACATGCAAAACACAAATTTGCATCAACAGTGCAACAACAACAATACTGAACAGTAGCTCATCATACAAACTTAAAAAAAAAAAGTAACCTACTTTATGCATCTCTCCTCACAAAACATCTAGGATTTGTCAGTGCATTAGTGTTAAAGTGGCATTAAAAAAAACTTCTGCTATTATAACAGATGCAGAATTATTTTGGAAATGCATAGCATCTACATTTTTATTGTCTTTGTAATTAAGTTGGCATAGGCACCATTCTAGTCACACCAGCATTAAGAATTCTTGATGGAAACAGCCATTCCTATCAATTCATACACAGCTATTCTTGACTGCTTGTCTTGATTTTGATTTCAACAAATAAATGCTTTTTAAAGTTCAAAAATATACCCTATGAATATTAAAAGAACTATATAAAACATACCTAAGACACAAGGTTAGCTGGCTGCCATGTGTAACACTGAAGAGAAACATTCAAGTTTGACAGATTTTTGAGATGAAAGGCCTTTGGGTTGGAAGCATATCAAAGACAACAGTGCAGTAGGCTGAGAATTCCTTTAGCTCAGTTCAGAACTAAGGCATTGTATGATAAAATATACATTTATATTTGGTGCAATGTTACCATCGATTTTAGAATCCAGATCACCTCAAATGCTATAATTTGTCACTCTAGGAAACACATTTAACCATCTTATATCACAAACAAACCTTTGTGGAAAAAAATTCAAACACTAAACCTATATTATGTTTTCTAATTTGACATCGAGAAACAAAAATGATAAACCAAACAAACCGCAATCCCCAAGAAACAAAATGCTAGGAGTTCACATCCTCCTAGTCTTTACTCACCAAAACTTAAGACCTTGGGCTTTATTGAAAAGAAAAAGATTAAGATTTTAAACACCTACATCAAATTACTTTTTGCATTTGAAAAATTTCAATTATCCATTCATTCTATGCTTGATGCCCCCTCTGATTATCTCCCAGCGTTGCCCTTCTCCTATCATTCCTATATGGCCTCCCTCTAAAGTTTCGCTGATACTGGTAGCCTTCATCTCTGCTTCTGCTGGGTGGTCCTTTCCAGGCCTCCTCATTTCTTTGGAACTGGTATCCTCCCCGACTAGAATAACCCCATTCAAGTCTAGGCCTTCTGCCTCCTCCGTAAGTCTGGTTATAAAATTGCTTGGATCTGCCACTTTTCAGCATATCAGAAACTTCACTTTCATCTTCAGAGCTTTCTTCCCTTGTTCTCTGTGCCCTGCTTTCTGCCTGTAGATCACCAGTACCTTTGGAGTCTCTAACTTTATCAGTCTTTTCCTTACGACTGGGAACGGTATTTTTCAGTTCATTTTTTGGTGGTTCTGCCAATGGTATAGTAGGGTTTGGCATCGCTGCCTGCCTCTCACTCCCCTGTATTTGCAGAGCACGATTTTGCAGCCCAGCTATTGCTTGTTTAGCAGGAGAAGCGGAAGTACAAGTTTGCTCCAACTTAGGTGCCCTGGCCAGAGTTTCATTTAGGGCACTGCATTCACTGCTTGCACCAGCCACAGGGAGCGGTACGGTGTTGGAGCTGCTGCCACTGTTAGTCTTCTGAAGCTGCTCTATACAGCTGCCTCCAGGAACTGGAGGGCTGCATTCTTTAGCCAAATACATGTTCGCAGAGGTGCTAGGTGTTGCCTCTTTGTCCTCAGGTGACATGACAATATTAGGTCTTGCTGCTGAATTTTCAATAAAGCCCTGAACTGGGTACCCATACCAAAAGTGAGGAAAGAAAGGAGGTGCTATTGGAACAGCTCCTATAAAGGGATTGTGTCCAAAGGGGGGTTGCGGGAACATATTTTTCCCTCTCAGGGACTCATCATAGTTTGTGTGAAGAGCTTGCACCGGAGTCTCCGATTCTACACAGATTTGTCCTTGACTTTCTGACACCTGAGCTGTAGGTATAATCAGAGGCAGTGATGGAGACCTATTATCAACCTGTGAACTTTGACCATTGGATCTGGCCTCATTCTGAATAGGAAAGTGCCTGTTTGTTCGTGCAGTTTCATTTTCATTCAGAGTCAGCGGAGCCTCCTGGAACCAGAGGTTGTGCGGATACACAGGAAGGGAAACATTTGGGTACATTCTACAAGCAGCTAAATAGGCCTGATGCAGGGGGTACAAGTAGGAATGGGGTGCCCACATGGGACAGCTGTACGCCTGAAAGACAAAAAATAATAATAATTTGGTCTATTGAATATTCACATACTTATAATAGCACATAGGTTGTTTACCATTTTGAAACAGTCAATTACAGAAATGAAAATAATTTTCTTCACACTGCCCTCAATTCCAAAGAATTTCTGGTGTTTCAGGATCACGTTCCCATTTTTTGTCTTCCCACCAAATACAGCTGAAATGAGCAACAGTTATGACTAATAAAGAAACTTGATCACACAGTTCCTGTAGAGTTAATTTAAAAACATGATGCTGTAAGCCATGTTTTAGCTATGTATTTTAAGATATGCATTTCCAATTCACCTTCCAAAAATCACAATTATTAATCTGCAATCTGCCCTACTAGCTCACTTTTCAAAATTCGTGGGGGGGAACCATAATAAAAACAAAATCATACCATACACACATGTTCACCTCAAAAACAGACCYGCACAGACACCTGAAATGAGATCACTGTCCCAAGGACAATCCTTAAAGATTGAAACCCATATTTATTCACACAACCTACTGATTTGCCAGCTAGAAGTCTTTTCATAAAGTAGGGGTACAGGTTTGACGACTACACAAGATACTTTCCAGATACTGGTGGGAGTCACAGTACGGACACCCAGTATTTTCAGTCAGAACTTCTTCTGAACCATTAGTGAACATGGGTTATGTTAACACTACTAAAGTCATCCACCTCAGGGAGCGACCCCCTTCCCTTTGCCCTACCTCCATTTTAACTAACTAGCATGCAGTGACTCACAGTTACATTGGTCATGGACAGCAACTGGCCCAAGGGGGATGTTCTTAATAGTATCTGTAGGATTTTAATAATAGCTATAGGATATTTTTAATAGTACAATGCAAAGGTACACATTTCAGGCCATACAACAGCACACAAGGCTACTGGAGGCACAAGGCTGTCTAAGAAAATATTTGAGAGCTGGGTAGGGAGCAAAGCCCAAAACCTGGCATGGTCTTGTCTGTGCCACCCACAGAGAAGAGTCCCTGGAGCAAACTACCAAACCAGATTTTTCTCTCAATGGGAACTTGTCGGTTCACTCTGAACAAGCAGCTGGGAGAGTGTGGATAACAGGGTGACGGCATCTGTGACCAAAGCACAGGAATCCAAAACCTAGTTCCCAGGTATACCTTTGTTTTGTCACCAAAGAGCACAACTATTAAAACATGGTACTTTGACCAGTAGATGGTGCTGAAGCACCAAAATGACAGACTACATCCTAAATAAAACATTCCCAAATACATGTAGGCTTATAAAACAAACACTGTTCAAATATATTGCAGTGGCACCTGCTGATGACTTATGGATTTTCTATTAAACAAATCAAAAAGACCTGAATTAGGTACACAAAGTTATCAAATCTAGTTTTTCTTTGTATGTTGTGCTGAACATTTTCCTCCTTCCAAATCTGCTAATTCTCCTCCTTCCATATGCAAATGCCAACAAAGAAAATCATTACATTTTATAGCCAATTCTTGTGGAACAAGCCTGTGAGCTTAACATTTTTGCAAAGTAGTTTGCCTGAGAGAAGGGGTAAGAGGACATGGGAAAAGGAATATTTTTATGCACAGAAGGGAGAAACTAAGCAACCAATCAGCCCTACAGAAAAGAAAAATAAAATAAAATAAAATAAAATTTTGCTTCTTTGGACAGTCCCCTCCCCCAAATTTGCACCACATATACACATCAACCACTATTTTAAGTAATTAAAAGGTTAAAAGACTGTCCTTAACCTGAGTAGGTAGGACAGACATGCAGGTAAGCTTGAGGGAATCTCCACAGGGAAAGGTCTGCATTGGCTTTGCCAATACACAGACATGGTAGGAAGGTAGAGGGCTTTTTGTCTTTTACTCTATACTGCTTCCAAAAGCATTTGTCTTCAAACTTATATTGGTTTCTCTGTGAATTTCTAAAGCACCGTTTCTGCTGACTGCATATAGCCTGTTGACTGCTAGATAGCTCTGAACACTGTTGAGATACATTTATTTTTGTCGACAACTTGAACTAAAATGCAGACTGGTGTTGGGAACCCCAATTAATAGAAAACAACAACAACAACAACAACAACAACAACAACAACAACAGTATTTCAAATTTAAAGAGAAACTTGAAGCATACAGCTGCAGCAACTGAAGTTCTGTACTACCAAATACAAGCATATTTTAATGGTATTACAAACAGAAATGTAAGTTTGGAAAGTTACCTTCACACCAAGATTGAAGAAAAATCTAAGAATATTCTTATCTAGGGAAGAAAAACAGAAAAATCCATGAAGAACTATAATATCACACTTCATCCGATACAAAAATTAGTCCCTGCRGAAAGTTCCATTTTAGTAAAAGAAAATAAAACAAACACTGGTATTTTAAGCTGCTGCTTGCACATCTTTGATTCCCCTTTTACCACCATAAGATGATCCGGAACTCAACTGCAATTCAAATTTCAGTTCTAACAGTTTATGGAACTGACCTTCCAGTTTTTGGAGAACAATTCAGTAAGTGTATGCCACCATGCAGTAGACATGGTATGTTCTTAACAAACATATTCTATATTCTTAATATGCCAAAGCCTACGTTTTCTCAGGCCAGTAAGAAAATTGTTGAACAAGCTTCAAACTTGATTACAAAATAAAATGTTACTTTCATTACTGTATAAGGGAACAGATCTTTGAAGAAATCTTATAAATTCACAAGGCCTCAAGTTATGGTCGGGTAAACTAACAACCATAAACTGATTATATCAGATTTCTAGGTGTAACAAAACAACTGCAATGTTCATGCACAACTGGAATAGAGTGACATCTGTGTATCATTTCCTCCCCACCCCACAAGTCATGGAAATGCAACAATTGGATCTTTTGATACAGCCTAAGCACAGGACAGAACAAGTAAGTTGCCCTCATTTAGGTTTTAAGCAGACCTATTAAGAAAGACGCTATAAGACACGGACCAGACAGCTACTTACCTTTAGGTAAGTCTTCCCCAGTATTGCACAGGGAGTAAGAGGGTGCAACAGCTCTTTCTCCCTTTTCACTTAAAGGGAATCCAGGGTATAGTGGATCCTGATAAGGATTCAGAGTCTGAGGCAAAGCCATTAAAGGCTGGTTAACTGCTTGTATCGACACAGGAACTCCAGCAACTGGAGCAGATGTTACCTGAGCCTGGGATACAATAGAATCAGGTCCCGTTGCTGGGGCTGGCATCAGTGAAGGAGCAGGTATCTGGGCTGGAATACCTAAGGGGGGGG
>NW_020451005.1:2370950-2401974 GCF_003343035.1 Apteryx rowi | reverse complement strand
AAAAAAAAAAAGGAGGGGAGGGAACCCTCAAATATATACAACATTACACAAGAAAATGACAGCGGGAAAGCAAGCTTCAAAAGGGAAAAAAAAATTGGCTTAATGTAGAGAATAGTTTTCAGAAGGGGTGAAACAGTTAAACTTCCCAGAAATAGTTAAGCCCTTCCCATAATAATTAAAAATATATATATGAAAACCAGAAAAAAATAAAAGAAGAGGGAACTGAAGCTTGCATGTGCATCTTTACAATTCTGGTTCAAACTAGTCATTTACAATCAACTCTGAATCTGAGGTCAGATTACCTGGGCTATGCATCTTCTGTCACCGATGCAGTCAACCCAAGTATGTGAGGATTGTTACAGTAACTAAAGTACCTTGTGAACATGCTATGCTGACTCCAAGGCCAGTTCTTGTACAGAAACATAACAGAGGGATAAGATATAGCGTCTGACTTAACGAGCAATATTGAATCTAAGCTAATTCCACACATCAGGAGATGCACAGAACAAGCATTGCACTGGTTTTGCGACAAGTGAACTGAGGTCCAGATGGACTCATTAGCTCCACACATGCCAGATCCGAGCCGAGTCCTTAGTGAATTGAGTGGCTTAGTACATGGGGCACAGAATACAAACACATACCCAGCTTCAGTATGTTGACAACATGCTCCATCTTAAGCAGAACCTCAGAATAAGCCCCCTCAAAACTCAAAGCTATCCCACTCAGGGAAAAAAAAATATATATATATATAGAGAGAGAGAGAGAGAGTTGAGTATTCATCTCTCCTCCRCTTTCAGATAAGGAGTCAGGTGAACTATATATATGGGCAATCAAAAATCTACTAGAACTTTCACAAGCTTTGAGCAGCGAATAACTACATTCCTTTAGATGGTTTGCCTTTAGGATGTGAAGTTACTTGAAATTATGTCTCCTGGAGGCATTTTCAGTTTAGCAAGATAGTTAAAACATGCTTCAGGGTTAGCAGTTTCTGAAGTACATTAATGTTTCTTCAAACCTGGTGGTCCATATGTTGTTGGCTCACTTGGCCAAGCTGGCACAATGGCTGGTATGGAAGGCACTGTTGGAGGCAAATGCACCTCAGAAAAGATTGGTGAGGGTGCTGGAGTTGCACCTGGTAAGCATTCTGCCAGTTTCTGTGAAAGCAAAAAGATCATGTGAAGTTATTCTAAATTAGCATTGTTTGTGAGCCCTAATGAGTCTAACTTATACCAATAAAGGCTTAATGACCCAGCATTATCCAGACTACCACCATCACAATACCAAAACACCAACTAGTAATGTGACAGGCTATACGCATAAGAGATTTAAGATATGTCAGGTAGCTGTGCTAAGAACTCTGCACTGAGCTCTATCCAGAATGTGCCTGTACCACGGACAACCATCAAAGTTATAACAACCTCCACAAGGGCTAAGTTTAGTCTCTCTCAGTCAAAAGAAAAGCCACAAACTATTACCAGTGACCTCAGGGAAAGCTGAAGAAGGAAGGGTAAAGAATTTAAAGTAAAAAGCACTGTTAACTTAAAAGAAAGATATGAAATATCCCCTCTCAGAAAACAAAGGATACACAGTTGCTTTTCAATCATGGTTTGTCCTTTTACATTGAACATAACAGATTCCTAAACTGTGAAGTGGGGCATTCTGGTATTATCACCATAGAAATTACTACAAAATTAAAACCCAGTATTAGTAACACATACTTGGCTGTGATGAAGTTCCCTTTTGTCTGAAGTCTCCTGACTGGAAAACTTTGAAATTAAACAAACATTTCTTACTTGTTCAGCAAGAATTGGAGAGTCTGTTTTCACTTGTTCCAAAGGAGATGAAGCTTTTGGATAACTCTCATCTTGACTATTCTTCTAAAGCAAAGTTAGAGACAACAGACATAGCTAGTCTAATAACAAAACTTATTTTTTAAAGACATATTCAAGGATATTAAAACATACTACATAGGATGTGGGCTAAGCACCCAGTCATTGTTATACTAGTGTAACATTTTGCTTATTGAAAGGGCAGCAAAGAGCCAGCAAGAGGCCATGAATCTTCACTGAAGTTCAGAGATCATGGTCTGTTAACATAGTAGCTATTAGTAAACCTCAGATCTTCTGTAGTCTAATCACACATAAGGCACAGACTGTACTAAGTAAYTACAAATCTAGATTTGTAAGTGCTCTGATAGCCTAGATTTGAGAACTCAGATTGCACAGAAAGACCACAAGTATGGGTTAAAGGGGCTGAGGAAAGCTGACAGCAACACAAGCCTCAAATCTTAGAAGTATTTCACTAAAAGCTGTAAAGCAGCAGCAGCAGCAGTCACAGCTCGAAAGGCAGCTATCACTCTGCCAATCATGTATCAGAGAAGCAATAACATTAAAAAATAATAAAATGAAATTTTAGTCTTTTCTTTAAGATTACCTCAGATGAATTTGGCTCAAGCTTCTGTCTTAAGTGGATCTGCCTGGAATTTGACTCTGTAACACCAAGACATAACCTAGTAAATGAACCATTACACCATTTATGGCTATTATAACTTAAGCCAGTTAAACTTTGCCTTTTCAAAAATTAAACCTTCAAAATAAAATCTACCTCAGCATATATTACTTCAGAAAATATAAACTTCAATTTTTTTTCCAAATATCAAAGGATCCCAAAATTACCAGTTGTTAGGGCAGCAACTTAGAGCAACTACTCTAACCAGGATTTTTGAAACTCTGCATGAATTCTTTAATGACAGTTGTTAACTATTTTGGTGATGCCTGGGGGAAGTGAGGAAGAAACACAGCCATCTTTGTTTTAAACACATATCATTCATCCTGCATCCCTTCTAGTGAAGGAGAAATAAATTTGTATGTACTTTAATCAAAGTAAAAATTTTTCGTTTGTATTTCCATATTCAGTTTGTATTTCCATATTCAAGCGCTAAGATAAAAGTAGTTTAAAGTCTTGTTTACTTTTGACTGCGTAAGAGTAAGATCAGTTTAGAATGCTTCAGTGTTCCACAGATCTAGAGAGTTTTCAGACCAATATAAGAGGCTTAATTTCTTAAGCACCAGCAAACATTTGGGGGGAAGGGGGAGGAAGGGGTGGGGGGGGGAAGGTGTTAAAAAACAAAAAGTCATGGCATAACCTTCATATGATAAGATCTGTACAAGTTTTTCCACATTCTAAGCTAGGCTCAGATCTGGCAACCACTGCTTGTCAAATCAGTCGAATTCTTCCCCACTCATGCGTTTAATAGAAACTGCGTATGCGTCTTTAAAAAATTAGTCTATGCACTGTCACTGTAACACTTAGACTACACTGTAAATTAAAACAATGTTGATTATGAGAAATTACTGCCAATTCCCCAAGGACCTACTGGGGTCTCAAGATACTCAGAGGAAAACACAGTTGATTCCTTCAAGATTTTTAATGTAGTTCCAGAAGCAACGCAATCAAGAACATCATGAAAACCACAGAGAAAGGAGTATATGCTACACGAGCCAGTAAAATCTGTCATGATGCTGTAGTAAAGGCCTTCCTCTAGATAAACACTCTTTTTGGCATTGCAAATGAAACAACTTTTCAGAAGTCTGAGGAATGAAAAATATGTAACATCAGCCCTTGTGCAACCATTCAAGAAGGCATTACATGCTGTAAGGGGGACCAAGGAGCAAAAGCGCCATAAAAATGCAACAGGAATGTCTCTGCTTTTACTAGAGAAAGAGATAAGGTGAAAAGATTTAAAAAGAAAGAAAGAAAAAAAAAAAAGCAGAACAGCTGCTATGAGGAGGCCAAAGAGTTTGAATTTTATTTAGTCAGAAAAAATATATATATATAGAAGCAGCTAAGACCAAATTCAGTGTTTAGATATGGCAAAGCTGACAAGACAAAAAATAAATAAAAAAATGCCATCAGCTGTATTTGGCAGGAATTTATCGACTACCTGCCAACTACCTGAAARCTACAGATTTCATCTATTACTGCCAGGTTCCACTTCCTCACAAGAGGGGAAAAGCTTAGAATCAAAGAAGAGAAACTAAGGAGGGTTTGGGGGGGGAGRGGGAACGTGAGAAAACCCAAACAAGTTTTGACCATTTTTACTGTAAAATAAATAAAAATACTGTAAATTTTTTTTTGGGGGGGGGGGGCACCTCTTGAATACACATTCTCCTCTCCCTCTTCCCGTAGCATTTTATGCTAATTCTTAACCCTGCCACATTGAAAACTTTAACCCACTTTTCCTCTTAACTGACTTCAGTAAGCACCATTAATACTCCTCCACTGGCCCTTTGTCACACTCACTCCAGTTTCAACAGGATCCAATGTATGGTGGCTCTGACAGCCTTGCATTCTGGCTTTTCCCTTCCCTCTTTCACTAAAAAAATCCCAAAGAGGAGCCTGTTCTCTCAGTCATATTCACAAAGCAGAAAAATTATGCACTTTTTTTCTCCCCCAAGCACATCTTTGCTACCTTGGGGCTGGCTTAGTTGAACACAATATTTATTTTCACCTCACTGGCTGAACAGATGCCTCATCTTGAATAAATTCAGGAGCTGATGATTAAAAACCCAAAACAACACTTGTTCTGAAAATATTCACATTACCTTTATTCTTCTGCTCTTCCACTTCTGCAGCCCACTTGCTGTTTCTTCTCTCGTTATTTGAGAACTTTTTCTGGTTGAAATTATCTACGGTCTGTGTAGCAGCTTGACAAACTGACTGATTCTAAAGAAGTTGACAAAAGTAGAAATAAGATTTTTTTTTTTTTTTTAAGAAGCCTGATGAAACTTTTCCATCATCTGATATTACACTATGCCTTCATCTCTCACACACACACACACACACACACACACACTTCTCTTGTTGATATGCAGAAAGAAAAGTCTTAATCAGTATCATTCAGATTCATCCACTCCCTCATTTGTTGCTAAATTTTGAGGGGTCTCCTTTAAAAGCATTCATATCATTACTTTACTTGACAAAATAAAAAAAGAAAAGCTTTACTCTACTTTGAGACAATTGCCACTTTAAAACTGCAACCTCCTTCTGCGGGTGCGCACATACAGCACGCTTAACCACAGCCCAGAGAGAGACTGAAGTCTAAGGGAGGGAAGCGACCCCAAGCCTGCTCTTTGCAGAGTAGAAGAGTTCTACTTTCCTCCTCAGTTACACCAATACAAGTAATATTGCTCAAGAACTTAAAGATAAAGCAAAATAAGTCATTTTCACAAAGCAAGACATTTAAGGCTCATCTCTTACCTACTACTTTTTCCCCAGCCTGGCTCTCATTTCTGTTTGGCCAAGGATTTAAATCAAAAAAGCCCCACACATTTTCAGAATAAGCCTATGTAGACCACAGCTGTTTTCCCCAGAGGATATGCTCCCTGGACRTATAGAAATTTTCATCTGCTTTCTTTAAAAGCTAACACAAGCACAGGCATCAATAGAATAATCTATCAAAATCTAAAGGCTAAATCCTTCCCTCAGTTAAACAAGTCTGTTGAAGCCAGCTGAATAGAAAAAAGGAGCAAGTTTGAGCCCAAAAATTTTTCCATTATTTATGACACCATGCAAATTCTCATACCAATCAGTTTTCAAGCTAGAAAGAAAAGTCACTTATAGGTAAAACAGGTTTTACATGAACTAAATCAGAAACAACAACATAGTCATCTCTGATACTAATTCAAGCATCACATTACCATTTACTAAGCTACTTCTTAGCATGAAGCTGTATTTCAGCACAAGTTCTGCCCTCACCTTTAGATCCGATCCTACTATACAAGGAAAAGGCAACAGCTAAGTTGATTCTACTCCTGCGTAGAGGAGTGCAAAGCTTTCCAAAGACAGAAGCAACATGAAGAAAAAAGCTCATGGCTTCGGAAGCTCTTATTTCTACTACATTTTGGTGCCTAAAGAACTGTGTAAGGTGGACACAAATTATTCATAAGGGCAGCTATAAAGTTTATGTCTTGCATTGAATATATAGAGTATTGCAGATGAACATATTTCTGCRTAGAAAGAAGCGTGAAGAGAATAGCCTTTAACTTTGCAGTTGCACTATAATGCAAGAGCAGCAAATCAGAAGTTCCTAATTAATGGTTCAAGGATGTGCAAGAAAAATGCACTATTAATTACAGCCAAAAAGCATACATTAGAAAGGGCAGGAAAAGCTTGTTCATCCCTCTGCTTAATCTCATAAAGTGAACAAGAGTCTTCTATAGCCTGTTTCTCCCTGCGTTCCTCTGGAGACAGGCCAAAGTAGTTACAATCTCTGTTACTCTGGTTCAGATCCTCGGTTCTCTCACGATCTGGTTTTCTGTAAAGAAAGAAATAAGACAGGATCACTTTGTCGAAGAAATCCAATTACCACCTAGTATCAAATATAACAAACTCAGGATTAAGGAGGAGGAAAGAAAGATAATTATACAGCATTGCTTATGTGATTCGATATGCACCCAGATCACTTTCTCCCTATTGCAAGTTAAAAGGAGGAAAAAAAAAATTTCATCCATGATTTATTCAATTTGATACTATGTGGAAGGACTGTAAAGCAAACTGTAGGTATTAGATCATAGTTAAAGACCAAATCCCTACATCAAGTGATCTAACCCATTTCTGTGTCAACTGAGAACTGACCACCCCCCTATCTGCTATCCATGGCCACACAAGTTGGGAAAGGAGATTTCTGTGAATACAAGGAAATAAAGAATTTCTGTAAATACAGGCAAAATGCATTATAGCTTTCAAATGTCAGAAGCATTACTATACAAAGTTAACAACAATCAATGTTTGAGCTTTCTGAACCACTTAACTGAACTTTTTAGGATACTTATGCATTTGGGGGATTGGGAACATTACAGAAGTGGCAGTCTCAAAAGATATCCCAGCMTCCTTTACTCCACCTGGAGTTATGGTGCAGAAGAGTGGTCAAATAGACCATAAAGAGTTTGTGTTTGTGTCCAAGTATCTTTTAGATAGGACAGAAGGAGGGTGGCAATAATGAGGACAACCTTTATTGCAGGAGCACAATGAAGAAAGAAGTCGCTACCATCAACTGTAGGCAAAATGCTGTTCTCATATTCCTTCCAAAAAATCGTTCTATACACTGCTTTGTCTAATATGCAATTAAAGCTGAATCCAAAGTGTTATTTAGCAGTACATCATAAAAGAAGTTACAACAGAAACTTTTTCCAGTCTACTGCACAAATATTTCCCTCTGGTAAAGCCATGAAATCAACCTGTACTGAAAGGTTTACTTCATAGTAAAGCATCTTAAATTATATACTCAATATTTTGATTTTAGTTCAGTACTACAGGCTAACAAAGAGCAGCCATTCCACACAGCACAATTAAAACAAAAAAGGGTTTCCTCTCCGAGTATTCCCCAGCTAATGCAGATGAAAACTCAAATGGCTCTCTCAATGGTGCCTCTTCACACAGCAACTGCAAAACTGACACGAGTACCAGGTCTAACATTCTAGCTGGTTATTAACCATACCATGTGTCAGTTCTCTGAAGCCGAGGGCAGATTCTAGCCATGCCCAAGAAGCGCTGCATTCAGTCACTGCGCCAGCCCCACCCAGAGAAACAACATCCACCTTCCAGGAAGAAGGAGCAGTCTTGTGCAGAGTGGAGGGGCTCCACGGGGGATGTTGCCAAGCAAGAAAGTAAGTGGGAGCTCATGATAGCTGCAATTTTGAAGGAGATTAAATAAAAAAAATAAATAAATAAAATTAAAAAAAAAAAAMCACACTTTTTCCTGTTCTTGTATGTATTCTTAAGGACTCAGAACACTTAAGAATTCATTAGCAACATATTTCAAAACAGCACGTGGGAAGCATCTGAAACAGGCACCTGGGCTGCAAGAAGGTTGGCTAGAGTTTAAGACAAGGAAGATGTTATCTGTGGTTTTACCTTGCAGTTTGGGAAGGATTCCTGCCTGGAGCTTTTTGCTCAGTTGAGGTCTGATGAGATTGGGGTCCAGAACATAAGAACTGATGCTGCCTGGTTCCCACAGTATGCTGAAGTCGAGGAGGTAGTGCTGACGGGGGTTTTATTGGCTTGCTTTGATTCTTTGGCCCTCTGCAATCTGCATCTGTGATACAGAGGTGAAAAAATAGAATATTGAGGGGGGGGGGTTGTTGTTGTTGCTGTTTTTTTAAGCCCCTATTGGACAAAACCTCTGACAATAAGGATTCCATCACTGAAAGACAGGTACAATCGTACCAGGCTGAGCATTCTGCCCCCATGTTGGAAAAAACTTTTTTATCTTCTTCCCTGACACAGTGTTCCAGCCCTCCATAGGAGAGGTTTGTGGAAGAGGTTTAAGGCTCTTCAGTGAGACAGCATGCCTAAAAACAAGGGAAGGGGGGGAGAGGAAAAAAAAAAAAAAGAAAATCTTTAATACCAGATTAAGGCTTGCATAAATTAATACTACATGTTTATTAAAACAGATGGATCTTTTCATTTTTGAGAACATTACATTCAAAGTCCTTTGTTCTTTATGATTATACTCAAACAATGAATAAATCAGGAATAAATGTTGATTTTTTTTTTAATTACAGACTCTGATAAAATTATGCAAATTTAACCAATATTCAACAGGACATAGATGCTCTATGGTAATAAATATATACCAAAATGAAAGTTTGTTGGCTTTTCTTTTTTTGTAGGCAGGAAGTGGAGCTCATCAGTTATTATTTGTGAAGTGAATATTATAATGTCTTTAGGACAGACTGAAAAGGAGAGCAATCATAAAAAAGCAATATACTCAACAGGCAGGTTTACCACAAATACTGCAATAGATGTCAGGACTGAAAACCATTATATTGGTGTTTTTATATCCCAGAGCAATAACTGCATTTTTAATTAAGGATACTATTAGGAAGTCCRAGCAGCTGTTTACATTATTTGAAAGAACAGCATTCAGTTCTATAATAGATGGTCCAATCAAGTTCAACCCCAATTTAAAAAGGCAACAATGTGCAAGGTAACTTTCTATTCTTACAAAATTTTCATCTTTCTTACAGAAGGCAATCATGTGAGATTAACTGGCATCTTCCCCCTTCCCTCATTTACCCTGCCTGGAAGCATTTCCTCTTCCTGAACTACATGGTTAGATATCAAATTCAACTGCTTTTTTTGCCCAAAAGAAGAGAGTCACAGAACTTACAGCAGAGTTCAAGATCACTCAAACCCACATCCCCACCCCCCCACACACACTCCCCTTTAAACCGTTAGTTTGCCCTGAGGGTAGCACAAAGCAGTGGCACTGATCTGAACAGCAACTTGGCACCCTCTGTATGAAATCAGGCAGAGCTAGTCAACCAACAGAGAATGCTAGGTGCTTGCACAGGCCTTTTCACATCTAATCATCTAGCATCTAATCATTAAACACAAAAAGGAAACACTTAATTAGGATAGTGTCAATCTGTTTAGGTTTGGAGCTTGTGCAGAAAATGCTAGCTTAAGGAGGGTTTTCTTGTTTAAAGAAAAAACAAAACAAAACATAATAATGTAGTTACCAATCTACTCTGCAAGTAACATGCAGACTGCATGGCAGTAAAATAAATAAATAAAATAAATACATACATACATATATATATATGTGTATTAAAAAAGTAGACCTTACTTTTTCTTTTTTTGATATATTGTTTCTTAACAATTTTGTAGTAGTACTGCTTCAAGTAAAGAAATCTATACACATCAATGGCTGAAATTAACTCTGAACTGAAGCAACGCTACCATTACCAAGGTACTGGTACTTGGCACTCTTTTACCAAAAAAAAAAAACAAAACAAAACAAAAACAAAAAACCCAAAACCCACACACCGAAAAAACACAGCAAGAGGAAAACCATACTTACTTTTCTCCAAGCTCTTCTACAAATACAACAACTGGACCATTCTCTGAGCAAACTTCTTGAATATGGGCATTATAAAATTTCCCATTATGGTCTAAGCGCACCTAAAAAAAAAAAAAAATTAAGGAAAAAGGATTAGGTTCAAAGAAGAAAATGAGAGGGCATAACTCTCTAAGCTATCGGCAACATTAACAATAAATGTTTTCCTCTGGGCAACAGGAGACCCAAGAAACAAACACCAAGTAATTCAGAAAATGTATCAAAAGCAAGCCTTCAATATATATCACTTACTCAAAAAAAAGAAAAAGAAAAAAAAAAGAAAAAGAAAAAAAGAGAGCTTTCCTGACAACAATACTAAATGAAACAGCGGCTTTCAAAACTACATGAAACAGCTTAAAAGATATGCTTTACCGAAGATACCTTCTCTTAAAATAAGTCCCAAAGTTTTTTCATTAAAATCCAGGCCCCCCCCAAAAAAGTGTGTGTGTGTGTGTACACACACAYATATATATATATATATAAAAATAAAATCTCCTCTACTGACTTTTGTGAACTTGAGTTTCATTAAGAACACAAAGAACACCAACCTTTCAGAAGTTACTCTTCAGAAACTTTTCTTAAGAAAAGAAATTTTGTTCATACATGATCATCTATAAAAAATAAGCATTCAATATTCTTACAAGTCTTCTGTTAAAGCTACAAACTGAAAGGGTCCTCGTGCTGCATGACACTGCATTGCAATGTCCAAAATACAGATCATAAGCCTAATTTGAATATCTACCAACATTATTACTATTAATGTAAGAATATTCAATGTCCTAGAAAGAACCATAATTAGCTAAGTGCAACCAGTTTAGTTAACACACCTGAAGAGCTTAATCTAGAATTTGAGCACTGCGAAATTCAAAGGGACATCTTATTGCTTATTTCTTCTTAAACAGCATTACATACTACAATTTTTAATAAAAACTAAAGAGAAATTGTGTCTGTACACAGCAGATAGGAGAGGGTCATGGGTAAAGCACACTTTTGCTGTTTCTTTTTGACACATTCTTTCAACATTTCAGTAGGAAGAAGCCCCCCCAAAATCACGGGGGAGCTTCAGAATCTGCAGCAGCTAAAACGAGCTGCAATTAATTCTTTGAAAGTAATGAGATTGAACAAAGCCACCTTACAAATAATCATCTCCAGAGCTCAACATTAATACATCAAACTATGATATTTGTTTTGGTCCCTCTGAAGAAAAGCTTTTATGATAAAAAATACTTTTGAACTAAATGAACTACCTCAAATACACCTACATCCCATACAAGGGCTAGCGCTCTACAGCATTCAACAAGGACATACCACCCCAGCAAGCCCGCACACACTTGCTTGCATACTTAAGCTTAAGTCCACAGTCATCTTATTTAACATAACTCTTACAGTTAAGCACATAACTTTCTATACAGCAAAACTGTAATGATCAGATTATGTTCTCCAACACCCCTATTTTACATGTTTGCTTCAAGTCATGAACACTGCTGAACATCACATGAGTGTATATGCAGTTGAAAACACAAGCAAAAATGTTTAGAAAGAAATAAATATTATCTATCAAAACTGTTAACCAATAGGGGGAAAATGGCATCTCTAACAAAACTAAAATACAGTATTACTTACTTTACATTTATCTCCAACTGAGTATTGCATGCCAGCAGCAATAGAAAAATCTTGTTTTTGCTGATCTGTAAATACATTAGCAGAAATATTACAGTTATTTTACATATACTAAAAGAATCACTTTAGTGATGTAATAAAAGTGAAAACCCCAGTAGTTTAGGCTCTAAATCTGCTCACTGACCCACATGGGGAATACCCGTGCCTAAATCCAAACTGCCATTTACATCGGGGGGGCTTTAAAAGGGCTCCACTTTAGGTATCAGGTTGCAAAAGATGTTACTTTAAGTATTCATTTACTTACCCCATTTGGATTGTAGCCAAACATCATATTCAACATTTCTGTAAACTGATGGGTTGAGTGATTTAAGAACTTTTTTAGGCAAGACCAAGAAGGTAGGATTGCCATTGCTCTTAAGGTGCTGTATGAAACAGAACAACGTGCTAGAGTGGTCAATTACATAGATATTTACAGTTTTCCATTTATGAATCACAGTGCTCAGCTTTAAATTGAAATACAAAGAAGCTGAAAGTATATACAAGCATAAAGAGCTTTGAAAAAAAATAATTCAGCATGATTCCTTTAAACATATCAGAACAACATTAAGAACTAAACAGCAATAAAAAGGACACTTCTGACACATCAAATATAATTATTACTTTTCAAAGAACTATGTAATTTTTAAATATTGCATGTTAGGAAAATTAGAAACTCAATTATCTCACGAACACGAAACACTGAAAAAATATAGCAGAATAAAAGTTGTTTGGGAGAAAATAAATCTTAACATATAAATACCTTGTTGCCAGAAGGAGACTTTAATCCATTCGTATCACTAACTGTTGTAGCTTTACTTCTGTAAAGGGACAGAAGGAGCCATGGTAGTATAGTATTACAAAGGATTCAAAATCAAGTAAGAAATATCTTGAAAGTGAATAAAAGTATTAAACCTACCCTTTTCTTCATGTTTTTCCACATTAAACACTTTATGAAACATATTCTCATCTCTTTAGATGAAAAAGCTACATTTAAAACAACTACCTTACTATACTCCATATAATTAAAGATTTCCCTTCTAAGCACAAGTTGTATGATGTCTAGTTCATATGTACCTACCCAGCCATCAGAAAAAAAACAGCAACAACAAAAAAAATCCTCCCTCTAAAAATTTTGCAACTACATATAAAAGCACAGAAGCCAACAATAGAAGAAGAAACCATCCTAAAAAACAAAACAAAACACCACACTCACTCACCCTCTCTTTATTACTTGACCTGAGTCAGGCCATTCTCACTCTTATTTTCTACACCTGACATCACTGGAAAATTGCTTTCCACAAAGAAGAAAAGTATTATTCCCTACAACGGCAGTTCCCTACAGCAGCATTAACTTCTCCCAAACCAAAATAGCTTCTTAACTTTTCAATTATGTTGCTATTAAATGTAACTTTTATAAAATAAAAGAGATCTTCTTCCAGAAAATTAGCTGATAAAACAAGCTAAAGTCAACTTCAAGACATGCAAAAAGTTTAAGACTCCATAAATATAGCAAAACGTTTATAATATGGCTTAAGAAGGTCGAGTCGCACACACTAGCTCTTGCATCATAAAGACATATTGTTTAAATCAAAAACATTAAGTGTGATACTTTCAAGTGAGTATATGACCTTCTTTACAAAGGTGCCATGGAGGTTAGCAGTGCATTTTCTTAAGAATCCCAATGCTGATAGAGGGTAATGCTACTGTATATGAACCCCAGGGAAGCTCCAAGAACAGAAAGGAATAAAGGTTTCCACTCTCTGACATTTAAGTACAATAACTGTTCCCGTAGGCAGAAATATTTTGTATTTTAACTGGAAATGTTCCCTGCTATTTTTTTTTTTTCTCTCCAAACAAGAAAGGAAGTTAATCCCTTTCCTGAAACTTGGGTTTTCTTTCTGTGGTAATTTCCATCAGCTTCCCCTTCCATGGTTTTTCAGCTTGAGGAAAAATCAGCTCCTGAGATCTCAATAAAATCCTTCTGCCACATGCCACACTGCACTATAGCGAAGCCCCCAGAAGGGGCTTTAAAGGTTTTCAGCAGGAAAAAGGGGCATGCTGCACTAGCATAGCATAACTTCCATAGCTTCAATAGAATTTCACACAAGCCAGAGTTTTAGAACAGTGTTAGACAACAGAAGAAAAACTGCTAATATGTAAATGCAAAATTGCCAAAATAAAAGAGTTACTATGCAATACAGAAGCAATCAGTAAGCCAAAAACTCAACTAGCTGGAGCACCCAGCCCCAGCAAAGGAAATATAAACCCATGAATATGCTCATTTCATAAAGATCAAAAAGGAACAAAATGGAGCAAGCTACACATGTATTTCTCCATTAGCTACATCCAAGTGCCCTCTCTCCAGCAGGCATTTCAACCTCCAAGATGTGGAAGCAACACAAGTTGGATTAGATTCTTGTAACTCTACTAAGTTACAAGAGCAAGCCAAGTAATTCTCATGGAGTTACCATGCCCAACCGGCATACTGCCAATTCTCCCAGGGCATTCTGCTGTTTTAAACAGGAAGAGAGACATGTTGCAATGGCAATACTCAGTGTCAATATTCCATTATGTAAAGAAACCCAAAGCCAGACTGCAGAAAAAACAGAGGAACTAGCATCCTATCCTTAGGTACAGTGAAGATTATGTATTTCATTCTTTCATAGTTTTAACCTCTTCTCTTTGTGTTTCTCCTCTTAATATTTTTAAAATGTTTTCAACCCTATTAGATTCTACTACCCACCATAAATTCAAAGAACATCTTTAATGTGCTTTGTTCACAGGCAGCTTGCTTTAACTTTTAAATTCCAGTTACCTGCAGTTGTCATCATCTGAATCTGAAGCAGATACTTCACTGCTACCATTACTTTCCTCCATCACATCAACAGCACTAAGCTCTGCTATGATTTGCTTTACATCTGTATCAAACACCTTTTCATACAGCAGTTCATACAGAAGAGCTGGGGAAGGGGAGGAGAAAGAAAGGGCAAAATCAATTACAAGGTAAATGGGATTTTACACCACCGTTATAGAGACATTTCAAATTATTTCAACCAGAAAAAGCAAGTTTTTGAAGCATTAGCTGAAACAAGTAAGGCATTAAGAGCCAAAACAGCTGCAGCTGCTTTTGTTTAATGGGTATGCATGCAACTACTAGAAATCAGGTCTCAATTGGCCCCAGCCTTGTAACTCTATTGGCATATAGGCAAAGTTTTCATGAAGGATCAGAACCCATGCTTGTGTAGTGGGTGTCAGTAGCTCATCAAACCTGCTTAGGACTTTTGGGCATTGCTTCAATATAGTAAAGAAAACAATCTATGAAGATGGGTGGGGGKTTTTTTGTTTGTTTGTTTTTGCACATGCAACTCCCAGGATTTCTCTGACAAGTTACATACACAAAGATGATTTTAAAATAGATGATTTGCTAACAGTCTGAAGTTTGCTAGTCTGAAGTACAAAATTAAAACCAGAACACTGACCAGGAGACAATGCAACAGATTAATATAAACAAAAATTTTGGTGAACTAATTTTATAAAGCACTCAAATTCAAAGAGGCAAATAAGTCTTTTCCTTTTTGTGTATATATCTGCTTCATCATGCCTCAAAATCATGACATGGTAAGAACTCAAGACTTGCAAGATCATACAATCATTGACAATTCAATTGGAAAATAAAACTACACTAAAATGGTAATAAACCTTCATACAGAATCTTTTCTCTCCAACTGAAACCCAACAGGGATCATTTTGAGATTTTTGGTGAAAATATACACTTTTAACTAACCAACACAATACTTACACTGGCAGAGAGCAGCTCTTTCTGAATATTCTATGGGATAAACAATATCATAGTGGTTTCCATTTGAGAAACACAGCAATACCTTAAAAAAAAAAATTAGGTTTTGCATCTCACTTGATTTTTAGTAGGAATAGTACTTTTTAAATGCCATTTAATGTGCTAACATGCTTTGTTGAATTTCAGTATCTCAAAGTATCAATAAAACGCTATCAAAAATTTTAGTGGGTGTCCTTTAAACCCAGTCAAGAATAATTTAATATAAAGGTAACTATGTGAGTCAGCACCATTAGTAATTTTTATTTTTTTTTTTAAAACAGAATTTTACATTAGTATGAAGGTATACTACACCCCGAATATGGAATATCTATTTAAAAAGAACAGCTATACATATCAACAGAATAGTTACCATAAATATATACAAAAGAAGTTATTTAAATTGAATTCTCAGAGCATTTCATTATATTGATTACTAGGTCTCAAATTAAATTATTTGGTGTTAATTACAATAGTCTTAATTCACTCTTTCAAAATAGCCTTAAATATTTTACCTTATCAGAAAAGCCATTTTCAGTTACATGTGAAGGAGAAGCATTTGGTTCCCGGTAGATTATGAAATCTTTCCTAAGAAAAAAAGTACTAATTAAAAATTCACATAAAAATACATTTCAGTAAAAACTACAATATTCCTAACAAGTCTGAGGACTATGCATAACCACAGAATACACTTACTGGGAAAGAATACTGAAGAATATTAGTGCAATTGTCTCTGGTCAGAAAAAGGTTTACATTTGTGAAATGTGTGTTCTCAACAAAAGTTCAAACAGCAAAATATTTACATTTGACAATATCAGTGTTTTGTGTTATGCTTCCRCTTTTCTGTGTGTGAAGTTTCTGGGCAATAATATGTCTTCTATGATGCACCTCAGCCTTCCCTCACACAAAGGGGAGCCCATGGTGCACCATAGCAGTTCTCAGCTAATAACATCACAGAAGAGACTTAGTATAGATGCAGCTAATAATAGTAAAAATACAGAATTTGTTTTTGTTCAAGCTATTTCTACTCCTCTCTCCCTGTCCAAGCATTAAAACTGCTTGCAAAGTTGCCATTCCATATTTTTACCCCTATATTCAGTATCCTCTTTTTTTCTTATTATACAAACCTGATTACTTGGGGGTTTTTTCCTTTTCAGTGGAGAAACTTCCAAAAGCACTTGTGCAACAGTACAATCATTATTAGTCCCAATTCAGCAACGTTTTCAGATACATAGTTTTTGATATAATTCATTTTTGATTGTTATATCAACTTTTTAAAAAGGATCCTATTTAGTGTTCCTAGAACATTTGCATATTATTCCATTTGCCTCAATTTGGAACTGGATTCTCATACACTGCCCCAAAAATCTTTCTGTAACCATTCCCAGCCCAAGAAAGATGATGAAAGTTTAATTTGTACAAAGCAATAAAACACCTCAGAAAAGTGCAACAAAGAAGTCAGTAAGGTTGAGCAGAGAGTTCAATGTGTTTTCACTGTAACCAAACACGTTGGCTTACTACACTAAAATATACTAGCACAACATGCACTGAGCCAATGACAAGTAAAACACACTAATAAAATAGAGACAAATAGAGCAGCGTCCATAAAGAAAATGGCTTTGCAGTCCTGGAGAAATTCACAAAATTTTGCCATTTGGAAATCCACTAGAACAAAGAGGAGGTTGGTTTTATCAAGAGAACCAGGAAATGCTGGCACTCTTCCGACAGTTGAGCAAATCATCTAGGCTACATCTGTACTAGCAAATTATACGTGCCCGAGAGCCCTTCTGGGCACTAAGGCCAGGTAACAGGGAATGGCCCACATCTATGCTAATAAACTCTTCTCACCTCCCAAAGCAAGTTCCCACAATCAGAACAGTCCATGCAACATTCAAGCTCCTGAACTGCACCCAGAATTGCTGGGGGGAACCCCTGTGACCTAGCTGCCAAAGCATGCTGAGGAGCATGCCGACAGCCCAACAGACTGTCCCCAGGCACAGCCTGAAGATCTAATACTGTACTTGTGTCCCCAGCACCTCCCAAAAAAAAAAAAAAAAAAAAAAAAACCACCTTCCACATGTCTCACTGTTTTCATCTGTGGGGTGAAAAGAATCACAGAATGGTTGAGGTTGGAAGGGACCTCTGGAGATCATCTAGTCCAATCCCCCTGCTCAAGCAGGGTCACCTAGAGCACATTGCACAGGATTGCATCCAGGCGCGTTTTGAATATCTCCAGAGAAGGAGACTCCACCACCTCTCTGGGCAACCTGTTCCAGTGCTCTGTCACCCTCACAGTGAAAAAGTATTTCCTCATGTTCAGATGGAAGCGTCTGTGTTTCAGTTTGTGCCCGTTGCCTCGCGTCCTGTCACTCGGCACCACTGAAAAGAGTCTGGTCCCATCCTCTCGACACCCTCSCTTCAGATACTTGTACACGTTGATAAGATCTCCTCTCAGCCTTCTCTTCTCCAAGCTAAACAGGCCCAGCTCTCTCAGYCTTTCCTCATAAGAGAGATGCTCCAGTCCCYTAATCATCTTTGTAGCCCTTCGCTGGACTTGCTCCAGGAGTGCCACATCCCTCTTGTACTGGGGAGCCCAGAACTGGACGCAGTACTCCAGATGGGGCCTCACCAGGGCTGAGGAGAGGGGGAGAATCACCTCCCTCGACCTGCTGGCAACACTCTTCCTGATGCACCCCAGGATACCATTGGCCTTCTTGGCCACAAGGGCACATTGCTGCCTCATGCTTCACTTGGTGTCCACCAGCACTCCCAGGTCCTTCTCWGCAGAGCTGCTTTCCAGCAGGTCGACCCCCAACCTGTACTGGTGCATGGGGTTATTCCTCCCTAGGTGCAGGACCCTGCACTTGCCTTTGTTGAACTTCATGAGGTTCCTCTCCACCCACCTCTCCAGCCTGTCCAGGTCTCTCTGAATGGCAGCACAGCCCTCTGGTGTATCGGCCACTCCTCCCAGTTTTGTATCGTCAGCAAACTTGCTGGGGGTGCACTCTGTCCCTTCATCCAGGTCACTGATGAAGCAGCTGAACAAGACTGGACCCAGTACTGACCCCTGGGGGACACTGCTAGCTACAGGCCAAGAACCTCTCCTGCATTTTAAAATGGATAATACACTGTAAGAAAAGACATCCAGATGGCTCAGTTTCCGTTCCTCTTGGGATGAAACCAGCAAGAATAGGGTCCAATGTTACATAGGTTTTGCTGGACTTGAATTGCTGGACTTAWGGTGCCAAAAGAAATTGGTCTGTTGTCTTCAAATGAGAGAACCGAAGCATACTTTTTGATAAGCTGGACTGAATCCGTATAGAACGTGAAGTTGCAGTGTTGGAAGATAGCCATCATCAAGGGTATCAGTCCAGCATACTTCTTCAAAATGGGCTTAGAAAATTTTATTGCTGCAAACTAGGTTTTGGTCCTATGCAGTGACTGCTTTCCCAGGTGAAATAACTCTGCCTTATTACCTTTAAGATAATTAAAAATACTATAAATAAAGAGCTGGGCTGATACAGTTCAGTAAATTTAGAATTTAAAATATTTTATTTTGTTGGATTAAAAAGCATAAAATGTCAGATGGGAAATAAAGTAACAAATACAGGAAAAGCCACAACTGATATTGACAGGACAGGTTATTTCCCTTTTATTTTCTAAAAAGTGAACGAGACTGCAAATCTTGGCTATTTTTTTCTGCTGCCATAATCAATCTCTGTCATGATCCTAACTTATTTTTTTCTATTTATCTTTGCACATAATCCTCCCTTTGAATTTTCTGCTCAGCAATCCATCTGTTCCTTCAACTTCTTCCTTGCTCACACTAGCAGAAGTTTAATTAGTCTTGCAAAACTATTAAGCATACTCACAGGCACAGTTTTGGAAGGGAAAAAAAACAAACTTTCTGACACACACCTCAGAAAAGTAGTTGCGAGGGGAACAGAATTTCATGGCTCAGGGGGCCACCTGCTTCAGGGAGATACAAAAATTTACTAGATAAATTAGACTTGTGACACATCTGAGGAGTAAAACTATTCACACTCCATTTCTGTCTTATGCTTGAGAACTCTGAAACTCTCTTCTTCATTTGGAATAGAACAGGAAATTTAAACTTGTTCTTCTTTCCTTCAGTCTGCCAGCAAGAAGGAAGGGAAACAATTCCTTCCCTCCACCCCCATCACCATTCCTACTTTCCCAGAGCTACAAAATTGCATTTTTAATAGAAGCCAGTTCTCCCAAAACAAATTATGGTAGGAACAATTCTTACATGTTCAACTCTGCAGTGAAATATCTGTAGTTGCAGCTATGCAGTGAAATATCTGTAGTTGCAGCTATGCCACATGCCTCCCCATGTTTCTAATGGAGATAGAAAATATTTTTCTTAACCTGTATTTGTCTCAGTATTAATTTATCAACCGCGGTCCTGGATGCCAATATACCATGACTTCAAAATAAACTTTGCTTCTATTTCATCAGAACAGTTCTCCCACGACCAGAGATACAAGAAACAGATGGACAAACCCATCCAGTTCTGATGCAACCAAGCATGAAACTTTGTTGACTTAAATTGAGGCGCATCTCTCTACACCCTGGCTCTGTCTAAATATCAGACCCTCCCTCCACACATCTCTTGAGCCAAGTCTTACTCTCACTTTCAGTCCAGTTCTCTTCCACTCATCCAGCACATGCAACTCTGAACAGTCCCATTAGGCACATAAAATACAATCAAGCATAAAACTTCATGCAATTTCCTGCACTTCACACTCAACTAAGTACCTGAAAGTAATATTTCATTTAACTAGTTTGTTTCTCTCATGTCAATTGTCTGCTCAAGGGTTAAAGCACAACAACAAAGTCATTAATTTACAGTAACCATTTTGAATCACTGAATTTTCCAACTGGTTTACAAACAGCAGAAAGAGAAGCTATTATACATAGGCTCTTTCTCTTGCACAGTAATTAGAAACCAGTTACTATAAAAGTATAGCTACTTTGTAAAGTAAGATTAGCATATAGGATTATATTTACTAAAAATACACCAGCAAAACTTCATCACCAAGAGGAGAGTTTGTCTGTGCACAACAGCTGAAACATTTCTTAAGCTTAACTCAGCCTATGGACCTCAGCAAATTCATACTATTTATCAGTCCTGAAGAAAACAGAATAAGCTACTGCAGTACACCAGGTAGCCTTATAGCAGTACACATACCTTCACGCTAGGGGATGTATGAGAATGGCTTTAGCATACAGCCTACAATAACTCATATCAGTAAATGACATCACAGAGATTGTATGGAGGGAATAAAGAAATGGGTAAAGACCACATCTTAGTAGAAGGGTTATTATTAAAAACTTGGTGAGAAACAGCAAGAGGAGAAGAAAAGCAATTGTAATGGGAAAAATTATGATATGAAGATTAACAAAAAATACAAACAGTATGACTCTACCCATACGTAGCTGTGCAGGTGAGACATGTGACATTATTGCAAACCTATATTCAAATCCCAGATTAGATGTCATTTTCAGAGCTCACTTTCTATTTTTATTTAATACCTTGACAGCTGCAAGTATTTTTTTTTATATATATAGGCACACACACTCTCTTAATATATACATATAAAATGCATAATATATACACATTTTATACACTTAATATATAAGTGTATAACTTTCTGTAGAATATTAATGCAATATGTTGTCATATCTTTTGTATTCCAACTGGTTAATTAACAAAACAACCAAACTGGTTGAAAAGCTAGCTCATCATAACAGAACTCAATAAAAAGTATTTAAATTTTTTCTTACTTGTACATAAGAGAAAGGGCACTTATTTCTACTTGTCCAACCCATTCCTGTATTAAAAAATAAAATCAAGTTCAATCAAATAAACAATTATTGTACTTATGTGTAGTTAAATAGAAACAAGGAATCATTATCAAAAATTAATATATTGACACTGAGCCTGGATTTCAGCCAAGATACTTTGATTGTATTAAAAGGCATTTTGAAATAACAATAATTATTCCAGTAAGGGTAATGTTTAGAAGTTAGAGTTTTTTCCAGTGTAGAAACTGCTCTGTATAAAAACAGAACTAAGAACAGCTACATAAGTGCAGAGCTATAATTAAGAAGTATGACTTTGAAAGATGACATAGTATTTTTAATCTTTCTTTTGTTAAACTTAGACAAGCAGAAGGCTAGTGTATCAAAAGTGATTTTTGATAAAAGTGTTACATTTATTGAGTGCTTTTTAAGTTAATCTCTTCCTTCAAAACTGTCTGGTTTTGTGGGCTTTAAACTAAAGAACAACTGGAACAAGAAACTTGTGGATTAAGTCTTCTGCCTAAAACAGACAACTAGCATACAAGTATCTTGACACAGACAGGTGAAGTGCTCCTAAACAAAGTGGACAGACCACTTCCAAACAGCCAAAATAATACTGTAGTAGTTAAAGTTGCATTTTTGATGCAAGCAGCTGTATATTGATACCTAAAGGACCAAAAAACTCTGCCTTTTAAAGCTGCTAAACAGTGAAGTGTCAATAACACTGTAATCCAGACTCAAGTCATTAGAAGTTTGTTGCTTTCATTACCATGCTTCAATTTCTAGGATGGGAAAAACTTAATAAAATATATGTACAGAATCACAGAATGGTTGAGGTTGGAAGGGACCTCTGGAGATCATCTAGTCCAATCCCCCTGCTCAAGCAGGGTCACCTGGAACACGTTGCACAGGATTGCATCCAGGCATGTTTTGAATATCTCCAGAGAAGGAGACTCCACAACCTCTCTGGGCAACCTGTTCCAGTGCTCTGTCACCCTCACAGTCAAGAAGTTTTTCCTCATGTTCAGATGGAACTGCCTGTGTTTCAGTTTGTGCCTGCTGCCTCACGTCCTGTCGCTGGGCACCACTGAAAAGAGTCTGGCTCCATCCTCTTGACACCCTCCCTTAAGATATTTGTACACATCACATTTGTACAAACAAACCCTATCTTTAAAAAACAGGAAAAAATATAGTTACTAGATTTTGCAATGCTGTACTAGTCTTGTTCTCCAGCTTATATGAATTGTTAAGTCCCTAGTAAACGCAACTAAAATAATATCAATTCTATTTTAAATCAACATCTTTGCAACAGCCCATGACTATTGTTTCTAACATTCTGTACATCAGTAACTTTCTATTCATCACCTAGTCCTTCATTCAAGACTGGCTTAAAGAAAACGCTAGTCAGGTTTTTGGGTTGTGTGGGTTTTTTTGTTTTGTTTTTGCATTTGCAGAGGCTAGAAACATTTGGATAAGCATTTCATGGAAAAAGAAATGTTTAAATCAAGATAACAGAAAACCCCATATCCTTTTGCAATAGGGAACGTATATACGTATACACGTAATGCAAAGACTTCTTAAGCTCAGTCAACAACTTTTGAGGGGGGGGAAAAAAAAAAAAATCAAATTACCTATCAACATCAACAAAAGTACCACTTTCTATTATTAATCAAGTTTAACATACCTGTGGGTTTTCCAAACATTTTAAGTACTCTTCAAATGGCCCCTCTATGAACTGTATTTTCAAAAAAAAAAGTACAAATTGATTGTTATTTTTATTAGCATAGCATGCAGGATCCTTAGTCTATGACCCACTGCACCAATTGTAAAACACCATTAGAAACTTAAGACAACTCTGTCCTCAAAGAGCTCACAATCTAAATATAAAGCAAAGCAGAACAAGGGAATAAATGGTCAAAAATATAGATCCGAGTTCCAGACAGCAAGATTATCAACAGCTTTTGGAGTTGTCACAGCAAAAACGGCGTTCAGCAGGCAAAGGGTAATCCAAACGAAAGCAAAGATACTGTCAAGTAGATGTTGTGAGGAATTTGTCCCGGGCATGCAAAGCGTCACAGGAGGGAGCATATGCACACTTATTCAAGAATTTTGTTAATAAAAATTGGCAGCTATGGACAATCAGAAATGGGAGTCATATTTTTATAGAACTTAAGTAGTGATATGTATAACGTAAGCAGGTCATAAAGGACACTGGAAGTAAAGGCAGTTATGTTTGAAGCAATATAGAAAAGGGAAGCCAATGAAAGGATGCGAACAGAGGAGTGACATTTTAAGAGAGAAGCTAAGAAAGCAATCTGTTCAGCTACCCGTGACACATATGAAAAGGGCATACTGTTTCCAAACAATCTGCTTGATTTAGCTAAATATAAAGATCCACAGAGGCCCAAATAAAGTACTTCCGGTTATGAACTCAAGTTACAGGTGGGATGGCCTCTCTATCCATAGTGATTAAAAAAAAAAAGGTAATAAGGAAAACTAAGTGGAGTAATGAGATTGAGAGTGTTACTTAAGCCGTTCTGAACTTGGGTTGACACTGCTGTTCATGAGGAGCATCAAAAAGTCTGGCCAAAAATTTTAATTTAGACAGAACAATCAGGTGCTGAGTAAAAAGGTGAGACGTCAGCATAGACAGGAGTTGTTGTGCATGCATGTATGTTGAAATTAAATGACCTAGAGATAATGTATAGAAGGAGAAACAAAGGAGACCAGAAAGGGCTCATAGAAAATTGGAGAGAGAAAAAGAAAACAAAGAGATGACAGACAGCAGCAAAGATAACACTTCAAGAAAGGATGAGGATGAAGTTTGTGGCTACTTTGGTTATAGCAGTATCAATGGAATGAAAGAGGCAGAAACCCAGGCTGAAACGGTTATAACAGACTTGGAAAAGATGAACTTCAATTAGTACTGACAGTACATGTCAGTAGAGCTTAACTACTAAGAAGGCAGATGAGACAACAGTTGAAGAGACAAGGAGGATAAGGTATATTTTTTAAAGAGAGAAAAGTAAACAATGCTGTATTAGAGGCAAAATAGAAAGTACAGTAAGAGATGAGAAGAAAAGGAGATCAGCAGGGCAGAAGTGTAGTATCTGAAGGAGTAGGAACACTAGGAAATGAGAACAGACATGAAAACACCTCAACCCTACACATGAAACACCTATTCTGAAAAGCATAATTAATTTTTTAAAAAGAGGCTCTTTCAGAAGGGCAGTGAAGATGGGTAGAAGAGAGGTCACGTCACACCTAGGTCAAGTTGGGGGCGAGGGGCTAGATTTTATACACATGGAGACTGGAAGTTTGGGAAAGGAGCGAGACCATGACAGCAAAAACAGCTAGGACACACACCACAGTTATTCAGCTGACAAGATGGCAGAACAGAGGGGAGGGGAAAAAAAAAAAAACACCACACACACACACACACACACACACCCAAACCCCACACATTTAGTCAAGAAGCCAGCGGGTCATTGTATTTCCAAGAGCTACACAATGCAACAGGACTAGATGAGCAGATATTGAAGTGAACGGAGTAATTCTGGAGTGAGAGAGAGGGATGAAAGAGTCAGCAGTGCAGGGAAAAAAAAAAGTGGGGGAGAGATCTAAGAGCTGATAAGTCAACAAATGGACTGGAAGCAAAGGAATCAAACACTCCTTCTGGCAAATGAAAATAGTTGAGGCAGAACTGCATTCTTTCAGAAAGGTTCACTATATTTTACCTTCTTTCCTAACTTCCACATTATTAACAGTGATTAGTCACATCTGAGCACAGGGCAGCTTGTCAGAAATTCTAACAAATACACATATCTTCCTTCCTATTTACCTTCTCTTCCTTATGCCAAAGGGCATATAAGACAGCCTTATTTTAATCTGGATACAGGTAAATTTAGAACAGAAAAAAAGACAACCTGAGCAAAATTCCTTCAGTAACAAATACATATACCCTGTTTTGGCTACCTTGGAAATTAATTTAATGGTACATATACTGGAACACATTTAAATACAAACAGGAGCACTATTATTTATTATCACTCCTTTAAAAAAAAAAGAAAAAAATGTATATTGTTAGCACTGATGACATTGGCCAAATATAGATGAAAATGATATTTTATGTCCATGGTTGTGGAAGGAGAAATTTGTTGCACATGTTTAGGAGGAAAAACCCACAGTGGTGATACTTAATAAATTACAGACCCTGAAAGAAGTTTCATTAATCTCATTAGTCAAATCCCTCATTTATTGTAAAAGCAGTTAATTATCACAATAAAAACAATTTGTGATTTTTAATAAAATAAGTACATTATACTAAAATAAAATCTATTCAGATTTTGATAGCATCATTGCAAACTATTAGAGTTTAAAGTGTTTGTTTTGTTTTTTTAAATGAACATTAGAGTTCCTATTCTTTCCACCCCCCTAGTCCAAGCAGTACAGGTCTTTCTCTAAGCTTATGAAAATGAGCTACTACCACATGAGTCAGCTAACTTAAGGGGCACAAACTTTAAAAAGCATCAGCTAGCACACAGCTACAATGAACTCTACACTTTAGAAGAGTGGAAGGAATAAAACAAGATTTTTAAATACTCAGGAGGAAGAAGAAAATACATATACACTTACTGCTTCAAATTTCTCTCTATTTTTCCGAAGATAGTCTACACAAGCCATCCTAACATCAATATGCCGAGACTGACAGTGTAACACCTACAAAGGGAGAAATGGAAGAAAATGACACTAGTTCTTATGATTTTTGAGAAAAGATCATAAATAACCAATTTCTTTATGCTAAATACTGCTTGGAAATAGCCTGTTTTTATTTCTAAGAATATTTAAAACATATTTATTCAAAAATGAAATATTTATGCAAGTAAAACCTCAGTTACTTAGCCAAAATTAATTAACAGCAGAATTCACAAATATACTGAATTTAAACATTCAATTCTAGGAAGCTTTACTGAGAGAAGGAAGTAGAACAGCATTTGTTGTCATTCTCTGACCTCTTTGTAAATGGCTTTGGTTAGTTGATGAAATAAGTTTTTGTTACTGTGGGAAGGAATGAAGAAATCAATTACCAACATGTACTTGTCAAAATGAAATCCAACCAAATCTAGAAGAGTACAGTGTTACATTCCCTTGATTTAAGGGGTGTAGCTCTGTTATCCAAACACTTTTTTGGAAGCCAGGAATTCAGAATCCAATACAACACCTGCATTCTATCCTCTATTCAAATCTCCACCAGAAAATACTGCTTTAATCATGGGCTCAGAATTACCTCCAGCATGATTTTGTCTGCATTCCCACTACAATATAGGGAAGTTCCAGTCAATTTAAATTGCAGCATCTCTTGCAACCCTTATGCACTACCGTCAAATTAAAACACTTCCAAATTCAGRTCAGAATGTTTTTCTGTATGAAGGGCACAGGGATGAGGACGATCTGTGGATAAACACCTACTGACTTTGAATTCAAGACCCTTTTTTTAAACAAAATGAGAACCAAATGTTAAAAATTTAAGGGGAAGTTTTAAAAAAAAATTCTCACTGGATTGAGGGGGAAGTATCCTCTTTGTATATCAGTGAAAAACATCACAAGATCAATGCATTCATTAACATAAAAAAGTCACTTTCAGAACAATAATGTTTGCTTGCCTGAAATTATAAAATTTAGTGGAGAAAGCAGTTAAAAAGCGAACTGTGTATTAGCATAGGAACTTGGGCTCTCTCAAACAGAAGCACTAGAGCTCCCACTGCTGTTTGTTTGTATTTAAGACAAGATGACACTGTCACTTTTTTCCTTTAAGTTACACTGAAATGGGAGAGGGCGAATTCAACAGGAAGAATAAGATAAATTGTTCGCTTTCTCTAATTTTACAATACACCACTTAACACAACTAAGAACAAGGCTTTTACACTCCTCCTGCTAAGTTCAGTTTCCTACAGTTTTATATAAAGCTATTCTTCCCAAATGCTGAAATCTTACATGAAAAATGGGGTGGGGGGGAGGTGTCAAAACTTAAAAGCTAACATTTTCTTAACGGTACATGAATGTTGTACACACGGAATGTCTCTCTCCTTCAGAGACTGCTCTCTTTTCTTGGCACACGACTGTGTCACCTTAACCTATATTTGTTTGCATTTTAACATTAATTATCACCCACTAATGAGATCCTCCACTTCCCACGCTTTTGTGCAAAGCAGCTTTGTTTAAAGCACTAGTTACCTGCTCTGCCACAGCTCTGAAGAGACAAGATCCATCCTTGGCAACTCTCTTTCTATACAAGCCCTGAGATCGCAAGTAGCGGTCCATAGAAGCGTCCCCAGGAGTGTCTGTGCTGCTGCCTTGATGACTCTGCTCCCCGCCATCTGGTTTACCTGCCGCCTCCATGTTTACTGCTGAACGCTGCAGATGCTTGCTGCACCTCTCCTAACCCCACATGGTAATGCAAACCCACCGAGCAGCTCTAGGGCCAGGTGAAGGAAAACGCAGCAGGTGGGGGTGGAGAGTGCTAGCCTCTCTCTCAGCACTGGAGATAGCAGCAGCAACAGGAAAAGCAGCCAGCTTCACGTTATCTACTTGCATGTGGAAATCACGGAGAGAAGAAGCTTTCACTGCACAGCCTGGACTTTTAGCCCCCTAAAAGAACGTCGCTCGCAGGCTTCTCTAGRGGGCCTAGCAGCAGCTCCTGGAAGGCGCTCCAGCAGGGTCCCGATCCGACCTCTTTCTCCAGGCAGYGATTCCCGGCGTTTGCGTAGATGTAGCACGCACTCGGGCTGCAAGGAGGAAAACAAAAGAGAAAGGACATGTGCTACTACCGGAAAAAAAAAAAAAAAAAAGTGCAAGCTGGAGTTTATTTTCACTTTAAGCCGGGAGCCGGGCGCTTCTGGGAGCTGTAGTTCCGGAGGGGCAGGAAGCGGGAGCTGCCCCGGCTGCCCCCATGCCCGTCGCCCCGACACGAAGCGCCAGCGCCGCTTTCCTGCCTGCGGCCGAGCCCGGCCGCTCCACCAGCGCTTCCCAGGGCCGGCTGCGCACCCCCGTGCCTGCGGCTCTAGCAGCCGGGGCTGTCGCACCATGCAGAACAGGACTTCTTCATGTGTGTGACACTGCATTATGCCATAGCTTGGTAGCTGTAGCCACACCGGCATGTCCACAGTCTAACCCTCCCCCCATTATATATAAAAAAAATTTTTTTTTCCCTCAACAGATTAGACGGTAAGATTATTTTTGAAACCCAGCCACAGGAAGACGGAAGAAGCAGCAGGATAGTAAAAACAGGATTAAAAAAAAAAAATCACCTCTATTCAATATTTCTTTTAGCAGCAAGCAGCAACAAACATGGTTTTTTATTACAGTAAGTTACCTAAATTTTGCATGGCATTTCAGGGACAGGCCTTAGAAGTTGGGGGAAGGAAAGATTTTGGTGCACAAAATCTGACAAGGAAGGCAGCTTTCCAAATGTGTAAGACTTTTTTACTGTAGATTTGTAACCGACCTAAGGGGAAAGCTAGAAAGCTCTCAGTAACATGAGTGGTAAGTAAAATGTTACCAGTTACTCTTTAGTTTAAATTAACAGATTTTGAAGTCAGAAAGAGTGGGGAAGCAGGAAGGAATGACCTTTCTGGTCACTGAACTTAAGGTAGACACTATGAGAAACCCCAAGAAAACTCCTTATCCCCTCACCCCACCTCCTTTTGCTACCACCCTCAAAATTCTCTTTTCTGACTGTTATAGGAAAATCCTAATTTTTACTTTCAGCCAACAGAAATAAGGCCAGGGAAGGCTATGACTGAAGCTGTGATGTGATCTGTATGCAATAATAGCTGATTGGATAGGCAGGAGTTACAAGCCAGGCTGAGTACTGTAGTAGCTCTGCACAAGCAGTATCAAACTTCTTTTTCCTAAGAGGCCCAGGTTTGCCAGCAAGGAGCTGGTCTACTGGAAACAGAAGCAATCTCCCAGAGGTCTCTGTAGGCAAGGAGCACAGAAAAGGAGAGAAGTGAAAGGAAAGCCCTGATGACACCTGGGGCTCTAAGACACAGGGAGCTGGTTAAGCAGTGAGGGGATTATAAGGCCTTTAAGACAGGGAGTGCGAGGTATAAACACTAGTGAGGGACTAAAGGGAAAGCTCAAACTTCTCCCCAAAAGGTGGAAAAAGTCCAGTGCAATGCTGAAGTATAAACAATTGCTGGCACTGACTCAGCTACCATATTTGCTTAAGAAATTAAAGATAATAGATTCCTGCATGTGACAGTTGCTTCTTCCGTAGATTTAGGTGGTAAGACTAGATGCTTTTGTGAGGTATCAAACTTGTGTCCAGTTACAGAATTTCTTAGGAATATTCCATTTTTCCTCATTCTATTAGTCACCTTCAGTGCCAAAAGTATCCTCTAATGTTCACAAATTTGTCTTCCCTCATATTTGAGCCTTTTGTCACTACGATTCAGACACCAGTTAGAGGAAAGGCAAACGTGTTTCATCATGTCTGTTAGACTCAAGAGTGCCTTTATACGTGAGGTCACTCAAAAAATAAGATCATTATATGTGACAGAATGCAAATGTAGTTCTGGTAAGTGAATAAACTGATAATATTAGAGCCATAGTTGTCAGTTCCCCCAAAGCCTCGTCTTTTTGTGTCTAAATCCTGAAGTCGATCAGGCAATGATCATCCACACAGATTTTTGCTCATGTACTGCTATAGAAGAAGCCATTTATTTCTAAAAAGGTGAAGTTCCCACTGAAAAAATCTGGTCAGTACATGCACAATTTCAAAGGCATATGGAGAAACACATCAATCAAAAGGCACCTGAAACCCTTCAACATTAAAATGAATGCTCCCTCAAGGTAAGGATGACCAAGTTATAACTCAGGTGGCTAATCAGCAACTAGTTTTGTAAACACCTTCAACCAGTGCTGTCACCAAAAACAGCAGTTCCAGCCACTGGTGGTTCCTCTGCACCAACCGCTAGTGACGGCACAGTCAGCTCAGGAAACTGACTCAAGCTAAGAACTTTTTTTTATTATTATTTTTAAACCAAGATCAGCTTTATGATTCAATTCACTGCCTGGCTGTGCCAACACCTGGGCCAGCACCAGGGAGCAAGGACACCCAACGGTGGTGCGTGACCACCTCCACCCGCTTCACACGTTCCTGAAGCCGCAACCTTGAAGAGAGGAGAGCAGCTCTGGGCCAGTCTCACGTGCACCCTTTCCCGCTCCAGACAGCGCAGATAACCACCCCCCCCCATCCTTCCAGCCGGCAATCTCGCAGGGGGGACTCGGGCGAGCAGGGGTCGGGCACCCACCGGGGGGCGCGGGCGGCCCCGGGGCCTGCCGCCGCCGCCGCCAGGCTCCCAGCCCGCCGCAAAGGCAGCGGCTTCCCCGGCCCGGCCGCCTTTGCCCCGGGGGCGGATCGGCGCGGGCCGAGCCCGCTCAGCGCGCCCCGAGGGGCCCAACCCGCGGCGCGGGCACACGCGGACGAGTTAACCGCCCCCAACCGCCGCCGGGCGGGCCCCGCACCCCTCCCCCACCCGCTGACTGGCACTTACCGAAGAAGGGGCGGGCGCGCTGCCCCTTCCCCCACCCGCCGACAACAGCTCGCGGGAGCGGCGGCGCCGCCTCCTTCCCGCCTCGCCAGGGCCCCGGCGGCGGCGCAGGCACTTCAATCTCCCGCGGCGGTCGCTCTGCGATGATGCGGCCACGGCCAGCCCCGTCCCGGTCTCGCCCTCCCGCCTCGCCACTTCTCATCACTCTTCTACACACGCACGCGCGCGCGCGCGCACCCACACCGCTCCCCC
>NW_020451005.1:2330123-2370910 GCF_003343035.1 Apteryx rowi | reverse complement strand
CCACCGGCCACACCTGTGCGTGTGGCTGTGGCTCGTACCATTTGTCGCAAAGGGGAGGAAGGAAACAGCCGGTGAGAAGCCCCAGGTGCTCTGGGAGGAAGCGGCACGTGGCGTCGGCTTCCCCTGAGGATTTTTTTTTGCCGATGGGCGGCTTTAAGGAAGCGGGTGGTGCCGAGGCGAGAGGCAGTCGCTGGCGCGTCCCCCTGTCCCCCCTGCAGTGGGCTTGCAGTGGTACCGCCCAGGAACGTTGTCCCTTCCCCCCACAGCGCCGGTCCCCGCGCTCGGCTGTGCCCGCGGCGGGGGGGGGGCGCGTGTCCCCGCCCGCCCCGGCATGCGGGGGCGCGTGGGGTCGGGTTCAGCGCGGGGAGCGCGGTGTCGGAGCTCGTCTGCGCCGTGCGGGCTCTGGCTGCCTAATTATAGCGGTGTGGTTAACGCGCAGTTCGAAGCGTGCTGCTGTGCGATCCCCTCCCCGCTCCGCGGAGGCACCCGGTTCCGCGAGCGGGAGTGGGGCTGGTTTTCCCCCGGTGTCGTTTAAAGCGTCTCCGAAACAGGCGGCTTGAGGCGCCGCGGCGGCTCCTCCGCACAGCCAGGCCGAGAAAGCGGCGTGTCTCGTGTCCCCGTTCCCCGTCTCCCCCCCCGGATCTGCTGACACGGACGAAAGAGTGAGGCTGCAACTTTGACTTAAGATGCCTTTCTGTGCTTTGAAGGGAGGGCGCGAAAGCCGCAGGCGCGGGATGGATCCCTCTTAACGCTGTTTGTGTGAACAAGCCGCATGAATTTGGCCTAGTTACAAGCCGCCCCCCATCACCCCGGGGAAGGGGGACCCAGCGCCGCGCGGGAGCTGTCGTTGGAGCCGCCCGCCAGGCCCTGCCTAACGGCCGCCCGCGGAGGGAGGGGGCTCCCGCTGGCCGCCCCTGCGGCCAGGGCTCCTCAGGGGGGTCAGTCCCCCCCTCGACAGGCGCTGTCGTTTAAATCAGGGTCGGGAGCATCCCCCGGTGTCCCGAGAAAGCGAGGTCTGTCCCCCGCCGCAGGCTCCGTGCGGCCCCGCACAACAAATTCACATTTTTTTTAACAAAATGCTTATTTAAGCTAGGAACTCATCACTAAAACATATTATCAAGCCAAAAACATTTAGTGGGAATTAATAATAATAATTAAAAAAGGCACTTAAATTTAACTAGGATAAATACTAATGATGACTATAAAGTCTGGCACTTAAGGACACACAGTAAAAAAAAATCACAATGTGGCTGGTTTAAAAAAATCTTTTTAGGTTGCGTATTTGCTTAACAGTTCATTATGAGGTTTTTAACTTTGTCTGGAATGATCTTTTTTGGTGGAAATAGAATATTGGGTTGTGTAAACCATTAGATAACCAGCAGGTTATGTAAACTGATCGAGCAAGGCCTGATTCAATATACCTTTTCTATGTGTGTTAAAGAGGCTGTTAGCATGTGAACAGTACTTTTGAAGACAGTAGGCTTAAAAATAACCCAGTGAGAGTTGGTTATCAATATCTGGTCTTATGTTTCCCAAGCTGTAGTTCACTATACATTTAAGCTGATAGTGCCTCAGAAAGAAACAACACTTTGCTGCTGCTGGCTGCTTGGTCCTGTCCCTGCTCTGTGCCTGCCTTTGTGCAGGCACACAGGTTCATACAGCTAGACAGTGAAGTACACTGAGGAAAAAACTCACCTGGCTGACAGCTAAGCTTCCCCTGCCCCAAGCCCCATGATATTTTTCAGCAAGATCAGCCCTCCAAGCCGTTTTGTTGCGCACTTGCTACACAAACACCAGTGCAAGAGGGAGAGAAGTATGGGGGTGGGAATGAGCATACAGGCAAACAGGTGACAGGTTTTGGTTCTAGTGTACTGCCAGGCTAAATCTATGCCAGACTTCAGCCTGAGAGACTGACAGTGTTGTAGTTAAGCTAGAGTTATCCCAAACCCTTTCTACCAAGTCTGAACAGCATATTCAAAGGTTTAGTTTAATTCCTTTTTGGTAAGGTTGTGCTCCATCAGATGAATAGATCCTGAGCATTTAAAAAATCTTGTTTTATTCCTTCCACTCTTCTAAAGTGTATTCTGTTGTTTGTAAGAGTATTCATTGTAGCTCTGTGTACTAGTTGATGCTTTTTACAGTTCGTGCCCCTTAAGTGAGCTGACTTGTGGTAGTAACTTATTTTCATAAGCTTAGAGAGAGACCTGTACTGCTTGGATTAGGGGGGTTGAAGAGTAGGAAATTGGTTTTAGACTCTTTTGTGAATCTTTAAAAGTTCTTACCCAGGGTGTGCTCATACTGATACCTGCAAAACAAAACAGTTGCTCTTCTCATGCAGAAGCTTTGAAAAAATATGCACAAAATACTATAACAGTAAATAAAACAGTAAATAAGAGGTACTGTTACCTGGTGATAAGAAAATGATACTTTTTCTGTCATCAGAGGTAGCTTAAGTAGTTCAGTCCAACATTTAATTGAGTCAATAGAAAGATTTCCATTGACCTTAGTAGGTGATGGATCAGGTTAAAGAGGGATGAGAGTATGTTCAACAAAAACAATTTTCTTTATGGATCTGTGTGTGTTGACAAACTTATTTTTAATTCTGTTGATAAAGAATAGGCCAGATTTCATGTTTGTCTTGCAGAATAGCTTGATGTAATAATAGCAGAGTATAGTAGTGGTTGCATTACTTCTGGATGCTATTTATAGCTGACTGGAAGTTTGTGCTATATGCACAATTGAAAGATCATACACTCCCAGTATTACAAACCTTCATTACATCTCAAGGGGCTGCAGAAATGCAGTCTACTTAAGTTTGAAACTAGTATCCTTCAAAAAAAGTACTCATCGTGTAACATTTTGCCTTCTCCAGTGTTTTGGTCAATGCTATAACTCCTGGTCTATTACTTTAGCTGCTTTGGTTCCATGTATTAAATCCATGTATGTTTAATACAGTGTCAGATTCAAGGTGCTTAACATTTCAAGCCAGCATTCCTTAAAAATAGCATAAAACTTTCAACTAATGTCACAGTAAACAACTTAACTTAGTTTCACAGCACAACAGAGCAAGCAATAGAAGGGCTGGTTTGAGTCTGTGGAATGAATTCCTGTGAGAGCAACTAATTACAACCACTGTCCCACACAGAATGAAAAAGACAGGATAAAAGAGCTGCGCATGACCTAATGGTCACATTTCTTAATTCACTACCAAAAGTATTTTTGACGCTGCAGTAGTAGGTGCAGTCTGAGATTTTGTCTAGAATATACTATTATAGTCCTGAATTTGTGTTGGATTTCTCATACTGAATGGTAATCATTTGTCTGAGAAAAGTGATAAAAAGCACATTGTGGTAAAAGTTGTTCCTCCTACCCTTGCAAAACACTTCTTCATTAAAATCTGTTGAAGATGTTGGTCTGAAGTCACAGGTTTGTTTAGTCAAGAAATACTAAGAGGTTGGGCAAGAAAAGTCATTTAAGATTTTGAAAGTCATGAACAGTTGCATTGTAAACATAGCACATCTTTGAGCAGCGGAAGTACTGAATGCTGATTTCCACAGCTTTGTGTCTTCTGCCTTTGCATCATCCTGGCTCCCTCTCTCCCGTGACAGTAGCACTAGCTTCCTGACATGTTCCTGGTCTCCTTATTCCCCACAGTATTTCTAGATGCCACCCGCATTGCTCTGCCACTTCTATTAGATTTCTAGCTCTGTAACATGCCCTGCAGTACTCTCATCTTTTTTGTTTGCCAAGTGCTAGCTGAACAAGAGGTAACATGTATCATGTGTGATTCTAAACTGTGTGTTTTGTGCTGACTGGCCTGACAATAGCATGTGCTCATTATCCAGCCAGCAGGCCAAACAGGGCAGAAAGCTTATGGGAACATTAATTTGGGTCTTTCTCCTTGACCCAGCTATCGACTTCCATGATACTTACAGAAATTTAGCACCACTGAGACTTCTGTTCCTCTGTCATATTTGTTTGAAATTGGCAAGTTGGTTCCAAAGTTGTATCAGAGAGAAGGGAAGAGACTGACAGATGGTCAAGCAGACTGTGTCTTTTTTTTTTTTTGGAAGCCTAGTTAAAAGTGGTAGCCTTATGGTTAAAGTTAAATGAATGAAGCTTTATAAGTTGATGATGCCTTTCACAGTCAGATGTTGACTCTGAAGTGGGAAAATATATCTGTAAGCCTTCAGAGGGACTGTTCAGTTAATTCAAAGCAAAATTTGGTACATGAGATATTCAGTGATCAGAAAAGAACAGAGGACCACAGGGGGAAAATTGTAAGGTTGTTGATACATAGGTAGAGAAACATTAAAATCATTAATATAGGATTCTAGTATAGCTATGGAGTTAGATGAGGGATTTGGAGGGCTGCATGGTATCAAAGTATGCTCTGAGGTCAAGAAAAATGAGATGAAGGATGGGAGCAGATCCATATCTATTACAAAAGAATGTCCTTAGCCCTATAATGATAAAATGTGAGTAATTGTGTTTAAATCAGTGTAGGATATTACTGTAGGTAATATGAACACTTGCACTGTACTAAAAATGTATACTTTCTGTTTCCCTAGTCTCTTCATACTAATCCAAGTGCAGACTGTTACACAAAAAAGCAGTCTTGCCTTTTCCCAAGCTTGTTCCAGCTCCCTCCTCTCTGCCTACACTGTTCTTCATAAAAAAAATAATTTGCTGTTGCTTTCAACAAATTTGTTTTCATCTGGATCAAGGAACTGATGCAGCTGACTGCTTGGCTGCAAGTACATTAATGTCAGCAAAAGATAGACAGCAGGAATCCRTAGTGTGGGTTAGGAAGTGGAGGGACATGATCCTGTTTACAGAAGTAAATGTGTGACTTCAGCTAGAAGTAGTGAGGAGTTTGGCAGCAGTAGTTTGTTTCAAAAGCAGGAAAAAAAATATTTTCTGTAACTCAAAGTGAGTAAACAGTAACATATGTATTACAGGAGTGATTTAAATCACCCATCATGAAAATGTTTCAAATCAATGATCAGAAAACTTTGATTTAAAGAATTGGTTTTAATCTTGGATTACAGTTGTSTTTTTTTCTTAAAGGTTGATTTTTTTCACTGATTGGTAACCATTAAAATGTGATTATTGTCTTATGCATAATTTAGCGCTTTTTTTTTCCTAACAAATAGGAAACACTATCTACACACATCTGAGACATTTCAGAGTTTAACATACCATTTACATGGATTCCTAACTTTTACATAGGTTTTACATAGGTTTGAGATAATTATTAAGCTTTTATATGTGATTCATATGAAGTTCCTAGTGGATGTATATGGGAATTGAAAGAAATTCACAAAAATAAATCTTTACAGTTGTTTTTAGTTTAAAAAAAAGTTACTATAAATGTATTTGCAAAACATAATCCTTTTAAGAAAAAGATTCATTGAAAATCATTTTGTTAAAAAATGGAAATATTCTTGTAATAAGGAAATTTAATTGGTTTGATCACCCAATCTTCTGTGCCTGTAGAATTAATAGAGATCATCCCTTCCATCTGTTTTTTATTTATGGATGGAAAGAATATAAAAAAATCTTTCTTGATCTGCCTCTTAGTTTCTCAGCTGGGGATAAGTCATTTAATGGGTTAGTTGAGTAAATAGAAATGAAGAAAATATTGCCACCTTGCTTGCAGAAAAAGCCACTTGTCAAAAACTGGTTTAGCACTTTAGCAAACAGGGATTCCTCTGTTCAGTGACTTGACTTTCCTTATAGCTTAAGCAAAAAGTTTGTACAACTAAATAATACCACTTGTGTTCGACTTAAATTATTTGAACATAATAAAAATTTTATGCTTCAGCATTGCTTAATTTAATTTTAAATAATTTTATTTTACTAAGGCAAATATGTTACATTAAAAAAAAACTGATTGTTTTTTTCTTTTAGTTATTTTGTTTTAGAGACCTGAAGAAGTTACCAGGAGAAGAACTATTTTTTAGCCTTGTAGTTAAATCAAGCACAAAGCCAGGAATTCCTAGAAACCAGGTACTTTTCTCCATATTCAAGAAAGTGTTAGGTGATTGGAGGAAGCTGTCTTTTAGGAAAGATGGAAAAAATATCATTCAAATAGATCAAGTTCTAATGATGCTGCAGAATTCTTTGACTTGTGGTGTGTATTGAAATGACTAATAGTTCATACTACTGACACAGCCTTGCTTAAATTAAGTGCAAGTGCAGTAACATGAAATAATATTCATTATTAAAGTTAGAATAAATCATATTACTAGTAAAGGTCTGGTGCTAAATTAAAAAAAAATCACTGAGATACTGAGATGAACTCTGGATGAGACAATCTCACTAAGAACTTTTTTTTTTTTTTTTTTTTTGCCATTCCACCTGAAGCCTTCTGGTGCCTATCCTGTTCTCAGCAACAGAATTAAGTGAAAATTTGTAGTAGTTAGATCGCAGGTGCAGTGGTCTTCCTTATGGTTATAAGAATAATGGCATTAGTTTGCARTTCAGCATGTGAGCCTTTAGATGGCATTAGCTCCTTGAACATTTTAGTTGTTATTTTTCTGGTATGTTGAAGTGTAAATTGAGGGGGGGAAAAAAGAACACAGCAGTCACTTCTGAGTAGCCACTTTGTTAAGAGAACACAATCAGTTTTCTCAGTGTATGATGACAAAAAGATAAAAAATAGAATTTTTTGACTGAAAGCATGAAGGATGCAGCCCAGCTCCAGAGCAAAGTGTTGAGAAATGTCCAATTCTGAGCCTGGTCTGTCTTCAGGCATTGTACTACAACAACTCTGAGGTGCAGAAAAGGCAGCAGGGGGACTTGTTCTTCCTGCCCATTCTGCCTCTGCCAGCTATATGCAGGCACAGGAATACACTGCTTTGTTGGCTTCTTGCCATGAGAGGGTCTTTGTATGCCAAAGTGATACATTAGTGGCTTCCTGTGCTTTGGTTAGGTCAAGTTCTAGTTCTACTGTTGCTGTGTGAAGTGACATTATTGAAGTATGTAGTTGAGATTAAAATTATGAAAAGAATTACAACAAATAGAGTGCAATTTGCTGAAAATACAGTTCTGTTTCTATTTTTTGTGAACCACTGCAAGTAACATTAAGTTTGAAAGTATATATTTTCCACACACTGTGTGGCATTTCAGTAGGATGCAGGGCTTCTACATGTTTTTAAATAAAAAATTCGTGTACATTCTTTTTAAAATGTAGTATGAATTCAGCTGATGATGACACAAGAGCATTTAAACTGCGTATCCCTCTACTCCAGAATGTTTTTAATGACATACCAAATTAACTGAATGTTGCATTAATTGAAAGGGTAAAGAGTCGAGTAAGGCAGCCATAGTTAGCAATGTGCAGTTTCTCCAGAACTGCAGACCTTTTAAACCTGAAACATATTTCTGAGAAATACTCTTTTTACAACCCTTTTCGTCTCAGGCTCAAAGCACAGTACCTTTTCAACAAGTGCTACTAGATCCATTTTGTAGATGAGGAAACCAGAACATCAAAATTTGACATGAAAATGATCATCCAGGAAGTGTCTGACACCTGAAAATGGAACCTGGATGGGTTTCTATTCTCTATTCTTGTACCTTTATTGCCAGATTAATTTTGTATTTACTGTACATGCTGCTGTTTGCCATGAGATAGTCCAAGCTAATGCCCAGATTGGAACGAAGGGTATGACAACTGTTTTCTCTTTGATAGAGTACTGTAAAAATGCACAGTGCTTTAGAGTAAACACATGTATCAACAAAACACAGACAGTATTGAATGCTGCTAGTGCTCATTTCCTTGACCTAAGTGTCATCTTTTGTGTATACGAAACTTAGATTCTGCCTCATAGGATGCTACTCCATGGATTTCCACTGTTGTTTCCAAAGTCAAAGAGGTATTCCAGGTTCAATGTGAGCCTTTAATAACCAAGCAGACATCAGAGTCTATCTCGTGCTGGCTTTTAGCTCTATGATATGCAACACTGTAGTTGTGTAGGCTCTCTGCAGCTGCATCTCAGTTTGACTTAGTAAGGTTGCTAAAGCAATGTCTTGTTCTCATGCCACATTTGTCTTGCTCTTTTTTGTAATTTATTTACTTTAGAGAACTGAACCAGAATTAAGCATCTGTTTCTCAGTGAGTTTTTTTGTGTGTGTTTGACCCAGTATTGCAGCTGGTTTCACTAAGGAACATAACGATTAAGTGATTAGCCCAAGGTCATTCAGACAACGGCTCAACCTTCCTGAAAATGTTGGACTCTTCTGGCTCCCTGTCTTTTAAGCTAGTCTAGCCACCAAATCATATTGGTTCCCAAATTAAATAAAACTTTGAGAACAAAAAGTCACTTTTCATACTATCTAATTGCCTGTCTTACATAGGAAAATGTCTGTAAAAGTCCTGCCTGGGATTGCTACCAAAAATATTTTGTTAACAAAGTGAAACAAAGGTTTTTTTGGTATCAAATAGTTTATTTTCTGTTGACATTAATTCATGGGGAGTATGCATATATAAAGTTGAGCACATCCTTTACTGGAACAAAGGAAGTCAGCACCTGTAAGGTGAGGTTTTGTAAGAGATCTGGCCGGCAGAAAACAGATGCTATTTAAGAAACGCAAGGCAGTTTCTCCTATAGCCAGTGTAAAAAGGAAGAAAAATATTAGTGCAGAAATACATCTTTTCTTTTCCACTTATTTATTTATTTATTTTTAAGACACGCATTTCCAGTTACTCAGTTTTTCTTTCCAGTTGTTCAAAATATATTCCACAGGTTTCTTCTCTGTACCATTTTTCTTTTCCCATTCTTTTTTTCCAAACTGGATATTACTGCTGTGACCATAACAGTTTAACTCAGTAAGTGAGGAAAGGTTTGTAAAGAGAAGAAATATTAGACTGATATAGTTTAAAAATGGACATACTTTAAGAAAGAGCTGTGAGTTGCTTGTGTGTCCAAAGCCTAATCTGTATTCCTAACTGTAGCATCTGGTTTAATTAAAAAAAAAAAAAAACTTGCCTTTTATACACTATTTCCCTGTCTGCCCTGTTTCTATTTTGCTCTTATGAAAAAAAGAGAGTCAAAATAGGGAGAAAGGAAAAGATGAGAAAAAACAGAAATCTGTCTTTTAATCTAGTTGAATAAAAAAGGCATGTTAAAAAGTTTTTGGGTTTTTTTTACTTACTTATAGGTTTTTTGTTTGTTTGCCTTTGGGAAAGGAAGAAGACTTTTAATAGCAAAAAAATTACTTTTAAACAGATCAGTAATAGCTACAGTTTAAATTAATTTTTCATATAAGTTAATGTCAGACAAAATTTGTTAACTGAAGATATGAACCTTATATTAGAGTTGAACTTGCATCTTTGTAAATTTTTTTAAAAATACAGTTTTTAGTTTGCRTATCAACTTTTTCATACACAAAGTATTTGTGTTCTTCAGTTACATGGCTTGATATATATTACCTTCTGATACAAAGGTATTTTACCCACACTTAATCCCAATTTCACATACCTGTTAGCATTCTTTTAACACAAAATACCTTATGTAAAGGCATCTCTAAATATAAATCCTTCCTGATTTGTTAATAAGATAAACTTTATGATATATGTGCCTAGTTAAAGAGTAACCTGAACCAAATTCTAAAAGTTAAAAATACTCCTGAAATGGGGAAATCAATATTGGAATATTAAGGTCTTACCCATCTACAGAAGTGGATTAACATAACTGTTGCATAATAAACTATTCCATGATAACAGCTCTTGCCTGGATCTTCTCTTCCAGAACAAAAAAATGGTTTTATTCCAGAATAATTAATCTTTTTATGAAGTGGAATTACTCTTCAGTGATTGGATTACTTGCATGCTGAAACAGAATACTCACCTGTGGTGAGCTGATTCAACCAAATAACCATTTCATAACAAATATTTGGGTTAGTTTCTCTGAGGTAGCCAAGACTAGATGCCAACATCTTGAGGTTTTCAGGCAAGGGGAAATTAAGTAAGTTTTGACTGTAACAAGTGCTTAGTTCCTTGTATCTCTCCTAACTCAAGAGATATACTATAAAATTTAGGAAAGTAGTGTATTTAGGGGATCTTTCATTAAAACAAACATTTATGTTTCAGGGGGAGGTTGTTTGATTTCTTGTTGTTTAAATGAGATTCACGTTCAGTTCTCTTTAACATCGTCATGCTTATTCTGCCAATAAACTCAACTGATGAGTTTGGCTGTCATCTGCTTTTGCTCTGAGTTTAGGCCACTGGAATTCTTAACATTTTCAAAGGGGTTTCCATCAGTTGTTACTGAAGCAGAACTCTTCCTGCTGTGATAGCAGACCATCACTTCATCCAGATATTAGTCCAGTGATCAGGCAGCCGAGTGGTGACTGAGTGAGACAGATAGCATCTTCTCCTACTAGATTAATCATTTAATTGTCTGTCAAACTACTCAACTTCCCTCCATCAGCTCTGGAGCTAAGACTGCCTCTACGCTTGCCAAAGAGTATTCGCCTATCTTTGGCTGTATCTTAAGCTTTTCCAACTTGTGCAGGCTATCTCTGTCTATTATTTTTCTGCCATCATACATTTTGCTGTCAGTAATCCAGCAACACACAAATAATTTGTTTTTTATGTCTGTAATTTATGCTTCAAAGTTGAGTAAATTGCTGCACTTCAAACCCAATCCAAAGTCTAATGAAGTCATTGGAAACATTCCAGTTGACTTCACTGGGCTTTAGATCAGGCCCATAAGTAGTACTTGCCTGCCAATGAATCAGAACATACAAAAGACAAACAAAGCAGAATGTTTTTTACCATTCTTAGCCAGTCACAGTGATGAAAAATGCCAAACAAAATGTAGAGTACAGTTTGAATTATAACTATATCAACTGATAATCCTAAATAATGATTCCTTCAAAGACGTAGTTTGACAATAAAAATAAAACGCTTAAACATCATTGCATTTAAGGATTTGAAAGAGACTTCTTTTATTTCTGATTTTTTAATATATATTTTTATTGGCTATGATGTTAACATGAGCACAGCTCTTGGAAGAACCACATGAATGCTAAATGTTGCTTTTATTTTCAAAGATTCCATTCCACATGTTACAGAAAGCAGAGTGCTGCAGCTGACACCAAATGTGTGAATCACTTGGTGTTACAAGCACAGTTTGCTAATTGAAAAATGAAAAGTTAAAAAGAGAAGGAAAATTAAGTGAGTGTTGTTTCTTTTATGGAAGCTAGGTAGCACTGTGAGAAAAGGGGCCTCTTTCTCCTCCCAGTAATGCTAAAAATTGCATAAACTGTTAAACTTCTCTTGAAGGAACTGAACTTGAAATGTTTAAAACAAAAAACATTACAATATGACTTTTCCCCAGGGGTACAGCAGCCTTTGTAAGGTAAACAAGCTGTAGCACTGTGCTTTCGATGCAGGTGGCTAATTAGTGTTCATCACTGTCGTTAATCCCAGGGGAAGGGAGGAAACCTTTTAAATCTCTCTATCAAAAATGGAGGTAGTCAAGCTGCAAAGGAAGCCATGACAAGCTGACTGTGTAGAAGTTGTGTGAACAGTTAATTCAATTAGATCTTTAATGCAAATATATTCAATGTACTGTTGCACTTGTGTATCTTTGATCTAGGGCTTAAATCAACTTTTTTAGTACATTTATTGATATTAAATTTGTGAAATATATACAACTTCAGCATCTAGATGATGACAGATTAAACTATGGTTCATTAACTAAATGGAAGGAAGATTAACTATATATTAGGGTGCCAGAGTAAAAAAGTGAAGACCTGGATTCTCACAATTCTAAAGAGGTCATATCAGGTCAGACTCACAAATGTAATTAGCTACCTAATTTCTTTTTGACTCTAATGTCCTGGAGGATCTGACCCCTGGTTTTTCAGGTCTTGGTTCTATGAATGTTTCTCTCGACAGCATAGCCTCAAAAAGAGGAGGAGAAAAAAAGGAGGGGGGGAGGAGGAGTGTTTTTCAAGTTGTATTAGCTCTCTGATCTGGTTTATTATTCAGCTCCACAGACAGTTGTATTGGAATAAGCAGGGCATCAGTGCAGGCATGGAAATGATCAGTCATGAGGAAAGGGGGCTGGAAGCACTTAGCTGACATTGTCAGTATGAGATGTGTCCTTGGAACCAAAGAGACACATTTCTTCAGGCCTCATCTGCACTGCAGAGTTTTCTAAGAAAGTTGTCTTTTGTTCCCACACAAGTTTGTAAGCTGCCAAAAAATATCCCTGCTTGAAAGAGATTGTCTTCCCATACCAGGCCAGCCGTCAGCCACCAACCACACTGTCAGTGACACAGCAGCACTGGCACCTAGAAGCTTCTGCCCCCACTTGTAGCAAACTTTTTTCTCTACCAGTACAACTTGTTATAGGGACAGACACACAGCCCTTGGGGGCAAAGGTGCCCAGGTGGGTAAGTGTTCCAGTGGCACAACAAGATCAGCAGATAGGAGCAAGTATAAGCACTAGCAACAAGGCCACCTTCTGCGGAAAAATGATGTCTTTGCTTTCCATGCCTGCAAGGGGATGGGAATGGTACTGCCCTATTTCACAGGGGTCTTTTGAGAGGTGAAGATAGTAAAGCATTTGGCTGTGGGACTTCTTACTCCTGTAAGGAGATGAGGATTTTGAGACCCATTTCTGTTTCCAGCCCTTCAACTTCTCCACTATATTTTTACTCTGTTTTTCTATGGAAGTGAGGTTTTTGCATTCAGACTGTTTAACAGTCCACTGTAATAATCTTTAAACCTATTGGTCAATCAAATCTGGTGGGGAAGTAGAGATGTCAAAGACATGAAGAGACCCAAATACATTGCCTTCATGAAGGAAGAAAGCTATTAAAACCCATCATCTCTTTCGTCCCAAGAAGCAGTAGCCAGTTGCCTAATCAGTGTGGGTACTAGTGGGGCAAACTGCTCACAAATAGCTCCACACCAACCATAGCACTTATTGCCACTTGCTAATCCAAAATAGATAGAACACCTAGAAGGGGGCTGGAAAACTGGGACAAGGGAAGAAAGGAACAGAAAAGGAAAAAAGACAAGTAATACTAGTTTAAGTAGGGTGCCAACCTGTAGTAAACAATACTGTCTTTATTCCACTGCCTACAGAATTTGTTTGGTTCCTAACAACTGTTTTCCAAGATCACCAGTCTACAAGTATATCTGCATTCATTAAATGTAGACTCTCTGAGCGTTAGTATGCTTTAGATCAGGAAAACCTTACAGTTAATGACAACTTATTAATCATTGTTCTCGCGCATGATTGTACAGAAATGTCAGAATTTAAAAAAGAGAAAGCTCTCTATTCCATTCACATCTGGGAATGATAGTAGTGAGAGAAAAAAAAAAATTATATCTACCAGCAGGTTCCCAGAATTTCATTTAATCTTGTTTGGGAGACTGTCTGTTGATAYTGTAGCACAGTGACTGATACTGCACTGCTTGGTAACAGTTCAGGCAGTAAAAAGAATGCAGTACTACAAGAAGAAACACACATGCTAAAACAGTTTGGTGCACACAACAGCAGGAAATCTTCGTGAAGGTAACAAGCACATCAAGTAGGTACTATAGCAAAGAAGACAAAAACAGGATAAATATTTTGTGATAATTTCCCTTTACAGAATACTTAGATCAGTTCATTTTCCAATGATTAAGCCAACAACGTTTTCTTTTTTCTATTAATACTGGACGGTGACAAGTAATTATGCAAAGATGTATAAGCCAGTGAAAGCAGAATTGAATGAAAAGTCTGTTCCTGTTCCCTGTTCCACTTCAATATTTAATCTCCCAAATATACTAAATTGAGCTCTCTGGAGCTCAGGGAATGGGCTTATTGTATTAATTGTATAAAGAATGTCTGCAGTACAAACAGGACTACTGTTTACACTTTGAAATGGGTGTTCTTTTTCCTAAATTAATTTAGTTCCAAAAGAGCTATGCAATATTTACATCTCAGCACATAAACATTCCAAATCATCAAAACGCTCTTATTTAGTGAAAACTTTAAAAAACAGGCCATGATGTACAAATGTGTATGTCTGTATTAATATATTCTAGGCTACAGGTTTTACAAACTCATAATTCTYATTTTGATGGCAGATGCTGAGGACATTGGGGACCAGCAGTCTGATTTGGAAAAATAAAATCAAAACCCCATAGTAATATCAAAAATAAGAATGCTKTAGTCTCAAAATTAGGAAGATATCTGCTATTGTTTTACATTATCCTTCCTTCATGCAGTAGTATCAATAAGCACACTGTGTATCATGACAAATTCCTTCTTACTCATCACGAATGTGATTTTCTCCTCATCCTTGCATATAGGGGTTACCCAAAAGCTTGTTACCAAAAGCACAGAGAAAGCCCAGAAGTCTTTCCATGTGTTTTCACTGACTCCATCCTCATGACTACATGTTATTGCTGTAATCTGAACACAAATTTCCCTGAGTTTATAACTTGTAGCAGTTTTCTTTTGAGTTTAATATTAAGACCTCTTTTACACTAATCAGATAAAGCTTGATCCTATCGTTCAACCACAAACCTTCATTATGTAGATTCAAAATACTTTTTCTTCAGAACAGTTGTGTAAAAATTAAGATAGCTAGTTGTGCTGAAAAGGGTATTAGTAGAAGTGGGATGTAATGCTATGGAATAATTATTTTATCTGAAGAAAACAGATGCACAGAACAAATAATCCAACACTGCCATCTTAGCTTTTCGTTGTCTGTTATCAAACGAAACTTAAAAAATACATGTATTTTCAAACATCACTTTTATCTAGACTCTGCAAAATTTGAGAATAATGTAACTTAGAAACTGAGAAATGTTTCCCCTGTCAGCTGTAGTGAGAATAATGTACAGGAAAAGGTGATGTAATGCTCATATCACTTACATTATTCTCTCCCTAATGAATAGTCTTCTACACTACAGATGAGCTCACTTACTATTATTGGAATCACATCTGTAGGCCACAGTACACTGCTGAATATACTAGAGTTTTGGTGCTGTGCAATCTGCTTGTAGCTAACACTTTTCATTAGAATTGCAAAACTATTATATGTGCTACATATGGAGTAAATTTTCCTCATGAGGAATCCAACAGAAAAAAGAGACAAGCTTTTATTTGCAGCAGTTGTACTCAGGATTCACACCCTTTCTAAGCACAGCTATATCTTTCTTTGAAAGCCAATCCCAGACTATTATTAGTTTGGAACATCTAAAACATGTGATGAATGTTTTCTGTTCTCACTTCAGCCAGAGCTCACATGATTGACAAGCAGCCTAAGTTTAATTTCAAACTAAGAATGGAAAATCCTCTCTATTCCTATTTGTAGCTTCCAGGCAGACAGTCACTGTGCTCAGTTGTGAAACTGTGTAACTTATGTAATGTGCCTTCTGTAAACGATGAATCATATTGTTATTTAAACCTGGTAAAATGAGTAAGGCTGGGAGTCAATTTGGAATTCAAGAAATAACATAATTAGAGCCACTGACTAATGTAATTCAGTATTATAGATGTCTTGAATACACAAGCTTTTATTAATATTAATGAAGCAAGGATGGTCAGAGAAGAATGTATTGTGTGTAAAAAGTCTAAAAGAAAGGATCTCTTCTTTAGAATAGGCAAATTACCTGATGCTATTCACTTTCCATTCATCTAATCTAATAATTGTACTGGACTGGAAATAATGCTAGGAACATTTTAGGCTCTGATTCAGAAAAGGGTTAAGCAAATGCTTAAAATTGCATGGGTTTTTTTTGTATTTTCCTGAGTGCAATATTACAGGCTGTACATAGCATACAAGGTTCCCTTTTTGTAGTGGTAGTGGGTATTTGTGGCAGTAGTGGTTCCGCCGCTAGTTGGACGCTTATCATTAAAGTAGGAATAAAGTTTTCTCACTTCAGTGATTTGTCTCCACATTTATAACATTGTTTTTCAGAAGTCAATTTTTATGACAATTTTTGTATTAAAAAAATATGAAGTGTTGCAAAGGAAACTGTTAAAAATCATATCTCTTCCAAATACAGTCCTAACACTCTAATTTTCCCCCTTAGCTAAATAACCAGTCATCACAAATCCAAACCTGCACATGTATGTATGTACACACACATACACACACATACCCCTACATAAGCAGCAGTTATACCATTTCAGACTCAAGAACTTTTCCGGATTTTACAGATCATCAGGAAAAAAATGATTTCCCTCTCATTCCTCAGTCATTTCATGCAAGTTAAGAGAAGCTATATGATCTCTATTCTGTGACACTTTTTCCACCTTTTTTGCCTTCTGGTTCTGCTTCTCGTGAGCTCCACATACGTTAGCCTTGGATGAGACTGAGAAGGTGGGAATTCTGCTGCCCAAGCTTTATGTATTCCAGCCACCTGCTCCATCTCTGCTTCGTCGCAGCTGTATTGTATGTTGCTTTAGTTAGTCAGTAAGTTAGCCTGACCGCAGGCTTCTCCTGGATTCCCGCACAATTCTTGCTCTTGAATTTATTTTTTTTATTAGTAAGTGGTTCATTGTCACTTTTTGCTATGAATGCTACTTTTTTTTCCTTGTTCAGAATACTGTGATTTGATTTGTAAAAGGACAAAATTATTAAAAAAAAAAAGCAAAAGCATATGAGTTATCATGTAAATGATGTACAAAATTAAACTTTTGAAGACATTAGGTAAAATCTCCATACATCTTGCCTACCATGATGAAAAAATAAGAATGCTTAGTTGTAAATCTGGATAATTGATAGGCTTACAGTGACCTATCCAGGCTCCCCCATGGTTATACTCTGATGTCCCCTTTCTTATAATAACTGGGCTAGCTCCTAGTCCCTCTGGCCATTTTATATCATCCTGGCAGCAGTTTGTGGCTCTCAGTGTCCTGTAGCAGTATTAGTCTGTCATCTGTATGTATGAAGATGAAGTGGGTGATCTGTGGTCCAGGTGTGCTGGCTTGTGGGAAGTCCTTCTAAAGTGACTACTGTAAACTAGAGCAGCTTGTAAAATTTATGCTGAGGTCTGCACTTGGCTCAGGAGCTGCCCAACGGGGCCATGATAACAGAAAAGTGTCCAGTTTAGATGGCAGTGCAGTGAAATTTTGTCTTCTACCTTATCTTTGACCCAACATCCTTCTTCCATTACTGTAAAAGTACACTTTAAACTTTAATTGTTGGGATATGTATGTTTGTTCTAGATTTACTAAATGAGGCCTGCAATGCTTGTCTTGACGCATTTCATGAGCATTTTAGATGTTCTGTTTCTATGAGTTCTCTTTCTTTTAACCATGTACTTTGAAAAACATCAACATAGTTCTACTGCCCCATTTCAGGAACTGATTACTTCCAGAAAATTAATGCATGATGTGATCTATGGGTAGAAATAAAACATTACATCCCTCATCACTATATTAGTCATTGAATTACTCAGCTATTTCCCAACCTTCATAAAAATATATCACATTTTATAAAATTTTGTCAGTTGATACTTTTCATGGATAAACATCAGCCAAATAAATCAACATTTCCCTTCCGGATTAAGAGATAGAAAGTAGGGAAATATGTTTGATTCCTCATATTAGTTTCAGTGGTTCAAGTATTCTCAGAGTTTGTGACTAGTCTTTGCCTGTGTAGCTATCTTTCTGTAAATCCTGGTACAAAACAGTTTTGTTCCATGCCTTACAACACCAAGTGAAGTGTTAGTCCCTAAACTGACAAGCCAGTGAGTAACTTTTCTCTCTCTTGGCTTGCGGAATATTCAGAAGTACGTATGTATGTGTATTTTTTAACTAAAAATACAAAGCATATTTCTTTAAGAAATGTGAAATCTCTATTATCTCACCAATGGGTAAAGGGTACAATAAAACAAGAATACAGATGATTACGTGTGATGTGATTTTGCACAAAGCAAATGGAAGTTTGTTTTCCCATAGCACAGCTTGAAAAATGTTTTCCCATAGTGCAGCTTTGTCAAAATGAGACAACACTTGAATATAAATGCACAGCTTTTATTTTTACAAAATGCATTTCTTGTTTGGTTGATTTTCTTGTTCTGCTTCACTTAAAAAGATCAGGCACAAAAAGAGTGAATTGAATGGAAAATAGAAATGCAATCTCTGTGAAGAAAATAGTAAAGAAGAAGAAGCTATTCAGAAATACTGATCAGAGCTACCTTATGCTGCTCACTCCTGTTTTAACATTTACTGCCATGCTTCATTTCATATCTCAGAGCTGAACTCTGGTCTGCAGAAGTCCTTGGAGAGTTTTTTTCTCCTTGACTTGAGCATTTTTGAGACAATGCCTCTTAAAGTGGTGAATACCTTCTAAGAACCATGTGATGAGAACATGCCTCCTTGACATTAGAGCATAAAAGTATCTGGCATGCAACCTGGAGTAAATTGTCTGTTTTGAAGATAGCTTACTGCCATTCTTCCTCTTGCAGCATATAATAAAGGACAGTCCAAGCAAAAAGTTAAATCACTGGAAATCTGGTATCACTGAAGTGGAGTAGCTGTTTTAAGCATAAAGTTTATAAAGATTATGTGTTCAGTTTCTTACAGTAAGGATCCAGAAGACTGAATTAGTTTCTGAAAGTTAATCTAAATACTTTAGTGTGAAAATCAGATTGAGAACCTCAACCTCTTGTGTGATTTAAGTGCTTTCTTATTTTATCTGGGTTTGACATACCACAAGAATCAGACACTTTTGTGTTCACGTTTCAGTACTCAAATCATACATATATGCGAATTGTCTTTACAGTTAATGTTGGAAGACAGTTACTTCTGAGTTTAATAATGGGGAGTGGCAGCACAGAGCAAAACTATGCAATAATTACAATGGAAGTGAGATTCAGCATATCAGCTGAATACAGTTATCCAAATTGGTACTTCTCTATTTATGTTTCATGTAATCATATGTTCTGGACCCTAGTTTTGTATTTTGTTCAAGGAATGATACTTCTAGGAGCACAAAACTTCTGAGTTCATGATTTATTCAGTGAAAAGAATGGTGCCACTCACTAAATAACCAACCTTGTGGGAGCTTCATTTTTAGAGCTTTTATTCTTAGAGTCATGTAGTTACACCAAAATTAAAGTTTTCCTTTAACAGGTTAGTTTCTTCCCAATGATTGCTAATAAAGGCATGAAAACATGACCCAGATATGCTTCCACCCATGATGTCTGCTTTCAAGATAAATCCAAAACTACTACAAGACAAATCCGGGACCAGTATTCTGGAGGGTTAGTAACTCAGCAGTACACTGTGCATAAGGGAATGAGAATTTTACAACAGGCTCAGCCTAGAAAGCATGCAGATACATACTGCAGCAATTTGACTAAGTAGTAAAAAAGTACAAAGTAGTAACCAGTGCTGCTCCCTCTGCCTTCTAAGGTCTGTGGTGTTCTGTCACTGCTACTCAATTCCACACTGGTGGACAAAACCATGAAAGCCTCATATCCTGGTATGCCCAGGACTAGACAGATCCAGGTCAACTATGTAACCATAATTTCATAGTGCTGCAGGATGTCTCCTTTCCTAGTGTGCAAGCAGTTGGATCCTGCTTACATACATGAAATCCACGGGACAGAACACAAGGGATATAGTGTTCAGCTCAATTATACAACAGTATTCACCATAAGAAAATTAAAGCTCATCAGTGAAAGAGAGACAATTTTCTCAACTACCTTTCTAAGGCACCTAGGAATTATTGCAAATCATACCATCTTCTCATCTCTATACAAGATACACTTCTTGACCTGACTTTGCTAGTGTAAATGTACAAGAAAATACATGTTAAGAAGCAAAATAGCAAACAGCTGATGAAAAAATTAACAGAAACAAACCAATCCACTGCATACAGTGTTACAAGCTAAGAAATTATCACACTTTTTGTTTCAAAAATCAAAATGTTAGAACAGTTTTTGTGGGATTTTTTGTTTCTAAATTAAGCAGCTTATTAGAACAGCTGGCTTCATACCCAAAACCCTGTAAGTGAGCATTATTTTCAAGTTTTACTTTTCTTGAGTGTTTTGAGATACCTTGTCTCTAGGAAATGACTAATATATGCAGTACAGAAAGTAAGGTTTATAAATCTAATTTAACCCAATGTATACACTATCAATTAATTTAAATTTGTGTCTTATCTTTAAATGTCACTATAGATAAATGTCCACCTGCCAACTCTGAGATCAGACTCTTCTAGTATCATAAAATTAGCTGTAACTTTGTCTATATGAGTAACCTGATATACCAAAAATAAAATATTCATTATAACTGCTGTGAAAAATTAGAGATAACTGATCAGGTGTGCTTTTGCATTTAGATTAGGTATTCTGATTAGTGGAAGCTTAAATATTTAGACTTTGGTCACCCTTTTCATTTTTGCTAACTTTCCTGTATTAGTCTCTCTTTTTTTTTTTTTTCGTATTCACATTTCCTTTGTTATAGCTCCTGATCTCTGCCTGGGACAAGATATTTGTAGTCTTCCCCAGCCTTGGCTGGTAGGACAGCACTAAAATCCATGCAGCTACTGAAAACAACCTTCTCTCTTTAGCTGCAGAACCTCACTGCCTAATCCCAGAGAATGAATAAATCATGTAAAGCAGACACTTAAGGAACTACTGGACAATTTAGGAAACATTGTCAGCCTTCCCCTCTGCCCACAGCTTACCCACTGATGTCTACTCCAGTAGCCTACCCCAAGATTTTCACCAGATGTGATCGGCTGGGTTTCACAGACTGGGAGGCGGTGGCACAGAGAGTCCATTCATCCAGTGGCAGTGGGCCCAAGGAACTGTAGCTCCCCAGGTGGACTCTCGGAGGCTGTGTAGAGCCCCATCTGGTAGCCATTTGGATGATGTGAACCCAACTAGCATTTGAAATGACTTCCTTCTTCTTTCACTATRCCCCATTGTTGTGATGATGTGAAGCCCAAAGCTTATTTGATGTCATAGCAGTAACAGCAAATAGTTTTATGAACTTTTTCCTGCTTTCTCAGAGGGTTGAAGGATGCCTGAATGTGGAAGCTGTCTGCTGGTTATAAACTACAGCTATGATACAGGAAACTTGTAAAAAGAAACATTTTTTTATGAACCAGAATTCATTCATACTTTCAAACAAATTCCCTGTTAAAACGATTCAGATTTTAAAATTTCACAGTAAATTGTAATCCACATCAGTTTCTACTGAAGGTTTAGGTGGATAGGTAGATGGAGAGGTTTAAGCATCTGTAAGATAATTTATTTTTAAAACATCTAGGAAAGCAACTGGCTAATTATATACTGCTTTAGTTACCACCATTGAACATAGCTAGTAGTGAAAGRCATCCAGATCATGCCTTGGATGGAAAGGCATCCAACTTCTGTCCTGGTGTTTGATGGAACCAATATAGCAGAATGTGAATAGAAGAAATATTTTCATCACTGAGCAGTAGCATCTTTTAAAAACATTGTTTTTAGCTTTCATTTTATGAGTCGATATTGTGGTACAGACTACATTAAATGGGAGGAACTCTGAAGATCTTCCAGATGCTTCTGTTACTGTCATTTCCTCCAAGGTGTGTTACACTGTATAGAATATATGCATATTCACATATGCCAAGTTCCTCCAAATTCTAATCAATTTGTAAGTCAGGCTGCTGTAAAAATAGATGTGAGTTGAGTAACAGGAAAAAGTATGATATAAGCAGAAGAGAAATGGGTCAGGTTTGCTGCCTAAGGTCAAGACTGGCCTAATGCATGCCATTATACACTCAAGGATCCTAGTTCCCTGATCAGTTATAAAATGCACCTCTTGGAACATCTGGAGATTTCCATCTGGGAGTACAACAGTATTAGATGAGCCTAGGTTGGTCATGAAACCAGAGAGTAAGATTTTTAACTAAAAATTTTAAAGACTAATCAGAGTGACACTGATAAAATTTGAGGCTTTGTAAATACAGAGAATATTACAGTCATCCTGTGTGAGGCTTGAAAAACCAAATGCCTTATTAAAAATGGCAAAGTGAGGACTAGAAATGAGGGATGTGAATTCAAATTGTCTACTTGAGATTTTGCATCTAAATACAGGGAAATCTTCACAAATACAAGTCCATTATGAGTCCCATTGGTAATAATAGTCTCCCTACAGACAAAGGTGGCCTTCGTCTACCTGCATAAATGCCAAGAAAAAGTCCTGAAGTGTATAACTTGAAATCAGAGCTGTTACCATCAGATTTCTTCAGGTAAGCATCTGACTTGAATTTCATTCCCTGAATACAAGCCTCGTAAGCATGCTTTTCACCCTGACGCAGATCAAGAACTAGAAGTAGCCTGTTATCAGATACATTTCGGATATATTTCAATATGGTAGAAATCTACTAGAGTATGAACAGCGTTTAAGTCAAAATTCATGAAAAAGTTCTTAGGGTGATACTTCAATATAGTCAACCCCTACCCAAATTTTGATGTAGAATTCCATAATTCAGCCTCACCCTCATCCTGCTAAACTCTGTACACCTCCCCATGGTGCCTCATTATTTTGTATAAATCTTATATGAAACACTCTTGCATATTTAAAGGGAGAAGAGCCAGGAAATAGAATTGGTTGGCTCCGTAAACAAGAGCCGTACTCTTCTAAACTGCAGTAAAACTTCAAGTGCAGCTTCAGCACCGTTTGTTCATTTAATATTAGGCCCCTGGAATCTTAGTGTGTGGTTCCAGGATCATTTACACTAACCTGAGCTCAGGCAGTGCCAAAAGAGAAGATCCTGCTCTACTCTGAGCTGTGCATTTCCACCAGCTCCCTCATGCACAACATTGGCATTTGAGCAGGCATGAGATATGCCAGATGAGAAATTGATCTGACTGAAAACTACATCTCCAGAGGAAAACAATCCATCTCAGGAAAATGAGGTGGGGTAGAACACTTTCTCTGAAAATTTAGGTCATTGTAGCACAGTTACGCTCCACTAGACTGGGCCTTCTATACTTAGCGGATAATCACATCCTGCCTGGTTTTTAAAAAGAAGATCTACATGTTAAACAAGCGTGCTCTCTAATTATTGCAGGAACAAGAAGGGCAACTTTAGTGCAGAACATACCATAGATTAAAATACTATTTTCAATTTAGTCATGTGCTGGAAGTCTGCATGAGGAAGAGGATTCTCATGTGAGGGAGAATTTAAGTTTTTAATTGGGATGGCCAAAGCTAATGAATTTTTTGCTCTGGCCACTAAAGTCTCCTAACTGTACAGAACAAGAAGCAATGCCATGTGAGTAGGTTCTTATTTAGAGAATGTTGTTGCTACATAAATTTGTTTTATATTAAAGGTACTGCCTGGAGAGCTTTTTACTGTAAATAAAAGAGCATTATGCAGGGGACTATAAAAGCATAATTCACAGGACAAATATTTCATTTGATCTAATGCAAAAAATAATCTGCTGTATTAGGTCATAAATGAAAATGAAAATATAGAGTCTCTTGTCTCCAACTATTCCCATCACCAGAACATGAGATACCTTGGCAGAGGCCTATGCAAAGAATGATATCTCCCCAAAAAAGCTCCAGATAGTGATAGTGGGAATCTTACAAGCCAAAACTGGGAATAGACTCATCAGCATTTGTGTGGGCACGCACAGAGTCTGTCTGTGCTCGGCTTGGCTGAAGCCACTGCTATGAGTCACTCACAATTTTAAACAAAAAGTGTTGTGGAAGATTAAACAGAAACTGAATAGGGAATTCACAGCCTTCACCATGTGTATTCAAGATCTTTTCCATCTTACTTCAGATTCACAAAGTGAACAAAACAATGGAGCATTTAACAAGACAAGTGTCTTCAATGTTTCAGATTCTTCCTCACTCTCCCTTCTACTCCATGCAGCAATTTGAAGGCAGCTAAAATAATTTATTTAAAATGTACTTTAAGTAAGTGTCTTCTCATCAAAAACACTCTTCACAATTCAGTGCTAGCTGAGCTACATTGATGTAATAGAAATCAGAATTTGAAACGGGTTGTTTTTAGTGCTTACTGACCAATACTTTGAATGTGCGTGCCTCTTGTCATATTCCTTTCTGACTGGGGAAAGCAAAGAATTTTGAGGAGAAATCTTCAGATTTGTAGGCAGAAAGATGGGACATTTCTGCCACCTTTTTATAAAACAATCAGATAAAAAGCAGTAACAAGTGATATTATAATTGTGTTATTCTCTAACTACTGATAGTTTCCAGCAAAGGCGTAGAAACAAAAAGGTTGATTCTTCCTCATACCCATGCTCATTTTATATCTCTCTGATGTTCAGTGCCTAAATTTTAATTTTTCAAAAAACAGAGGCTTTCTAGATATCTTAAAAAATAAAAATAACGGGTTAAGATACCAGGAAAAGGATCCTATCTTCCTTGCCTTTTAGGTGACTATCTTGTTAACTTTGTACTTACACTGTTAATATGTTTATCAGCTACCTCTCTGGAAATAATGAATGCCGGAGATTGTTCCATTATCTTGTAAATTATATTCTATACTAGTTAGCTAAGATGTGACACTGCCAATATACTGCAGCACATAATTCAGTCCATTTTCATTTTTTCTCATCTTTGTACGCCACTCGTAAAATCCAGATGTACTGCCAAACTCTTCAAACACATTTCCAGCAGCAACTTGAGCTGAACAAGAGCCTCTCATTCCTTGACAGACTCCTCAGGCTGCTGCCTGGGTGGCTTTGGAGTTTCTCTGTGGTCTTTCATGTGGTTGAGTTGCTGATGGGCTGTTTTGTCTGCTTTGCCTTCCTGGGTATCAGCTCCCTTTGATTTTGAGGAATTTACACATCTTTATCCATCTGAGAATACAGTTCTGTGTAAAAATCTTCTGAATTATGCAAAGTGTACTTCTTTATAAGAAAAATATATCTTATAAATCCATGACCTGGATTACAGTTAGATTGCAAAAAAACTCAAAATGTGACACTGAACATTTGATTCCGATTCTTTGTTTGTTTATAATTAAGTACGTCCTTAAAAAGCACAACCTGGTTATAGCTTATCGAACAGCAATAAAGAAACAAAAGCTAGAGATTGGATGTTTTCCTGCAAAATTTCTCAAACTAAATTTTGCAACTGCAGTGTCCAGAAAAGTCCTGTGTAGAGGATGTGGTCATACAGAAACAATAGCACTGTGTTTTTTAAACGTATTCCCAGATATTTCAAAAACTGGCAACATTTTAAGAGTCCTCTTGTTTTTTCTTCTCTTTGATCTGTTGCAACTTCTATCTGTGCTCCTAACAGATTAGGAGCACTGCTCATTTCTACCTAGTTGCAAAATAACACCATATTTAATCACATTAGCGCTTATGTTTGCTAGAAAGCAGAGTATACTATTTCCCTCCACGTAATAGCTAACACACAGTTAAACAGCATGAGTGAATATGCTAATGAAGATAAGAAAATAGTTAAGATTAGTCCTAGGATCCTGAAAATCTTTACTTTGAACTGCTAATATATGACAAACTATTAAATGTAGAATCTTTGCAAGTTTGTTGTCACCTAATAGCCTGTAGTGAGCTGTGGACGCTATTCTTTCCCTTAGGGTGGATGTTTGTTAAAGAGAAACTTCATTGCAGTGGGGTTCCTGACGTAACAATGTTAACCATATAGCAAGAACAAATAAATATTTGTGGCATCTGCAGATAAATATAGAGAATATGAGCAGTGATGACAGAAAGAAGTATATGATATTTAAGTTGCTTCAGCTAATTAATATGATTAAATTAGAGACAGATGGGATAAATCTGCAGCATGCAGGCTAGTAATTTTTTTGACTCTGAGTTATTTTTGTTCAAATAATCTTTTAAAGGAAATTGAAGCAACCTTTAGAGTGAACAAGGCACACTGCTGTAATAAGTAACGTAACTTAATAAATCTTTTTACTACTGTCTTAACTCCTAGGCTACACTATTCTAAATCTTTATGATCTAGAGATAAAGGTAAACGCTGATAAGACCAATGGCTCTAGAACAATGTATTTTTGAAAATAAAAATGGTAGTGATGAAATTGAGAGTATGTTCTTTTATCTTCCTGATAGATTTGCTCATGTCTACCAGCAAAGCTCTGTTTTCGAGGTCTGTTGAAGCTCCGATCCCCTGATGTAGTTTATACTCCAAGTATAAATTTTTGACACACTGTTAAAAAAACCAGACAAATTCACAAACAAATTAAAAAGTACTAAAGAACTGAGTTTGTAAATGTTCAATTAACACAGCTCTCAATAATGACACCCTCTCAAAACTAGTGCAGTTCATCCACTGATTGTATCAGCTGGGGTTTGTTGGAAGAGTTGGAGCAAAGACCTAGGTTGCAGGCATGCTTTGGTATGCGAGTAAAACCCAGGCTTATCTCTCTCCATCTCTCCTGATGCAGCCCGTACCGTTGAAAGATTTGTCTGGTTAAGATGAGTACAGGTGAGAGCTAGCTAGCAATAAGACTGAGGTAATGCTGGTAGGTTGGAAGCTGACAAAGATAAGGTGAGAATTGTATCTGCTTCTCGTATGGATGGTATATAGCTGCTACCTGTGCTCTCCATCTGTATAGTTTAGGATCCTCAATAGCAGTAAAGCAATTATAGCACTCATTTCCAAAAAGGTTTATATTCTCTCTCTACCTAGTCAGGAAATAGGAATCAGTRTGGGTCTTACATCTTAACCATTATCTACTCGTGGATGGGTTATTGGGATATATATACTGTTTGGGGCTTTACTCCCTGTATCAACCCAGCAGTGAAGACCTGGTACAGAAAGTGCTTGCACTGCCACTGCTTAGGCTACCCAAGCCTTTAACTCAGGTCTGAATTAAAAGTACAATAGTCATTGAGTGCTATTTGTCCTCTGGTTCTCAGCAAGCAGACAAGCAGAGAGAGGAAATAAGATGAATTTTGGCTCTACCTTCTGACCAAACGTATCAGCCAGCACTGCTGAGCTGAGCCGAGCTGAGCCAAGTGTGGTTATTATAATTTGCTGCTCAGTAGGCACAGGGTCTCTTCCGTTCATGCAGCAAGGGAATAAAATTGTGCCCCAAAACTGATATCTCTTAAGTGAAAGTGCCTTCCCAGTGCTAACTCTGATAAATAAATCAGTTTCTGCTCTGCCCACCCACCTTGTTTAAGGGAGGTGCCTTGAGCCATATACTAGGCCTAAAATTGGCAAGGCGTGGATGGTAATAACAGATGCGTCAGTTGCTCTGTCAGAAAATGAAAAGGGATTAGCAGAAATTTTATACTATAATAATTCTGTCTGTATTGATGATAGTTTCACCATTTAACAGGCAGACCGTAAGGAAAATACTCTTTTTCAGTAGTGGTGCATGTGCAGTTGGGTTTGGATCTGTCAAATTAGTGGCTGAGATGTTCAGACACATGGTCTGTGTCTCCACTTTTCAATTTGTTTTGGTTTTCCTAGGCAGATGTTGTAAATTAGCTATAAAAATATAAAAGGCAGGCAAAAATCCTTACTGGTAGTTTCAAGTTTGATGTGGAATCCACACAGACTTGCTCACGCAGACACTGAAACTGATATGACTCAGCAAAGATCCTGAAGTGACTTGAAATGATTTTCTGCTGCCATTTGCCCATTTCTTGGCATGCAGCATCAGCCACACATCTTATTAGCTTCCCAGAAATCTGTGAAATGTTGAGCTCTGATGCTTTCCCTCAGCCACAAAGAGACAGGAGTACTTTAACCATTAGTCTCCTTTAGCACAGCCAAATATATGCAGTTTAGTGAATGTAACAGGAAACTTACCAACAGTTGAGCACCACGGCAGTTATAGTTTAGAAGTGAGATTTCTATGAAGCTTGTAAAGTAACTTAAAGTAGCCAAAATTTTGCTCCCTCTTTTAAATTTACTTGATTAATTTACATGATATGCCCTGTAAAGTATTTACAGTATTTAAGGACTGTACGACAGTTCATCAGTGAGTTATCAAGTGTGGCTTTCAGAATACATAAAAGATAAAAAGATTGTCTCCAGTTATGGTAAAACATGCACACTATTTTTAATCAATATTGAAAGTAATTGTTGAGAGGATTTTAACTACATCTGCTGACAGATAAATGTACATGAATAATGTACACAGATATACTTTTACTGCTCCGTCAACCTTCTGTTCTGTAAGCAGGTAAGTAGATATAGTAAGCAGTTTGTTGCTACCATCATCCCGAATTACATATTATATGCAAGTCTAATAAGCACAGTCCAAACTATGATCTTCTGTTCATCAGCTGCATCAATGTGGCCAAATATTTAAGCAATTAAGTTTGAGCTCTGTGATAAAGCACACGATTTTTTTTCCATCCTGCTGTAAGATATTACAGCACATTAAGCATGTGATAGCAGATGATAATCTAGTATTAACAATCATATTCCTCCCCTCTGTCTCCACAGTAAATTACTGACAGGTTTTCCTGATAGTCTCTTTCAGGTGGAAGAGATACAAATATTTAAAAAATACTAAGTCTTAAGGGAAAATAGAGTCTGAAAAACAGGGACTCCACTGGCATAAAACTACTATCTGTAAGCATTTTGACTCACCATCTGTGACCATCTTAGAACTGTCAGAGGACTGCTATGTGTAAATAATTTGCATCATCAGAAACAAAATGTTAGTGCCTATTTGCTTGGTGTCTCTTAAAGCTTACGTTTTAAGAAAGTGGAGACTTTTACACATGAACACAAGGTAATTTAAGGGGGTTTTTTTGAGAGTCTGAGAACAGACTAATTTATGATACAGATGTAGCTAGGGTCTAGGAGAGTGCTAAGTGCTTTGTTCTGTAATTGAGAGCCACTGGTTGGGAAAAGGGAAAGCAACCATGCTCCTTGCTAAATATGGCATTCTTAAGGATACCAGTCAGATGTTTTCCTTCAGAATTTGCTGCTTTGCTATTTTATTTGTGACACTCCTTCCACATCTCCTTAACACAAAGGACAATTCCCTCCTCTTTTCATCCTTGATGTATGATAATTGTCAAGATGGCTCACGATGAAGTTTATTCATGTACATAGAGCAGGTTATCCTTTGAGAAAAGTACAATATTTGAGCTAACTGGCAAGTATATTACTTTTGCTTACAACATACTTGGCTAATGGACCATTGTGGACTACTGAATTCCTTATTGTATGCTGCTGTTCTTAAAAGTGACTGTAAAAATATGTCTTTAAGGAATTCCTTAGGAAAAGTAACTATCTTGCAAGAAGTCAATCTTTTCTAACAGGAAGAAATTGAAAATTTACTTTTGTAACTAAGACAAAAACTAAAACTCATAACACAAGGAGCACTTCTGTTAAATCAGCATATGACATATATACATGTCACTCAGATGCATATATAAACTTAATGTTCTTCATAACAATGTTTCCTTTAATGATTCATAGCAAACATTTTGTTACATGTCAAGAGATGCCTATTTAGGCATGACAGCCCAGCTTGGTATTTACAATACCTAACAAGCAGGTAGTTAGCCCAACAGAACGACTCRAATACCTGTATTGGGTACCCCGGCTCTGCGCAGTCAGCAGAGCAAAGGAGTTATCTCTGGACCTAGTCTGGTCACTTACTATTAGCATGCTCTATACTTCGGTTATGGGATGGGGATGATTTTCCCAACCCCCTCCTTAACACCACTGTTCCTGTGTCACATCCTAAAAAGACCACAAAAGCTCAAATTTTGGTTAGCAATGCCATCTTTTCCATACAGATTTTCATATTTAACTAAGTGGGATAGCTGCCATGGGTATTACAGTCCATAATCATTTGATAAGCGTCCTACATTCTCTCTCTGAAAAATTCTGGCTAAATCTGCAGTAAAAGCTGAGTTTATTAAACATCTCATTTAACATCTTAAAAGGCTGCTACTGCCATGTATTCCCAGAATTGAARTGTGCTCTTTCAGTTATCCACATTTTCTCTCTCTTTTTTTTTGTAGTTAGTCTACATCTCTCAGATACTGATTTGCCACTGAGCTGCTTTATTTTGTAAACATAATGTCAGCACATTTTCAATATATCATAGATATACATGTATTTTATGTATGGTTGTGAAAATTGCTTTGCCAGCCTAGTTACTACCATTTTTTTTCTTCTAAATAGAATAGTGCAACTATATATTTCTTCCTCTTATCTGTCGTATACTACTGTATACATAAGTTCTCAGTTTTCTTCAAAGGAATGCACCTTTTCCAGTGCTCTACAAGTCAAGAGATATAGGAAGAGGTTGAGGTTGATGACTTGTACAAGATGCAATACCTTTTTTTTTTTTAGCTCTGCTCTCAATGGCTTCTAACTCCCTCCAAATAATCTATGGCTTAGAAAACTTGTAAAAATACTGACACTGGTAGTATCACTTCTGAGAGTTAGAATCAACGCTCTGCCTAGGATGGCTGGAGACGGCAGTACACACCATTTCTTAGTTATTCTTCCCAGTTATCAGTCTCCTTTATTAATGATAATTTTTACATAATTGCTTAAGAACAGCAATATGCTTGCCATAAAATAAACATCTGAACTGGCGAGTCTGGAAATAATGGAAAATACAGAAGATTTTGTTTCATTATATGATGATTTTCTTTATAACAAATATAGCTAGGTGTTTGCTAGAAACAGCATTTAAATTGTGTAGTTACTGAAAAATGACAAGCTGGCTGCAAGTGAGATTTCAATATAATATATGATTAGCAATTATTATTACATTTCTGTGGTTGCATGTGCCTGGAAGCAAAGCCTAGCGGTGTTTTAATTGGTTGGAAGCAGAAGTGCCAAGGTACAAACAGAACTGTCTTTTCTTATCCCTGCCAACAGACAAAGAAGGTGTATCAGTGGGGTAAAAGGCTATCTGTGTAGGTATATATGAGTTCTGCATGACAGAGCTAAATGACTTGACTGCTATTTCTGTCTTTAAATGTGTGTTTCTGGTACCACAGTCCACTTACCGTAAATGTACAAATAAGGTTTGGGTTATTCTGCGGTTTATTCCACTCAGTCAAAGGTAAACTGCAGACAGAATTTGCATCTATGAAGACTGTATTAACTGTTTGTTTCTCTCCTTTTTTAAAAAAACTCCTTTGTTATCAACCATGCCAGTTCAGAAAACAATACGAGTTTGAGTGTGAAGTTAAACATACTAAATCTCATTAACTACAGTAAATCTCAAACAGGCTTTTTAAATGCTTTGCTGAAACAGGGACAGAGTTCTCAGCTATATTAGAATTTAACTGCGTAGAAGGGCTAAGAGTGGAAAGCATCTTATCCTATGCAGACAAAATCCACCTTTACTCCTCTGCTTTCTCTTTATTTTTTTTCTTTTAGCATGGATATAGGATCTTGTTCAGATACTTTTTAATACATTTGAGCATATAAAAATATTGGGATACTTGCTTGACTATCAAAGGTTTAACCTTACTGCTGAGGTCTGGTTATGTGCCATGGGTAGTGGAAGAAATGTAGCATTCTGAAGTGCTGGAAGGTTAAAACTTTATGCTTTTGAATATGTACCCAGCTACTGAGGAGTTTATATGTAGCTGTTGCATTTGTACCTACTACTACTTTTTCTGTTTATCTCATTTTTCCAAAACAGGTAAGATAAACATGTGTACCTATTTATTAAAAAGATGAAATTCTTTAGTTAGTCCCAGAAATCCAGGTATAAATACAGCTGTGGCCTCTAAGAAGAGTATAAATATAGAACAACATGAACATACAGATTATGTTTATGACTGTTTTTTTCTATTTGTTTTATCTCTTTACTCTTGACTTAATCATGTGACTTTTAAAAATTGTTGCCTATATGATGTTATAGTTTATAAATATGCAAGAATAAACCCCCTAGGTTAAAGTGTAGGTTGTTTATTTATCCTGGGTAAGCAGTAACGTTACAAATTTCCTTTACCTTGTCCCAACAGTAAAACTGGTAACTGTATTTATGACAAGCTCTTTAAMAAAATTGCTATTTTAATTGATACTGCTAGAATTCAGGGCTAACACACACCAGTGACTTTGCAGACTTCTCTAGATTGCTCTGTGCGTGGACAGGCACAGATGGCTCTTCTTTAAAGTATTGACAACAGTTTAGATCAGCCTTTTTCAATTTGCAGATTCACAAAACATTTCTTATGGATCAGCAGCTATCTGGTTAACAACCTTTCAGTTGCTGGTCTTTCTTATCTTTCTCTGATCCCCTGGAAGTAGTCCACAGACTCCTTGAATTCCACAAGTTCCTGCAGTTCTGTGGCTCACAGTTTGAAAGCTGCTCTAGACTCTAGGCCTATTAACACAACTGTTTAAAAGAACTGTCAGAAAGATTAATTTAATTATCTTGAAGCTCCCTACTGTTCCATACATACATAGACACACTTTTATTTTCAGTATAAAACTTTTCCAGTTTGTTTTCTCTTCTTTTTAATCAGCATTTAAAACTAATAGGTTTTAAGAATGCTTTGAGCACCTTTCCTTCAAGAATCACAGCAGTTGTACAGTTGCTCTGGCCCCTCCTCAGGATGACCTCTTAAGGCCTCTTCCAGGGCTTCTTTCCATGAGTCTGTGGAAATTTCAGCCAACAACAGACTCAGTTTCTTGAAACAGCTAATGAGGCCACTAATTATGTAGTAATTTTTGTATTGTAGATATTTTTAATCATAGAGAACAAAATCAAGATAACAGTTGAATTTGCATAGATCCCTAAAGATCTTTTTTTCAGTCCTTCTCAGTTTCAAGGAGATTTCAGCCATTGGCTTACAATTGTGCTACAGAGTTACAAATTATTGTGTGAATTTGGAGCAATTTTAATGTGAAATCCAGACTGTTTCAATGGCAGATTATTAATATTGGGAAAAATATAAAACAGTTAGCATTTTTTTGAGTTTTCTTGAACAAACTATGTCACATTTTCAGTTCAAATGGTGTGTAATTTTGACATCTTCAATTTCATTACACAAAGCTAAACAATGAATATTTAGAGTAAGGTCAAGTAAGTAATGAAAGGATTTTTTTCATGTTCTCAGTAGTTCAACCATTAAAAATTACATTTTTACTTAAAGTGAAACAAAAAGCTGCTAACATAAATTAAAACATACTTTACATTGCTGTAGCTACTGGCTTGAGATTTTGTGCTGAGATTTGAGAGATTTAAACACCATCTTCCCACAGAATTTGCTGTGAACTAGACAACTAAAAAACTGCGTATTGCTCTGAAAATCACGCTCTAGGCTTGTCTGCATAGCAATGTTGGCCAGAATAGCTATTCAGAGTAATTGTGCATATGTACACTGTCTTCCAAAATAAATCAATGATTTTCTGGAATAAAAATGTCACAGTGGGGAGTCATTCCAGACTTATACCATCAAAACTATTTAAGAATAGCGGCACTATTCGCTTTTCCCATGCAAGCATGCAGTGGTGTCCATGCTTGTTTCATTGGCTTGTCTGATTAAGACTCTTCCACTTGCTCTTATAAACCAGATTTTAAAAAGAATATAAATATAAATGAAAATTCTCAATCACATTACACTAACAACAAATATTAGCTCAAAGGCTAGATCATGTAAGAACAGTGATCATTCTGAAATGTTGCTTCTCTCTTAAATCTCCACCATTAATATATAGTGACCCTCTTTTTTTTCCTAACATCTGTCAGTTATGTATCTCAGGTTGCATGTTCAGTAAGAAAAAAGTGACCTTGCACAAACTAGACTGACAATGTAGTTTGAGCAGAAATCTTTGCTTAAAGCTATAAATATGATTTCACATTATAAAAATCCTCAGTAGTTCCACGCTGTATGATGTTAGCGTATGAATTATATTTTTTTAAAGTGTTAACAGAAAAGCAGGCGGTTATCCCAATATGGGAACTGTGGGAAGCAACAGGTATGGCTTATGACACAAACTGGCTGCTGATGCTAGAATTAGTGGCTGATGAAGATCTAGAAAATAATCTGGAGCACAGTTAAAATACCTTAACAGAAGAATCACTCACATGAAGACAGACTAATGCAAGTAGCCTAACGTTCGTTTAGGAGCAACAGTGGCCAGTTGTGAATACTTAGGTAAAGCATGTAAGAATAAGCAACCGTACAGTGATATCTGCCTGTTAATCCTCTCAGCTAGTCTGCAATCATATTCAAAACAAGCTGGAAATACAGGTGACCCTTGCAGCAGYGCACTGGTGCATTCTAAATACTTCACAACTGTTACTCCATTCAAATGATAAGTCAGCATGTGATGTGCCAGTACAAACCAAATCATCACATACTGACTTTTTAATTCAGAAAACTAGTGTGCCAAGGCCAAAGGGAACCTAGTAAGATACACCTAACATTCAAGGTCAAAACCCAGGAAAATTATGGCTATGTTATTCAGGCCAAATGCTGGAATGAGATGGGCCGATCTATGACTGTATTCCAGTGAAGACCGGGATTAATTTTCCTGTTGGTTTGCATCTTACTGTTGTTTGACGTAGTGTCCAAGAATGTGCAAGATCTGACCGAGCTTTTTCTGATAGCTGAGGCAGTCTCTCCTCCCTGTGGATTCCAAGATGTTTAATAAATTTGGGCTTTAGCCTTTCCCTGAGATGGGATACATACAGAGATATTTTCAGGGTCTCTGTCCTTAGCACAATCCCTTTCTACATGAAACTTGCAGGAATGTAAATATCTTGAGACCTCTATCCTTTCTCAAATTTGGCTGCAATTGCCTTGTGGATGCAAAAGTTATTCAGGTTGGAAGAAAAACAAACACAGAGACAGTTGGATCATTATGATTTTTTTCCATCAGGACAAAAAACAAAGAGAAACTTCTTAGTAATACTTCATAAGTTCATGAACTCCTCAGTTTTCTGAAACTCTTAATGGTAAAGAAAGTGTCTTGAGTATTAATGCAACATCCCCATCCTTTACTTTCTCTGGAATGGCATTGTGGCAGAATAATCACTGTTGACATGAGGACAGTTGTTCAGCCTAAAACCAAAATTCCATCACAGAGTTAAAAGCACAAAGCTATCATTCTCATACTGTGCTTTTAGCTTTGTAAATACAAGGAAGGGTGAAATATATTATTGTTGAAATGAGAGGTATCAAAGGTCAAGCGAGTGGCTGCTTATCTGGAGCACACTCGCCCCACATGCCTCTAATTGGTTCCTTTACAGTTGTACTCAAATCATAACAGTCTCCTAGACTGGGGATCTACAGTTAACAAAGGGGGCATGTATACACTTTGAGTGGTATTTAGGAGTGCTGGCAGTGCCTTTCAAAAAGGCAAGATGTCACCATCTGTGGCATCTTTACTATATTTAAGGAAAATGGCTACTTAGCATGCTCTTAAACTCTAATTTGGGAAAGAAAAATAATATCTGGAACTTGTCTATACAAAGTTGCCAACCCTTGTCCTCTCTTAGCCATATAGGTATCTTTTTAAAATGTTATTGATTATATTAGTCTGCATCTCTGGATGAGCTGCTTCGGAAGTTTTTTGGTCTGACAGCAAAATCATTAAAATTATCATCACGGTTATTACCTTTATTAGTAGTCAGAGTAGAAAGATAAAGTATCATCTGGAAACAGAGGCTAGCATTTTGTAGCTTCCCAAAGCCCATGGCTGCCCATCCTTCTCTAATTCGTGAGGCCTGGAATACAGAAGAGATTTTAGAATGTTGCTGGTCTTTTTCCTTAGGAAGAGAGCCTTGAAATTACGCCATGATTAAAAAGCAATCACCAAAGTTTAAAAATGGTCACAGATTTTTTTTGAGATCTCAGAGGTTATTCACAATTCTCTGTTAGAAACTTAGGCCTGGAAAGAAAAAATTAGCTACTTATCATGGGACTGTAGGGAAGACAATCCATGAAGCTATCAATGAGAGAGAGCATCAGGCTACCACAAGCTCCCTAACAGGTTGAGAGAAAGAGCATCTCAGTAAGAGGCACACAAGAGGCAGCGTGGCCAGGTACAGCAGACAGCTCTGATAGTGACTGCCTAGCTGACCTATTCTAAGTAATATAGGCCAAAACATTCAAAGGACATAAAATTGCATGGAGTACAGTATTACTGAGACTATATAAGGACATCAGAAAAAAGCTCACAAGTTTATTTCTCTTCCACTTCAATAGCTATTTTAGATTAAGTCTAGAGACAGGTCTGCTAGCAGACCTGGGTCTGCTCTTTGGCTAGCATAGAGAGGTCAGAGTATGCTGAGAAGGGATTCGTAGCCAACATAGCCATGTTGGCAAAAAAAATCTATTGCTGATGCAGTTATACTAATGAAATTATTGATTTTGATATGATTTTGATTTTGGAAAAAGCAGAATAGATGATATGGCTACAGGTGCAGTTCTGCAGGCATAAGCTGTGACTTCACCAAGACCATTTTGCTAGTATTGTCTCCATTATAACAATAAAACCTTCTACAGTCTACAGATAGGTCTGGCCTACAGGCTGTTTTAAATGTATGTGCTGTCAGTGAGTCTCCAGAAAAAGGCAGAAACCAGTAGCCAAGAGCAGGAATGCCTAATTTCATATTTTCCTTTAAGAAATAAGCTAGAAAACTAGTTTTCTTTCAGTAGTATGGTTTTTAAATCAATATTGACCATGTCTTCACCTCCAAAGATTTCCTTGTTCCAAATAACATTACAGGATAGGAGAGCTAGATTTTCTCCTACAGCAGAAGGAGAATTAAGGTTGCAGAACCTGTTTTGTGCAGCAGTGTTGGCAAGCTTTGTAGTCATTACACCGCAGGAAGATTTAGGGAAAAAATGAAGAAAAGTGCTCATTTCTGGCAATAGGGAAAGTATTTTCTATGCTGAGCTTGTATTTTGAAACAAGGTATAAACAAATGCATTAAGAACCGCTCATACTTCCCTGCTGTGCAGGCTCCTTTTCCCAGACAGATAGCTTTCCCCTGTGGCTGTATAGCTCTTCCGGACAGGTACTCCAGCCACCTCCCCATTGATGGTCATGCCACTATAGGCTGGGCACAGCTGATAGCTGTAGTTTTTCATGTGGCACAACTGCAGCTGCTAAATGTATATAGACTGGCTATTGTACCCTTTGGGGTCCCTCTTTGCCACCTGAGTCTTTTTGCTGTCACTGTATCTTGGCTTGCCTGACTGCTTCTTCAGAACATGCCCTTTAATTGTGGTGACACCTAATTGTTGGGAACTAGATAGCCAAACACTGAGATACCAAAACTAAATAGGCAGATTTGAGAATTTAGGTTCTCCAGCTTAATCCAGAGATATCAGTGAAGTACCTGGCATCAGTGAAGTACTAAAGATTCCTGAAAGCACTAAAACTTTGTTACTGGCCATACTTTGTTGTCTCTTTGATTTTTCTAAAGTGATGTTCAGCTTTTTCTGCCAGTCACTCATTTTCCCATTAGCAGGGCAACTCTGTGTGTACTCCTGCCTGCCTTAGAAGCCAAGATGTACAGCAGCATGGAGCTACAGCTACTCCACTGGTAGCTGGGTGGCATGACTCAGAGCAGCAACACTGTGAGCTACATGATACTACCAATGTTAAATCAAACTGCATGTGGAGGTAGCATTAAAGACATTTGGGGCCTAATTCAAAACAATTGTGGTCAACTGGAGAGGAAAGGGTGTAGGGCTGGCTTCTCCCATCTAAAGCAACAACTAAAAGTAGGTATCACATGTTGTGGAACTGGAAGTATTCAAGGTAGAGGAACGTATTCGTGTGTTGTGAACAATATCAAACACTACAGACAGTTAAAATTCGCAGCTGAATAACATAGAATTCAGCTGAATATGTAGGCAACCTCTCTTCACCTTTCATTGCTGTTAGCTCAGGCCCCAGCTTGTCTGGAGAACTGTCATTTGAAAATATTAGGTATGCCCTCAATTTTGCCAAATGTCAGTAGTGTGGATCAACTAGTGAAAATGCTGCATCATTTACAAAGTGCTTAATTTCTCATTTGCTTACTACAGTATATGAATAAACATCAAACCATGGTCTACGCTGAAGGAAAACTTTCCCACAAATTCTGAACACTTCTAACCTGTATTTGTAAAAGAGATTTAAAAATCTATGTTGGTTTGTAGTTTCAGCTCTGAAGACATGTTACATTTGCAAAGTGTTTATCAGTTTATGAGACATTTCTTCAGTTTGTTTCCACTGCAGGATACTAACGTCTCTCAGGCTTTGTTAACACAAGGGTTTCCTTTCAACAGCACTGTGGGAAAAACACAGCTACATTTGAATATTGTCTATATGACAGCTTCCTCCGGCTCAACAGCTGACAGCTATACTGATTAAGAGTTACAAGTTCAAAAAAATCTCACAGTAGGCAAGGCCCTACTGACTTTAATAGAAGTTACTCAAATGATGACTACAAAATCAAGGATTATTTTCCCATATAAAGACTTGTTTAAGAAAACAGGTCTTTATAAAGACTTGTTTAAATACAAACTAAGTATTGGATTTTTTAAGAATAAGTTATCCAATTGACACTCGTGCAAAGTCAGAATCAATTATTCAAGAATTTTTGTCACTAAAACATTAAGTAGATTAGCAAAACAAAACCATTCATAGCTCAAGGTCCTTCCTGCCTGTGGTAGCTTTTAAACAAACCCATTTCAGAGTTTTGCCTTTGCACCTTTTTCTCTAGACTGATTAACCAATATTTGTTGTCTGTCGTTTTGCAATTTCCACTTCTTGGAAGATATGTAAATTGAGGCAACATCATTATCTTGAGCTTTGTATTCCCCTGAAAAAAGCACAAGGCTTACTGTTAAGGTTATGTGTGAAGACTCACCTTATATGTAAAGAGCTCAGCCTTCTGTCTTTGTTTTGATGTGGGTGTAGATTAAGCGTTTAACAAAAAGCGTTAGTAAAGTTCACACTACTTAATGCTTTTGTGAAGACTTGCTTAAATACAAACTTTATAAAATAAGATGTAATTCAAGCCTTCCAATAATCAAACATATTTTGATTTCTTATATAGTTCATTGACACTCGCCTGGGAGCCTTTGCTTAATTTAAATACTGCCTACATCAAAAAGGAGTCCCATCTTTTATAACTGAAAGCTTGGATTTTTTTCCCATCTCTATCAGTTGTTCTAATAAAAGACATTACCTCTCCCCACAAACCTTGCTTTATTATATTAAAAAGCATAGCAGAAATGGAAGGAATTCAAGAGAGATTATGGAGAGATTTCTGAATGACAGACCATAAAGATCAGGACTGGTTTAGGGAGGGAGCCAAACACCCGACAGAGGTATAAAAAAAAAAAAAAAAAAAAAAAAAAAAAGTAATTGAACACACCTGATTACCTCTGGCACGCTTAGAATGACAGAACAAAGGTTTTGCAACTAAACTGGAGAACAAAAATGCAAATACTTGCTTTTCATTGGAAAAAAGATTTTTTTCTCCTCTTTACTTAAAATTCCCCTGTCCTTATTGCACATTAACTTCTGGTCTCTTTTGCAAGAACAGATGAATTGTAGTAGTTGTCTTTTGTAAACAATTTGCAAAGTTCTACTAAGATGTCAAATTTAATTTCATCACTGAATATAGTCTTTCAATTGAGTTTTTTCAACCAATTTTTCAATTGGTTTTCTTTCAGCTACTACCTAAGATTTGCAGAAGGCCTAAAAGAAGAAGCAGTTTACGTTGTTCAACAGCAATCACATCAGAAGCTGGTTAAGAAGGAGCATGGAGAGGGCCTCATCCAATTCCATCTGCTGAGAGAAGGTTTGCAGTCTGATGAAATTTAGTATGACTATGTGGTTATAACCATCTGGCCTCCCCAGATACGGTGTATCAGACTGCACATCACAATGTGAAAAGAGAAAATATTCTTTGCTCTTCCTGGGTGCTGGCATTCTTACCCATATTTTCAGATACATACCTCTTGCCTTGTGCTCTGTTATTTGTTGTGTAGTCTATAGGATTTATACTTGGTAATATAAGGAAGAAGAGAAGGATAGAAAGGCTAATGACAATTGGTTTGGCCTTTCAGAAAACACTTAAAGTAGCCAAAACCAAGTAGCCAAACCAAATAGCCAAAGCAAGTAGCCAAGATGCCCTCTGAAACTAATTGCCCTGGAGATACATATAGAAAGGGCATTGTAAGTGCAAGACTACATAGATCCTTCAGGATGAACCTTTGTCAGCCATACTGATGATTGGCAGGTACATTACTCTGATCTGTTTCCTTGCAGCAGCTTAAAGCCTGGTGGCCRGATTAAAGTTTGTCTCACTGTATTTGTGTTGCATTGGGAATGCTGTTTGAATTAATTTTATCTTGGACATAGTAGGAGAGCATACAACATTTTCTTTGAAATGAGAGGGATTAAGTTTTACCAGGAAGCTTTTGTGATCTGAAAACTACTTGCAAGCTTTCATAATGCCTCTCCTTTCACGGTCAGATTACATGTCACTTTCTACATCTACATGGTTGTATCATTCATATAGCAAAGATACATAGGTAGGTCATCATGATTTGTAGTTAGGACATGGTTTTGGGACCCAGGAGCTCTTATTTTCCAAGACCAGCTCCACAACTGATTTCATGAATAATCGTGGGCAAATCATTCGGTCTTTCAAATTCAGTTGCTGCATTTATAAACAGGAGTAACATCTGAAGAGGTTATGCATGAGTCTTGGTACAGGAAGGCAGGCGCAGAATTTTCCTTATGCTAAAGGGTGGTTGACTTTTATATCGGATAAGTACTACAGGCAAAGTTGTTACAGACTGTGAACTCTCTGGAGTATCAGTGGGCTTAGATTTGGGAGTACCTGCTGACCCATAAGAGTAAGCAGTTCACAATTTTTCT
>NW_020451005.1:2304049-2330098 GCF_003343035.1 Apteryx rowi | reverse complement strand
TTTTCTTTTCTTTTCTTTTCTTTTTTTTTTGGGGGGGGGGGCTGTAATAGGCAGGAGAACCAATCTGGGCTCATCTTATTCACCCATTTGATGTCAATGGGACTGGTGACTCATAGAGCAGGAGTAGCAAAATGTTGCCTTATCAGGACATCTTTAAGGAGGACGCAAAGGGATTTCACCATTTCTAGCAGTGCTAATGCTAATGGCCATCATGGTGAATAATACTGCACATAGGGCTGGAAAAATAGAGGCATCTATTATTAATTTTGATTTACGAAGATATACTAAGTTAATTTTCATTATTTCTAACAGGGATGATACCCATAATTCCCTGCATTAAGATTAAACTGTTCCCATTTCCCCCTACAAATCTGTTCAGGTTTTTCATATTCACCAGGCTAAGCCTATCTGGTTAATTACACACCACTGCATCCAAATTACAGAAATGTTTGTTAAAAAAAACCAAAAAACAAAAAACTTCTCCTTTCATCTAGGGTATCCTGTGTATTTAAAATGTATCTTTGCAGAGCCTAGCAAAGCAAACACTTTAACCATTTAGTTGATATCATGAGTAATTAACTGTTAACAGTGTTCTCAGGAAAAGTGTGACATTTTGTTAATGTTCTACAGGAAAGTATAAATGTAACCAAAGGAAAAGTTTGTCTTGGGAATCACAGAGATAGCTAACACAGAAGAATAGAAGTAGATTGTGATGTGAGAGAAAAGGAAGTAAGATTAATTACTAATACATTTCCTAACATTCACCTTTGTAGTCTAAAATCTTGTGGTAACATCTCCTCCAGCCTGTGAAGAAATACAGGGCTCTRACTCCCTTGACTTTAGTGTGTTTGTACCAAAGATATGTTCAATGGATAGTGTTTGACGTTAAAATGAAGAAGTATTCCTCTTATGAGCTTTCAGAAGTAATTTCCTTTTCTAGCTGGATGATTTCCATTTGACCTATCCAACACAGAATTATTAGTATTTGGTAACTTCTAAGTGAGAACTCAGTAGTAACTGAAAGTAATATCTCTATTTCTCCTTTTGGAAAAGGATTATGACAAAGTGATACAAATCTCATATAGACAGCTTTTAAGTGCCAGGACAGTGTCTCATGAAGGAGAATGCTGCATATTCCAAGCAGGCCACTGATCTTATGTGTATTTCAGTTTTGCACTTCTGTTGGGCCTGGGTATCACCTCCCCAGGGAGGACAGCCTAATATTTGAAGAAGCTTTGAGAAGGGGGAGAAAATAATATGCATATCCTGGGAGGAAAGCAAAGAGAGTAGAGGAGAGGGAAAGGCAACTAACTGGAGAGAGTCTGAGAAGACAGTAGACAACATAGTAATTTGGACTGTTGGTATAACATTGCTCATGGAAAAAGCCCATGCTTTCATGTGATTGGAGTTGTAAGAATGATGACAAAGGACCAAATGTGATGTTAAAAAGGTAAACACAAAGCTCTGTCTGTGACATGAGCAGGTGCTTGCACTGGGGACGTGGGGAAAGTGGCTCCCCTGGGTGAGGGTGCAGGAAGGCCAGGAAAATTCTCTCCAGCCTTCTGGTTTTCCCTCCTCCTTTTCTGTCTCTCATTCTCTCCTCCTGAAAGTTTCCTTCCTTCTGGTGGTCTTGTGAATAGTGTAACATTTCTACAGCCCCCTGAGGATGGGTGGAAAGGAGGGAAATGGGGAGGAGGGGTGCGGCTGGGGCTGAGCTGCCTTCTGTGCATGCAGTGATGCTAATAGACTACAAAGAAACTGCTGCCTCCTGCCCTGCGCTCTTCCCTCTCCCCTGGCCAACAGCAAGCCGTGCCCATGTGCAGTGCTGCAGGCCCAGCAGTGCCTCCTCTTCTTGAGACAGCCCAGGCTCACCAGTCCGGGCAAGGCAGCTGTGGGACTGAGCTATGAGGAGCAAGGCTGTAGGGCAAGAGACAGTTGTCTCAGGAGGTGTCTTTGCAGGCAAAAGATGCAGATATTAGGGAAATGTGGGAAGGCCCCTGGAGGCAGTGCTTTGATGAGGCTCTGAGGAGTACAGAAAACCTGCTAGTGGTGCAAGGGGCCCCTACTGGAACATGGGGAGTAGGATTTGAAGAGCTTTGACTGGATGGAGCCTGCACATACTTTGCTGTACACTTTTTTATTCAAAGACTTGGGGCAGGGAGAACAGAAAACGTGTATTGTTTCACTCAAAGAACTGGGATACCTAGGTTGAGGCAGGCATGAAAATGAAGGTACAAATACATATTTGCGGGTAAGTGAATGGGAATAAGATAAAGGAAAAGGGGAAAGAATTATAGGAAAGGAGAAGGGAGCACAGTCAAAAAAGTTTGAAAACTGCTGTGTAACAGTGTGTGCAGCTCCAGTCCTGTGTGCATTGCTAGTATGCTGAAAGCAAAAACAGAACCAAGAATGATGACAAAAGCACAGAAAATGTGGACAATATCTTTAAAGAACAAACAGGAGGGGGAGGACTTCACAAAGCTGAACTGATTGTCATCTGCAAGTTGTATCACTTGAACTCCTGTCGTCTCTTGCTTTCAATGCCTGGCAGAGACTCCATTTTGGGAAGCAAGGCTGGAGGTAAAAAAATCACTGATTGGTAGCTAGCCTCTTAACTGAAAAAGTGGAGCCCTTTCCTCCTAGTTAAGAATGGAAGAAGGAATTCTCCCTGTCTTTGTTTCCCCAGAAATGATGTTTGGCCATCTTAAAACACTTGGAGATAAAACCTTTTATGTAAGCAATGCACCACTGTGACCTGCTGTCCAACCACAGTGAGGACTCTGACTTGATTGCAAAGTTGTGTCTTTTTGTGATACAAACTAGTTAGGAAGTACACTTCCCTTCCTTGTGAAACAGCTCAGTGAACAAATGCAGCTTTTTAGAATATGCTGCAAAACCTGAACTTGTGTTATTTAAGACAGATCAAATGGTTCACCAGCCTTTGTGGGCTGATGTGGTGTGGGAGCAGCAGCCAATGGCAGGAGTAGAGGAATGCTTTCTGCCAAATCCACCTAGTTTGTGAAACTGAAATCTGCATGATTTAGGCTCAGGAATGGTTAATTAGAACATCTGAAAGTTCCTCAAGATCTTTCCTTCTTACTGACTCAGTTTCTTTTCAGTTTGCAAATTGTTTTTCCCATCATCACTGATCTCTGACTCGTATTAGCTTTCCTATTGACTGTATCAGGTAGAAAAAGCAAAAGTATGATTCAGTGGATTGTCTCCTGCCTGTTGGTAAAATTGGGATATTAGCCTGTGGCACCTCACACTTTTTTGGAGTGCTTGTCTAGACTCGGATAAAAGATGATTTTAAGAATCTGTTAGCTAACTTCGACCTAATTATCTAATCCCATGAACTACTGTGCATGCTAATATAGTATATGCTAAGTATAGTTTGTCTTGTCAGTAACAAAAGTTTAGATTGTGTTAGAGTTCACTGGCTAATAGGTAATAAAGCAACTGCTGTATTATCACACAAAAGGCAAAACTGGACTAGTTTGGAGCAGATAATATAAAAGAGAGAATTTTGAATCTTCATGAGCTCCATGTAGTGGAGACCCAATTGTTGAAAATTTATATTTTGCTATCTTTATGACAAAAAATGTGATTCATAGTATTGCTGTCCTCTTTTCATCTCTGAGCTCTGTYGCTTTTTGTGTGAGCTCAGGATGGAAACAGAGGATCAACTGAGCTGCCCTAACAATTCATTGCCTGTGAAATGCAGCAGTCTCATTCTCCCTCCTCTACCCTTTCCATCGTTCTCAGCCATGGCACTGTTTGCCCCCAGCTTTGAACTATTTCTAACACATATTGCATGCTCAGATGCAATGTTCAGTTGCCAGCAAAAAAATAGACACTTTTTTTCATGGATTAGTTTTATGCTAGGTTAGTGATTTGAACTGGCTCAGGGAACAAGTCTGACAAGCTCCAAAGACAGAAACAGGTAAACAGTGTAATCACACTTCTGGGAGAGGAGCAGGGAGATGAGGTGAGCAGCAGTGGTGAGCTGTTAGATCCTCTTACCCTGTCTTGTGTAACTTCATTTCCACAAAGATGATAAACATTTTTGAAAGATCTAACAAAGCAAAAGTGTTCTGACAACAGCAGGATCCAAAAAGATGATATGTTGACCATTCTCTTTCAAGTCCCACTCACAAAACGAGCCCCATTCACACAGGTCATGAAAAGGCAGAAGGCTGTGTTGTGCCTGGGCATCTTGATTTGGTTTGAACATGTTGAGTTCCACTGGGCTTCTTTCTTAGGAGGCACAGAAAGCAGGATATCTCCCAAATATCATTTAACTGTGGCACCAAAATGAGACATTGCTCAGAGTTAACTGAGCAGATCTGTGACTTTATCTCTTTCCTATTACTGAAATAGTTAACAGTRTTGATGTGTAAATTATCCTCACTATGTGTTTATTAAGGAGCAGAAATCGTCTCTCCTGAACAAATGAGTACAGTCCACCCAAGGAGCCATTACACAAACACCCCAGGACTCGCTCCCGGCTTCTTGGTTGGCAAATTATATGCCCCACCTCTTTCTTATCAGACTAGGAGCTATATTTCATCTTCAGGAAAACTATCACAGACACAACAAAGCCGGTAACATTTGTAAGATAACTGCAATCCTTTCACCTAACATTCACTGTCAAAACATTGTTGGCTAACTCATTTTACAGTATACCAGTTTTCATACTTGCTGTGTATAGAATCTGCCACTGTGCGGATTTCACACTGGRTGTACTACATGGGCGTAGTAGATTTACAGTCTGCGCAGCCTGGCATACTTTCCAGTCATACTTGTCAGCTCAGTGACCCTGGCAGTCAAAGAAGACAACAGCAATGGGAATCTCTGACACTATTTGCAACTTTTGTACCCTTCCCAGTCTGATGAATAAGTACCTGCCTTTGGACTCCTGCAGTATGTCTGAAGCCAGTTTAACTGGTTCAGATATGGCATGGCCTGCTCTGCCAAAACCAGTAATGCCTGAGGCACCCAGGACAGCCTGTTACGCCTGTTGGTAGAGTAGAAGGTGCTTCATTCTCTCAATGACTTTTTCTTTTTCCATGCTGGATGATTCTTTTAAGATGGTCACTTACTAATTCAGATGCCATAGATTGTTTAATGACCATTTAGTTGAGTTTGAGACTGTTTTAAAACTTATGTTGCTTAAAAATATAAAATGTATCTGCATAAATAATGAGATGGATGGAGAGTTTATATTTCTTAGAGCTATCTACTATTATTGACTTCAACATAGAAATCAAGTGCCCATTTTCTGGCGCAATGGAGGAGGAAGCTCAGGGAGGGGAATATGCCATGGGGGAAGAGAAAGGTACAGTAAGCAAAATGCCTACAAATGTCTTTTTAATCATGGCCTCACTCATACCAGCATAACACACTGTTTGTGTAGCCTTGTTGTGAACCAGAAGGGAATTAATTGGCTTTAATTCTTTTACTTTCTCAGACTATGTTTTATCTAGATAAATCCTCTGCTCCCATTCGCAGCACAGCCACACACTCTGGCACAAGAGAAAGGGTGCTATCAGTGAAATGTTGGCAGGTGTAAGTGTGTTGTGGAGAGGGAGGTGATGGCRTATGCAATAAGCCGGTGTTGCTGTTGATACTACAGCCTGAGGCACTACTTCCRAAAAATGGAAAAGAGGGCAAGTGGAATATTTTCAGTGTGTCTGGTTATCCACTTTGCAGTGTAGGCCCACAGGCAAAACTGAGAGGACAGGATGCTGCAGCATGAGGTCAGGGACAGCCTCAGACCTCTGGCTAGCTGATGAAGTAAGTTATATGAAAATTTGGACAGCAGCTTAACACAAATGCAGTTGTAGGTGTAATGATGTTTTGAATCAAAACAAACTATCTCAAAATTTAAATCAACATCAAATGTTTAAAGCTATCATTCAGGAGAGAATTACTACTGGTGTAATGGTCCACATTTTTGAAATGCAGATCTGTGAAGCTCTCTGAAAGCTATTTATTTGTTGAGTTTCCTGTGAAATTATATGTGGCTCCTGAGATAGGGCTTTGATGCAAAATGTACATCAGCATATTCTTAACTTGTAGGTACGTGAATTGCTCATGGAAGTCTGTTGCTTACCTGCATGGCTGAAATAAGACACGGGATGTAGTTTCACAACATTTTTAGCTGACATAAACCAGCACTGCTGCCGCCAAAACAGCATAAGGATGCAGTTAGATGATCCAGCTAAGCCAAACTAACAGGTCACTGCTGCTGAAAGGGGACGGTTCTTCTGTCCCCACTGACCTGCATCCCTGCTGCTGGCTGTGCACTCCTTACACGGCTCTTGCACTGCCTGTGCTATGTGTCTGGCCCTTCAGCAAGCCATTTAAGCTCCCATGCAGTCAAAACACAGGAACCTAGTGGTTGCCTAGTGGTTTAATGAGCTTACTTGGCTCGCTGCAAGGTCACTTGAGTTTTAGAATTGGCTGCACACAGGAAAAAGGGCACGGCTCAACAGCTGCAAACAGGTGGAGAGAAGAGAGGGGAAGGAGGGTGTGCAACTGATGTTTTTGGCAGCGGCAAGCCATTAGATTGGCTCAGCTGCATCTTCTAGCTGCACCCAGAGCTAACCCTGCTGCAGTTCCACCTGGCTCTTGCCTTCTGCTTCCCCACTGCCTCCCTCCTTGTGCCAGCACCAGCAGTTGCAGAGCCAGCTGATGAACTGTTCTAGGGGTCAAAACCAAACCAAGAAAAACACTGCTTAGTTTTAACCAGGATCAGCACTACAAATGAGTGCAATGGGGACAGGAATGAGTGGGGAATGGAAGTGGAGGGAAAGGTTTGGGGATTTTTCAGTGGCAGTGACCGTGTAAGGTGTTAGTGAAACTACATCCCTGGAGGTCTGGTACTGTGGTTGAGCCCTAGGCAATGAGCCGTAGTGAGTTTCTAGAGCATATTTGCATGAAGCTCCAAGGGGAAAGGCAGTGGATTTCTCTGCTTCACATTTTGTTCTCTCACTTCTTCCAAAGGGTAACTTGACACAGTTAAAACCCAGTTATCCATTACAGGCAATCCCACATTTCTCTTCCTATTAAAAATCACCCTGTGATTTAGTAAGGAATGTGTAAATAAATGACATTGTCAAATAAGTGAAAAAAATGCACTGGCTTTGGATTTTTGAAATATATCTGAGCTGTTTGGTTGCTAGATATTTGTTTTAAAACATAGCAACTATTATTACAACTGAGACAAACACAACATGATGCCAAAAAATAAAATGGATTCACTGTAGATATTGCATTTTTAAGTTCCAGCTAGCCAGGCTGTCTGTTTTCAGTTCCAAATCATCACAAAATAAACAGATTTAACTTCTCAAGAAATGTTGGATTTACTTGAAAGAACTATGTAGATATTAAGAGGTTGTTGGATGTGTTTTAGTGTTGGCTTTAACGGCTGAAGTTTAAAAGCTTGAAGTTTAGATTACATGAGGCTAAGGAGTGTAGAGAAAAAATGGAGAAGCTGCAGGGATATGTGAATGTAATCCATGCATTGACTGCAGAGCTGCGTACACTCGCTCGTTCTTAAAAGTGATCCAGATAAGCTACCTCACAAAGAGGTGTAATGACATGACTGAGGAGACAGTAAAGTGTAGGAATAAGGTGGTGCAGTTGGGAAGAGGAATGGGGTAATAGCCAGGACCCTGAAAGAAATGTTTGTATAACCATAACCTGAGGGGATGGTGGGCTGCAGTCAGAAAGGGAGAAGGAGTGGTGGTGTGGAGGGCAGGAGCAGAAGTGATACATTAAGCCTGCCACTGAACACTGTGTTCAGTGAAACCACACCCCAGCTGCACCCTTGTTTACAAGTATTTAGAATAACAGGTCTTCTGTTTACTGATGGCAAAAAACTAGCTGTGCCTCTTTACTACAACTCAGTGAATAATTCACAATAAAAAATGAAACCAACTAATGTAGCCTTTTCTGGTTCTGTGTGTTGGTTTGTTTCCTTTGACAGTTAAAATTATTCTTCAACATTTTATGCACATTTATAATGCTCTTTGATAATTGTTTATACCTTTGTTGAGCTGGCTGTTATTGGCCAGGTAATGCTGTTTTAAGGTGCTGATATTTCTTCTGTCACACCTATGCTTGGATGTGAAAATAAACTCAGCTTCTTCGGGTGTTCCTGCAGGACATTGAGCTTTGCTTTCTGTATATATTTGTATACAAGAGGAGCTTCAGTGTTCATGGGAAACAAAAAGAAGGGTCAAGAAGAAGGAAGAAGAAAATCCATTTTGAAATTTAATTCTACTTTAGATTTGTATGGGCTTTTTCTGCAATATTCACTTTTCTGCCTTCCTTTGCTCCATGTCATCTGCGACACCAACTGAATTTCTATGTTTCAAAGCTAACACTCAGAATCACTGTCTACGTGAGTTCAGAGTAATTCAAAGATGTGTTTTATGAGGGTCAGAGCTATAGATTTCATTGAGTGAGATGCAAGAAATTATTCTAAGTCAATCAAAATTTGGTCCAAGTGAGCCCAAATCCAGACTATTCATTCTACCCCAAGACTTCATCCATCACATCAGCTTAAGCCAAGCTGGCCATATACATAGATTTCAGTGTGCTATAAAAAGCTTTTAGAAATGGACCATCTTTGGGCAAGGTCCACTCTGTTATAAGAAGCAAGAAGAGAAGAGCTTTTTCACAAAGGAAAGAAATATCAAGTGGTAGGCTTATACCATTATATTACTACTAATAATGATGAAAATAATACTGCATGATATTAGAACTATTTAGAAAGCATATCCTCAGTCAAAACAGAAGTGAACATACTGATTTCCTTCAATAAGGCTGTTGGATTACTTCAGACTCTATCTGCTCTAGAGAATTTATCTCTGCCAGTGTTTGCTACCAGGCACTTCCCCTCCCTGTGCTCTGGGGAACTGAGGTCCTCAGCTCTATGGAGTAGCCTCCAGGCTCATTTCTGGAGGGCTGTGCCTATGGAGCAATGCCCAGCACTGCTTGCCAAGGAAGGGGCCAGGGTGCTGTGGCCTGGTGCTGCAGGCCAGCCTGTACCGGTTTGGCCTCTGATCGGGCCAGTGCCCTGTTGAGTGGCCTGATCCTGACTGAAGTTTTTTGTGCTCTGAGCAGCAGGGTGCTTGCCTCTCTGTATTTTCCAGCGCCCTTACACTGTCCATTCAGACACTGCAGTGGAGGCCCAGCTACTTCCTCCTGAGCTTTTTCTGGGATCATTCTGGACCTGAAAGTTTCTGAGACATTACAGAGACCACTGTTGTTCCTGAGCAATGGCCTTTCTAGCTTATCCAAGGTAGTGGCTCCATGGCAGTCTAAACATATCTTTCTTATGCTGCACTCCTACCTTTCTCTTTTGCACTAGTGCTTGCATTTGTCTGAGCTGTTTCATTATGTTAATCCTCAGCAGGAAACAAATTCAATTAAAAAAACAGATAGTTTTCTACCATGTAAGGAGTATTTTATCACCTCTCACATCTGTCACTGCTACTTTCATTTGCTTTGTTTCTACAATTCCCTTCTCTGTTCTTCTTACTGTATGAAAACATTATTTGCTTGCTTTAAGTTACAAGTCATATTGGTGGCTATACCGGGGGAATCACATGGAATTTCATCACCTTCCCTAATGACTATAAATTGAGGTTGACTTTTTTGTTTATGTCTGCACATGCATGCAATTTTTTWAAATTTGATTATGTATTTATAGTTTAGTGTCCTTATATCTTTTAGTACATTAAAATTACATCAGTTTGCACTACCCATTTGGAACATYGCCTTTTTTACCTAAAATATAGTTTGATAAAGTATAAAAGAATATAAAATTTTTATGAATTGAAAGTGCAACTGTTGTTCAAAATGAGAGCAAAGGATATTGAATTTTGGTTTGGCTGAGTTTTTTATGCCACCTTAGAATATAGTTTAAGAACAACTCCCATATTTTTCAAGCATGGGGCAACAACATAAAAATATCTCACTGGCACCTGAAGATTTAGAACAGAATTATTCAAGACAATGGTATACTTTAGGTATTTTAGTACTTGTGTCATACGTGTTGCTGAAATAAAGGCATGTTACACCCGTGCATTTTCATCACCTTGTCATTTAGGCTGGACCATAACATAACTTGAAATGTTGCAGGCAGGGGAAATATAACACACTGCTGATTTCACTAACTTGCATGCTACATGCTGAAAAATGTTGGCACTCCTGTTGAATAACCCTGCCTTGCCTGTTTCTATTAAGGCTTCCCAGTTTAGTCTTTGGAAGTCACTAGTGATGTTGAAAATGATGAAGAATCACTGAATTGCTGTATGAGCTACATCTGTGAAAATCTCTCTGTCCTCTTACAATCTGTTCCCACTGCTGCTTTTGCTCACACATGGTGTTGCAAGGCAATTAAAATAAGAGTTTATTCATTTTGCTCATCCCAGAAGTATGAAGTTTCATAGATGTATGCCAAACTTATTGTCTCATCTACTGTAGTTCTGTTTACCCATGTTTGGAAGTTTCAGAGAACTCATCAGAGGAAAATAGATATAGTTTTTCCATTACATAATGGAACAGGCACAGTATTGGACCAATATTCTACCTGTCACAAAGTGGAAAAATATACCTGTGTCCTAATGTAATATGTTTGTTAGTTTAAAGACCTAAGTCCTTCAGGGAGTGTCACAAATCCATATAATGTCCCCTTGTGCTAGATTTTTGTATTTCTATCTCTGATTTAGTTGACAGATGTGAAAAAAGTATACAGAGCCAGATAACTCCCTCATAACTACACAGCTGCAGATGTTGAAGAGAGCAAGTTATTCTGGCTAAGGTCAGTATTAATTTATGCTCAAAACTTTCCCTCCAGACATGCCATTTTTTGATGGTATAATATATCTTACTGTTATTCTGTGCTAATCCCTCCCACACTGATCAAACTGCTTCCCCATCTGTGGCCTCTTCTAGCATAAAGATGTAAAGCACTCAGATTGCAGTATTTGCTTTCTCTGGGAGAGAGAAATAGGTCTTAATTTGCAGACAAAAGCAACAGTAGGTTAAAAATGTCTTAAGACAACAAAATTTCAAGGCTTTACAATATCTTTCATATATGAGAGTTTGCAAAGGTTGTTTCTTCTCTACCTTCATCTTGTTCTTTCTGCTCAGAAAGGCAACACAGTCTTTGGTGGGGGAGAACAGAAAAAAAATCTGTTTTGCTTTTGTCACTGGCCAAATTCTGAATTTTCACTTCTTTTTTTCCTCTCTTTGATCTGTTTGAAACTCTTACCAAATTCCTACTCTGCTATGAACCCAGGTTTGGCAGAACCACAGGTTTAACTTGGTATAATATAAACAGATAGTGCAAAATGTAGTGCTGTTTTATAGTCAAATTGGAATTACCTAGTGGTCATTCACTGTGGGGTTACATGTGGTTACCTAATGCTTTAAGATTTGAGGTGATTTTGCTAACTGGGCAGTTTAAAAAAACTGTTTTTAAACTATAGACTGACTTCATTCAGCCTGGACAGCTGCCTTTCCCATAAAGGAGAATCTTAGTTTTAATTTTTTTAAATATGTTTAAAAAGATTTTAGATTAGTCATTCAGAAGACTTAAAGCCTCTTCTACTCTTCCTCTGAGCTTAATAGGAATCTTTCCACTTTTTTCAAACACCAGTGGATGTTAAAAAAGAACAAGTAGCTGGCCTTTGAAGGGAGGGCTTCAAATGCAACATGGAACATTGCAGGCATGTGCCTTTTTGCTCTGAAAAGGAGTGTTCATTCAGGACTAAGTCCTTATTTATAAATTTTAATGTGATACTGCAGGTTTAAAAAAAGCAGTGTAGYTCTAAAATTGGGATATCTAACAATTCTAAAGGACCTGATCTCTGTAAAAGCCGCTGGAATAACTCCCACTGATTCCCATTGAATTAAAATCAGGTCTTAAGGAACACCAACTTTAGTTGGCTTAACTTATAAATACTCCCTTAATACTAAGCTTTCATACGGGAAATAATATGTATTTTGTATGCTTTTGTATTTGAGCAAATAATAAATGAAAGTTACTTAAGTAAAAATGGCTTCAGTGGCAAGTATGCTCTCACTATCCCAGTCCTCCAGAGCATGGACCCGGCCGAAGCGTGTCCCAGTTCCCTATCAGCTAAGGTGTGCGTGTTTCTCGCCCTGTAGTGAAAGACACAGTGGGAGCCTGATGAATGCCCATGTCTCACTCTGATGTGAAGCTGAAATGTAGTTGGGATGCACATCCAGGAATTTGGGAGTATTCTGGGAACTCTAGTTTAGGTATAATTATTGTGATCTTTAGATCTTTAGTAAACTAGCAAGTTAATTGAGTGTTTTTAGTATGGTTGTAGCCTTTTGCATTCTTTGGATTTTGTTGTTTAAACTTATGTTTTTACTAAAAAATACTTTTAAGTTACTCCCTAGGTTGTCCTCAATTTTTATTAATGTGTCTCCACTCCTTATGCCAGTAATTGCATTCTCTACCTAGAGGTGCTACTCTGTCAGTATACATGCAYGGCCCCTTAAAGTCCCTCTTGTTTATTGCCTACAGCACACACTTCAAACTCATCTCTAGTAATTCACAGATGATCTCTCGGAAAAGCTGCCAAAATTCCAGGAACGCTTCAGGATGGCCCCCCTTACTTGTTGTACACAGTGTTTAATAGTGAATCCATTTCATAAATACTTGCCACATTTTTTCAGTTGTGCATCATCCACCTGCTTTGGAAAGAAATCTGAAGTGGAGCCTGCTGTTTCTTTCGCGAGAAGAGTGTCTTAGCCCCCTTGCTATCTCACAAGGCCAGCAAAGAGTCAGGAGCAGTCATTCCAGTTACCATGTTTCGTAGGTGCCAAATCTTGAGCTTCAGCTCTCTAGCACTAAACTGCAGCATGCCATGGATCTCATGCCAGAATTAGGGTTGCCCATTCATAGTATAGACATGTCTTCTATGTCTGAAATTATGTCTAAGTAAGAACTGGAGATAAGACAGATATTGGCAAAGTGAGAGAGGAGAAGGGAATTTATACATTTATTAGTCATGTTATTGAAGAAAGAGGGAAGATTTTATCATGTCTGTCTTGCTGAAAGTGAGGCTCAGGCTTCACATGATCTGCTGGTAATAGTGTGTAACTGTCATTACTTCCCTGTGTGGTAGCGCTAGAAGGCAAACGTCACTTACTTCACTATAAGGAGGAAGAAAGTTCTGTCATCGAGGTGTTGGCTGTATGTATGACCACTAGGTGAGAATTAAATTGTCTTTTGTTCTAACCTTTCATAAAACTTGACTAGGGGCAAACACAACGTTAATCTAAGTGGGGATGGGAGAAAAATAATGTAATGCACACTCTGCTGGGCCAGCCAAATGAGAGGGCTAAAGTCCTCTTAGGTACCCTCTGCCCACTAAATGTGTACCTGATAATTAAAGTATTTATTGTGAATGAGATAAAGATCAGTGGTGGAAAGAGAACTACAGCATTCCTGCTTATGGCAAACCCTTTAATGGAAAACAGTGGAATTATTAAATAATAGGTTATGTTGTTTTCCTGGTAAGAGGAGCACGGTCCCTTTAAAAGCCTTGGACTCCTTTCCTAAACATTGTTGCTGAGCTGCGCCCCACCCCTGCATAAGCAACACCTGCATACCTGCTTGGTAGCTTGTACACCTTGATAACGTGTTAGCGGAGTGGTCTAGATTAGTGAAGTTTAGTCATCCATTTTATGAATGTAAGGACGCTGACCTATCATTTGCCACATCTCCAGTGATGTTATAGCTTACCGTGGTTCTAATGTTCTTTTTGCTGCATTTGTGTTCTTGGTAGCCACTGAGCTGATGAGTTTTTAAAAGAAAAAAAAAGACAAACACCCACACCCTGAAGCACATACGCAAATGAAATATCCTAGCAAGAGGAATACCAAACAATTTGGGATTGTTCAGCGTTATGAAAGCTGCATGCAACAGTCTTCTCAGTAAACTGATAGTGTTTCAGAGTGGTTTCTCAGTGTTGATAGACTGCTTATGACATATGCTAAGCTGAATTGGGGGTCTGTTTAATTGCCCTGGATGTATAGAAATGTGTAACACTTCCAAGAATCCTCAAAGTACAGATCCTATGGGGGTCTAAGGGGGTTTGGTGGATTTTAAGGACGAGTGAAGCATTTGGGAGTGATACAATATTTGAGGCTTCTGGATGTCTTTCTTCACCAGGCTGTGTATGCTAGTATCCCTCTAAGGAGAAATAGTTAACTTGCAGAAAAAAATGCAGAGAATAATGTTCTGTACCTCTTGACACTCATGTTATTGAAGTACCAAAAGAAGGGACCAGACCCATGATCTCAAGAGCAGTTGGTTTACTAATAGTCTTAAGGCTACTTTCAGCCCTTTCTGCTTGTAGTGTGGAAGGGGTGTCACGCATCACTGCTGCACTCTGATGGTTTTCTGCTTCTCTAGGATCCACCAAAGTAGAGCATACATCCTCTAACAGACATTTGGGGTCCTTTGGCACACTCAAAATACAGACAGTGTAGGTTAAGGTCACTTTTTTTCTTGTTCATTGAATTGGAGGAATAGAGAACTCAAGGCCATTGAATTTTGGGTTTTTTACACATTTAAAAGTGTTATTGAGTATATAAGGTACTCCCTTCTTATGATGAAGAAAATAACGAGGTCTCCATTAGGTGAGAAGGAGAGAGAGAGAATGAAACATTAGGAGCAGAACCAGGGAGGTAAATATTCAGAGAAGAAGAATAATCACAAAGGGCAAGAGGCACAAGGTTGGCTGCAGAAGCAGGTGAGGGAGGAACAACCCTGTGGGCCTAACTGGATGAGGACAGGAGGAGGCAGAGAAGATGACTGACTGAGAAAAAAATGAAGGCATGTGTGTGCCCACCAGAAGCTGCACAAATATCAGCCAGGGAGGTGAATGTAAGGAGCTGCTCTTACCATGCCTTACAAGATCAAAGAGCAAGTGCAGTGTTTTTGTGCATGTTTGTATAGTGTGTAACACAATGCAATTCAAGTCCTGATTACAATTAAAAGATAGTGGAGACACAATTAAAAAGCATCACGTACAGGCCCCAGTAGGAAAGACGAGACTTGGCAAACCACTGGCTGACCTAGTCTGTCACTCCTTATTTTGTTCCCATTTATTCATCATAGAGCTAATTAGTGGCATATTATGGTACTGAGGTCATTAAGGCTTAGACTTCTTTGTATCTTCTCCAGCTAGTTTTAAAACTAACCAGAATGTTTTGGTGCCTTTCCCTATTGCAGACAATGCCACTGTATTCAAAACCCCTTTGCCCTTTATTTTGGCATTTGTCAATTGTTGCTGCCGTTAGTAGGGCTTCCTTTTAGAATAGTGCAATGGCTGGAGATTTCCCCGTGTCCCTGTGTCACATGTTGTTGTTCTCGGTTTTTGTACTGTAGTCCTTGCCTGTAGTAGGTGGGAACAGTACACAGATTCTGCCTCACACAGATCACTTCAAAAGGACCTCATGCTCAGTGTCTGCAGATTAAAAACTGAGCTGTGCGCTAGAGAAAACTCCACAGATGACAGACAGCACTGGAAAATCAAATCAGCTTTAAAGAGAAGCACATAGTGTTTAGCTGGCTCTGCACTGATAACAAGCATTTACAATCACTAGATCATGAGAACCGCACCATGCAGAGATAATTGTCTGTTATAAATGGCACTGTAGTACCTAGGAGACCAGTGATCTGTCTTTAACATGATTATACACCACAAATCAACGATAAGGCAGGCATTGCTTCTCTGGCTCGCTTTTGTCAAAGACRAAGGAACATAAGGCAAGGTAAAATAAAAAGCAAAACCAAGCAAGCACATAAAATTTGAATGTTTTTCAGCCTAAAATATCTGGAAACTATTTTTTTTTAGACTGATAGGGTAATACACATCCAAACAGCACAGACATACAAAGAGTGCGAGGTTTGTGAATTCATTTTTGGCCTCAGCGATCGCCCTGCACACTGTGAGCGAGATAGGAAAGCAGTGTCCGAACCATTTGCAATTATCAGAATTCTCATGAGCACTTTCCTCTTGAGTCACTGCGGGCAGTTTGGTGTCCTTGCTAAATTTCAACTTGTTAATTACACTGTAACTCTAACTACTTAGTTCCCCAAGAAGCATAGCTGTCACTGTCTTTAATTATTTGGGGATAAAACTTTGCATGTTTTTTGGGACATGACAGTTATACATACAATTTTACGTGCATATGATGTTTTATGGGCAAAGAAAAGATACAGTATTTGAACCAAGGAGCTTAAAATCAATGTAAGAATGAAACCACATTAGAAATGACAACTGATGCTAGTCAACAGTATCTGGGGAAATGAGTTGAGTGGAGGGTTGATAAGTGGGGGTGTGAATAGACGGGTGGTGTGAATGTGAAGGAAAAGGAATATATCTGTAAAAGAATAGATTGTGTAATTTTTTTTTATTTTGCATATGTTTTGCTAGAAAGCATTTATGATGTTTGTAGTCTTAAAGCAATTTAAGTTTCTCTCTTTTGGTGTCCTAATGTTGAAAAGCTTTAAAGAAGGATTTTTAAAAGAGAGGGCAAGAAAGTTGTATCGGGATTATAAGAGCCAAACAAGCTTCTTTTCTCCATTTATGTTGTCTCTGAATGCCATGTCTGTAGCAAAAAGAAGAATGATTTATTTAATTACTCACAAGGCGTAACTGTAATCTTATTTCTCATCTGAAAAGTGAGAAATACGGTTCCAGCAGTCCAGTGGCCCTCAGACACGACAGACTAGGGACCTACCTGGGGTACTCAGGCATTTGAGAATGTGGCCTGTATTTGGAACAGTGCCTCAGCAGTTCTGTCAGCTGAATCCTAAACCATCGTTTCTTACAGTATCTGTGTTTTCCCTAGAGTGCAGCTCATCTGAACACTGACCAAGCTTGACCTATTTTGTTCAAGATTTGATGAGATCACAGTGCAAGATTGCCTTACTGCAGGCCATAAATTGTTATACTCCTCCATCTGGTTGCTCTCTGACAAGCGTGTGCTTTGCTTAATGAGGGTGATATACTCTATCAGTGCCATCTTCTAGGTGCTGAAGCCCTTAGGCACACGAGCAACTCTGTGCTATAGGGTTCATGTATGGTAAGGCTGGACATTGCAGAAGCTGAACCAACTGCACATTGGCTGTAAGGCCACTACAGGTTTTCAGCTAGAGTAAGGCAGTATTGCTCTCTCTTGCTATCTGCAGTTATCTGGGGGCTTTCTGCGGTGATCTCCACACAGAGAATTTGATGCTTATCYGTAAAGGTCATACTTTTAGAAACCCAGATAAAATGCTTTACATTGAAAACTACTTTATGCTTCACTGTCTGAAGAGGCACACATAAGTGCCTTCTTTCTGCATTGTACTCTTTTGCCATTTTAAAGAGTTATGGACTGAGGGATTTAGAAAATTATTTTCCTAAGTGTTGATAAGTCATGAAGTCTTTTTCCTTCTTCTCCCTGACACCTCTACTACAGCAGATCTTTGGATACGCATAGCATGCTTTGGTTCTTTAGATTATATTATTGGTAGACTGAGATCATCACCTATGATTAAGGTTGTCCTGTACTTCCCATATCAAGAGCATATTGATTTTACATGTTTAGAACTTCGTCAAACATTAAGTGTCCTAGGTGTGTGCCTCAGGCCTAAATAAGTGTGGAAAATGTCAGTCAAGCAGTTCAAGTATTTCTGAAAAAAAGATAAAGACTAACAATTTTGTTGTAAGTACTGAAAATACTAAAGAACTTTTTTTTTTTTGAGAGAGAGAGGCTCTGGTGCTTCTGTCCACTCAGGAAGAGAAATGAAATTTGGCAGGGAGAGACGAATTTTGTGTCAAGAGATGAACTACAAGCCATAAGCTACCCTCAGTTAAGTCTTAGTTTTGCAACTAAATATTGCAAAGACTTTTCATATTGGCTAGCTGCAGCATGAACTTGAGTTTGGTTCTTCCTGGAAGAGTAGTCCTGCAGTACCTATGGACTTGTCTGTGATTTTGCCTGGAGAATCTCTCTCATGTCTTCCCAACAACTGAATGCTAACAGTCAAATTACTTGGAGGATAAAGCTATCTGATTCAAATGCAGAAACAATAGATGCAAGGAGCATAGTGGGGGAAAAGGAGTTGGGAGGGTTATTAGATTGGGGCTGAAGGAAAAGAGATGGAAACTAGAACTGGGCTTTGAGCATGACTGAGACCACATGAGTAATGAGTCATGGGGAGCTGGAAATAACTGGCTGGTGAAAGGATAAAGAAAAAAATCAGGGGAAAACTGAGACTACAAGGTAGTGAGTTTAGGACAAGAATTTAGAAAGTAAGCATTTGCAGGAATGGGAAGCTAGTAGGTAGGAAAAAAGAGATTACATGGGAAGCCAGAGAGCAAGATTGTGATCAGCACATAGAATGAAGGAAAAGTGGGGAGAAAGCAAAATAGATTTGATTATAAACTCAGGCTCACAGGGATAACCAGGACTGGCTGGGCCCTACAATGATGAGAACCATAAAGCCTATTATTAAATTAATAATTGGATCTTCAGAGTAGTATTTGAATAGCATGCAATAAATAAGGCTGTGGGACATGCAGTAAACAAGGGAGAAAACGAAATCACTATCCATTTTCTGACCACTATTTGTTCTGTTCTTTGAACGAGACAGGAATCTTTTGGAAGAAACATAGGTGAGCACTCAATTAAAAACAGGTATCAAGATGCACCTGAACTGAATACTTAATTAAGATTATATCAGCAACATTCATTTTGATCTTTCACAACTTTTAAGTGTTTGACTTTGCAATTTTTACTTACAGTGAGGATTTACAGATATGATTTGTGCAATAGTATATAAAGTTTAGTCAGAGTTGTTTTTAAAGATGATCGACTTGTATGTCAAAAGTTTGGTTATTTTGGTTCAAGAAAGAAAATAGTGGAGTTTGAAATAGGTCTTAATGCTCTTGTCATATGGACAACTTTTTTCAACACTCTGTGTGACTGCCAGGATGTTTGAAACCTACAAGATAATTTCATCCCTAAAGTGCAAACAGAAACTAATACAATACACGTACATATATTCCCAGGACCATCTGTTACTGAGAACTCACTAAGAACCCATTGCATTGGGAAGACTAATTAAATACTAATTTACCTACTGTGCAGTTAAGTTTCTTCAGCATCTTAAGCAAAGAGCAAAGGAAGACTCTGGAACTGGAAAGAACAACACACAGTAATGCAGGCGTACTCTGTGCCCTAGCAGATGGGCTTCTTTAYGCCAACTGAGTGCAATTCTGCCTTTTGAAGAATCAACTATTAATTTTTTGACAGGGATCCTTGCAATTCTTTAGCCTCTGTCAACTCATGAACAGTAGAACAACAACAGTGGGGTTTTTTTTACAACTTAATGCAGTGTCTAGCAGCTGCCTTTTGTCATATGCAGTGATTCCACAAGCTCACTGAATTCCCAAGTCCTATTGCTCTTTCTCCTAGCGTTCTGTGTTCATCAGTGAGCCCTGTTCCTATGCTCAATGTAGCTCTCCTAAACCCACATTTGCAGTTGTGCTCAAAATGAAAGAATTCTTCCTTTCTTAAAAAAAAGCCAGCTAAGTTTCCTTAYGCCACAGTTTCACAACCACTTTAAATTGGCAGAAGTCAACAACACTGTCAAAAAGGTAAGTTTGGCCCTTTCTCCCACCTCAGTCACTCATTCCTGCCCTGTACAGGATGAGCACAAGGATTTGGACAACCACACAGTGAACCAGATCAGGGAACTGATCCAAGTTAATTTTAACTTGGCCACCAAAACATTTGTTGTTCCCAGCCAGATCAGTTCCCTAGGCCTGTTCATTTTGCAGCTGCACAAACAATTTTGCCAGCACAAAGAGGGTGGGTGACATGGGGATAAGGATGAGCAGCCATTGTGGAGTAGGGAGGGTGGGACCATTTCACTGCTGACTTATGCAGCCAAAAGTGACACTGAACTCTGACAATGTGAGTTAGACTTGCATCAGTTTAAAAAAATTGAATAGAAGCTTCTAAATTACATAAAATTTATTATAGGCACCATTTATATGGGGAATAAAAATGAGACATGATGCCTCACTCTTTTATGATGCTTTTAATCATTATATGAAATGGGCTCATTATTTTTTCACAAAATATCAACAGAACGTGGAAGCAAAGGGGTGTATTTGGATGGAATATGTGTGATTTTGTTGCTATTCCAATGGTGTAGCATGCACCATTGTAGCCTCCCCTTTGGTATAGAGAAAGCAAGAGATCTCTGTATGCAGGCAGTTACCGTGGTTTGCCCAGCCTTCATCCATTGCTGCAACCCAGACCAGCCTCAAGACCTCTGTAACCCCTGGGCCCTCGCGCAGCTATATGAGTGTCCCACTGCCTAGCCCCACCTGGAAAGCTCAGACAGACAAGACAGCCACTCCACAGCGCTGGCCAGTAGTACGCTGCTCCTACTCACCATCAGCCACTGGGTGCGGCTCTGTGACCCAGTAGTAAGAGCTCTGGATTGCCAAACCACTTTTGATTTCTTTTCTCATAGAGCTATTAGCTTTAATTTTTGTATCTGCCACCTGTCTGAATAAATTTTAATGTATCATTCTCTGGTGGTTTTTGCAACAAGATGTAACTAGGACAAAGACTGTAAGAACTTGAAAATAGTAATTAAAATGGGAGATAAGATTAATCTTAGTGGTGTCTTCCAAAAAAACAGTAATAGAGTTAGGTTATTCCAGTTATGTACATGTTTTTAAGCTGAGTGACTGAAGAGAATTTTAATTTTAAAAGGACCAGTAATTTTTGGTTACATAGAGTCCATTATGTGTTACTGACGTCATCGTGGGGAGAGAGTGAAACTCTCTTCAAAAGCTTCTAAATGGACCCAGGCAAGATCCAAGGCAAGAATTTCATTCTCCATAAAGTATAATATTTTTACGGTATAGTGGGCAGCAATACCACACTTAGTGGCAGTATGTGATTTGCTGTCAGAATAGAGTGCAACCTAATATCCTCCCTTCTTTACCAGTAATATAACACTGCTGGAGCAAAGTCCTTACATCAGAGTTCATAGAGAAAACAAGCAATAAAGGAGATAAGGGAGTGCCCTGCTTAGTACCTTGTTTCTGCCCAAAGCTTTTTGATTCATAACTCTTAATAAGTATCTTGGCAGCTTTAGCTGGGTACATTAATCTTAGGCAAGTAATGAATTTTGGTCTGAATCCCATCATCTCAAGGGTAGAAAAGATGAATGACTACTCAACCTGATCAAAGACCTTTTTGGTATCTACAGATGGATTTACTATAGAAACCTTATTTATTGTAACAGAGGGAAATACATGCAATAATCTTACAATATTATCAGTTCCACATTTATTCTATATAAATCCCAGTTTATCATGGTGGGCCAGTTTAGGAAGAGTTTCCAAGTTAAGGAGTGAAATGGGTGTTCTTTGTTCTTTTGCATACAATAGTGTATCAGGTGACAAAGGCAGGTCCAAAATGGACATTGGGTGATACAGAGACAAACTCATGAAGGGCTCGTTTTAGTAAATGGCTGGACACGCCAGAGCAGGAGCATAGAGAGTCCTCACATTACAACTCCTGGCTTCAAGGCCTTTCACAACTGAGTTGCTCTACATTTATGTGTAATATACAGTGTCAGCTCAAAGCTTCTCTTCAGCATATGCAAAATTGAATCTTGGCAATCAAGAATGTGAGAACAGATCAACTTCTAGCACAAAACAGTTTGCTTTGGCTTCTGATGGGGGCAGGCAAAAATCACTTCTGTCGGCATGGCATCAGAGCAGTTCCTCCAGGCGCCAGCCTCCTTGTCCTGCTCAGGGGGCCACCACCCCGCCAATTCCACGTCCCCAATAAAGTGCTGCTGAGGGCCGACGTGGGCCTCTGCACCAACCCTGTGCTGCACCCCGAACTGCCAAGGCACAGCGTACTGCTACTGGGGAGCAGGGGAGGCGAAGGGGCAGGAGGTGAAGAGAAGGGTCGCCCCCTGGCCCCCGGCCCAGGCTGCAGGGCACCCRCCTGGCTCCGCCGGGCAGCGCCCTGGGCCGAGGGGCACCACCAGCGTGGCTTTGCCCCAGCTACCATTTTGCTGCCCCCTTCAGCCTGCCTCTGCCTACCTTACCACCTCTGTTGTTACATAGGACCGGGATATTGAGGCTGGCTCAAAGGCAAATGCCTTTCTCAGCACGGGAAATCAGCTGGGAAGTCTGTGCTGCTGTGGCTAGGCAGTTCCCTGTCTCCAGATGGATCTGGGAAACCGTATGAAGCACGGCAGTTATGATGACCTCTTAAAAATACTTTTTACCTTCTCCCACATGCTGTCTTCTGCCTGAGGCATCTTTCCCAAAGAGGTCTGTGCAGCTGCTAAACAGTCCACATATCCTATTTTAGTAAGGCTGAAGTGGCAGGCTTGTTTAATACCTCACCTATTCAAAGAAGACGACAAGTCATGAAGGATACGATTTGATCAATACTGTTTTACCAGCCAGCCCAGGAAAGAAGGAAATTATGAAATCAGGTATCCTTAGAAAGCTCATCTTTCTGATTGAACCACCTTTCCTCTCAGGAAATACCGTTTTTCTTTTCCCATGCTCAAGCAACGCTGTAATGGCCAAAAAGAAAATGGCTTCAGTGATTTAAATGTAAATAACAAGTTGTGTATTTGATACAGTTTTATTGTCCCTGAAGCTCCATGAGTTCTTGACTGTCCTTCCTAGCAGAAATCTGGTGAACATAAAGGTGAAGCAAAGTTAGTGAGTTTGGCACTTAACTGTCTCCAGAAGGCACTCTCTTTACCTGGAACCTCCTGAATAAGCCAGATGAAACATATACTGCTTGGCTGAGGTTAACAAGAAATACTAAATCATAATCTGCATATAAACTCTGATTTTAGAGGAAGATTGAAAGCTATTATTGTGTTATTTCTTAGATATTTGATACATAGTATAATAGTATGAAAATATGCAGTATAATGAATATCTCTTAGTACTGTGCCTTCTGATAAGCTGTCTCTGACAGATTTTAAAGGTGATTAGGCAGGTGCTTAGTGAGATTTTTAAACGTATCTAAGAGATTGAAGTTTCCTTTGAAAATCTTATTAGAAGTTTATCTGCTTAACTRCCCCAATTCCATTAAAAATCAGGCTTGCAGGCCTTGTGACTGGTGCCATTTGATTTAACACCTAATCTGATTAAATGTTAGGCTGTTTCCAAACGGGATGGTTCCACTCTTTCTTCATTGCCCCCAGCCCCACATCCCATTTTCCTTGTACCAGGTCTAACAATCATGCAGTTGTGGAGTAGGATATGGCAGGAAAAAAAATGTTCTCTGTCACATTTTGAGCCTGCACAATTATTCAGTCCAGTGCAGAGGAGGAGGGAGGTCTCTTTTGTCAGTGGCAGCGTGCACTGTTGGAGGAGTAGCACGAAGAGCCTCAAGCTATATCTCCTGGGTGTACATGGCCCTGTGCTTTCCTCTTTTTGGTTTCCCCATGGCATTCAGAAAAGATAGTCAGATTCTAGTGATGTTTAATTAGGTTATAATAAAAATAGGTGATGGACTTTGAGGCGGTGAATGTGCAGAAGCCAAGCAAGACACTGTCGATACTATTAGCACACCGAGTAATGGTTTTAGACAGTTTGCTATGAGTTCGACATCTTAAAGTGGGTGGCAGACTTGAAGTTTTGACTTGGCTGTGTACCAAGACAGTCCAGCCAGGGAAGTCTCTTGGCAGCTTCTGACCATGGCACACTTTTTCTGTATTGCCATTTTTTGCTTGCCCTCTAGTCTTCTCACTCAACTGATCTGGCTTAAGGCAGTTCTAACCAGCTCTGCCCAGAACAACCATTCTAGTTATTAAACATCGGGAAAAGGCAATACTAAGTAATTTTGGAGTCAGTGGGTCACACTTTTTTATAACCCTTTTTAGGTAAGGGAACATATTAATGTGATCCTCCCCAAGCCTCAGCATAAGTAGAAAATAATTTAATTCTCTCATGCCAAAGTGAACCAACCAGTCAACCCTAACAACAAAAGCAGTRAAAATGTGGTTCTAACAAGACACCTGACAAACTGCAGTGCTTCCCTAATTATCTTCTTGTCATATCTGTTTAGTGAGAATCATGTACTGAATAGATGCTCAAGCAATGAGAAGCAAACGGAGGGAGCCCGCTGCCCATCACAGTTCTGCAAAACCAGCCTACACAGCAGACTTAGGATGCATGTAAGGCCCTTTCCATGTATTTTTCTGTGGGAGACTGGATCATAAAGACACTCCAAGCTCTTAGGGCACAGGCTACTGCAGTACCTACCACACTTGGCTCTCTTTTAGGCACTACCACAGCACAAAAATAGCAACAATCTCATGTTTCTTCTGTGCTTTGCTTGGAAAAATTGTCATTACATTGACAAATTTAAAAAACATTTTAGTTTGTCTTGAGATAAACCTTTACCAGTCATATCTTCAGCCTATTGCAACACTGTATCAGTGCATGACTGCATATAGAAAGAAAGATTTACTTGCTAACTGTAATTGCCCACAGTACAAATATAAAATACAAGTTGAAGTTAATTGCTGAAGTTCACTCATCTTGAGTCATTTAAAGTGCAAAATGTAAGTGGTAAAATACAAACTTTATCCCAAGCTGACCCTTTTAGCAGCTCTTGGCTTCCCCCATCAATACTGTGGTGTCATTCTGTGTAGGAATTCTTCATGCTTCTGTTGTAGTATGCTCTGTGTATCTACCTGGATAAATTTTAGTGTATGAAGTTAGAAGTGCAAATAAACTCACAGCCATAAAACTGATTTTTTTTTTTTTTTTACCACTGCTGTTGTGCTCTGTTTGTGACCATTTCAGTACTGTTTCTTCAGACTCTTACACACTCAGGTGTACAGGTGAGTAATCAAGGACTACTGTTCAGCTGTGTAAAACTATTATTGTAATTTGTAGGGCCTTAACTTCTCTGGGCCTCACTTCCCTGTATTTTAAAATGAGGTTAGTACAATACCTAGAGCTTCATATACACAGGAAAATTTACTGGCATAAGTAGAGTGGTATAATTATGCCAGTATAGATGTATCATAATATTTTCTCATGTAGACAAGTCCTTTATTTGTTACCTCATATCTCCTTTCTGGAACGATGATGGGGTGAAAGCCAGGGTATTTGCTGAAGAATCAGTTTAAATTCAATCACATTTGTACTACACTCATCTAAGTACTGTAAAGATGCCTTTTAAAACAGTATCTAGAAAAACTTGTCTTTCCTCAAGCAGACTCCAAACTTTCAACCAGATCTACTTTTGAACAGACACTTGAAGATACAAATAGAGTTCAAATTTATTTCAGAGAGCCATAGATGTTAAGAATTCATTACTGTATATCTGATTGCAAAAGAAGCCTCATGCACTTTAATAGGTTTACTTGTATAAATTAGGAGTAACTGCAATAGTAAGTATGGCCAGGATGAGGCCCACATGTAAAGTACCTTGGGATAAAGAGTGATCTGTTATTGGAAGGTATTATTATATTAATAATGACCTCAATGTTAAAAGTAGACACTGGTTGGGGGTAAGGGAGTGAATCACCTATAAGCAGAGGCAGAATGAAATCCATTTCTATCAGGGTGTTACCAAATTATTAATTTTAATTGAAAGTCCCATGATACTTGGAGTTTTTCTTAAAGCTCCAACTTTTGGAGTCAAGGGGCTGCAGAAGCAGCTCGGTGGTGCTGTAGCGAGTAGAAAAGCATGTTTTCCAACGCTGCCAGCCCTTAGGGCTGCGGAGCAAACTTGGAGGGCACGGCGCGGGTGCGTCCTGGGGCGACGAAACCAGGAGGAAAAGCAGAAATGCCCAAGTGCACCATTGCGCTTCGCCGCCGCTGCCGTTTCCGTGAGTGCCGGGCGCCGGGGCCGTCAGCACCACGGCGAGAGCGGGCGGCCGGGCCGGAGCGCCCGGGGCTGAGGCCGGGACCA